>NW_020951860.1:2760369-2878575 GCF_900497805.2 Vombatus ursinus
TAAAGCCAGTGGAAATGATGAGCTGAGAGACACAAACAAAAGATGGGCTAGTTCTGACCCAATCCAATCCTTTTCCACAACTGCTTCCAAATCTTTTATTTTATTTTATTATTACCTTCTCTAGTAAATGTCAGGCACCTAGCTGTCTAGAGAAATACTTTGAATTATTTGTAACATAAATTTGTTGAGAGATTATGTTTTGTATTTATATCACACACAGCTCTTTGAAGTAGGAAGTATATACTTCATTATTCTCGTGTGATAAGGAAATTGAGGCCCTGAGTGGGTAAATGACTTGGTCAGAGTAGCAAAGTTATTAATCATTTGATTTAAGCCTAGATGCCTCCTGACTGCAGGTCCCATACTTATTCCACAATACATCATTGCCTCCATTAGCATATACACTCTTTTCATGGCCTTCTTAGTGGGTACCTTGTCTGCTTTGAATATTTTATTGAATTTATGGGATACTTGCCACAGACATCATTGAGTCATTTGGATTAGTTGACTCAAATATGAGTCAACAGGGTAACATGGCAGCCAGAAAGCCTCATGTGAGCTTAGGCTGAATTAGCAGAAGCAATATGCAAAACAAGGGAGATAACATAGTTCCTGTACTTTGGAGTTATTGCTTCATTGTGAATGCCATTTTAGGAATGGCACTGACAAACTAAAGCATAACTAGAGGAGCACAACCAGGATAGTAAGTGGACTAAAAAATATGCCATACGAGAATTGTTGAAGAAATAGGTTGTTTAGCCTAGAGAAGAAATGAGAACATACTGTCTTCAAGTATTTGAAGAGAGATTAGAGTTATTTTTCTTGGTCCTAGGGAGCAAAACTGGGAGTAGTGGGTGGAAGTTGTATGGAGATAGATTTAGGGCCAATGTAAGGATAAACTTTGTAAAATCAAAGTGGAATGGGCTGCCTTGATAGGTAGTGTCTTCATCCTTAATAAATGTCTTTGAACAGATTCATGTTCAGGTTTGGGTTTAATTAAGTCTCTAGGATCCCTTCCTAGATGGTATGAATCCCTACTACTCACCTATTCTGGGGAATTTTAGCTTTAGGAGATGTCTTTTCCAGTGTCAGCCATGCATGGATATACTGCCCTGACTAGCTGGTATTTCCCTGGTGTTTATCTTTGCTCACAATAAAGTACTTTGCTTTAGCTGAGAGACAGGCAAAATGAAGGAGATAAATTCCTTGTTATTTTAATTTCTCCACAAAGTGACCCAATTCTGGAGAATTAAGCAAAAAAAAATGAGACTTCAATTTTTCCACAAAGAAGCAAAATGATCTTATAGGTTTCACTGAAACTGAAAGATTGAATAGGATTCATAAGTGGATTATGAAAGATTATTCAAAAAGAGTAGATCTTATGGAAGGAACAGGAGAGTAGCACTATAGGTAAAAAGATTCATACCTATAGAGAAACTCATGAGTTTCATGGTGGATGCTTGGTGGAGAGCATTTGGGTAAGGACAATGGAAAAATAGAAATGATATTGTTACTTGAGTACATGACTAATACCTTGCTAGGGTAGGACAGACTCACTGATTGGTAAAGATGGCGTGTTAATAGATAGCAGGGAAAAATTCAGCACTACTTGATTACTATTTTTTGTTGTCTTTTTTTGTTGTATTTCTTTTTTGTTGTTGTCAAGGACAATGATCCTCCAACTAGAAAGGGTATAAAAACCATAAGGAAGTAAGAATTAAGGCCCAAGATAGATGAGATTAGCAAGAAGAAACACTAAGTTGCTATAGATGTCTTCAGGTCTTCCAAATGTCATCTCCTTGAGAACAAGGACAGTCTTCATTTTTCTCTTTATAGGACCTAACATAGTATGTTGCATAATCCCTCAAACAGTAATGGAAAACAACATTTAAAAATTATTGTAATTCATTGCAGTGCATGCAATGTTGCCTCTAAACAAGTTTTCCTTTTGTTAAAAAAAGGATGGAGGGTATATGTTTTATAAGATAATATCAACATTTTTAATTTTTTTATTATTTGAGTTTTATTGCTGTTTAAAGTTGACTTCCTAAAGCAGAGTCAAAAGAACAACATATACAATGATTGCAACTAGAAATAGAATCAACATGGAAAAGCAACAAAATGCTGGTCTGATACAATATTCAGGATTTTTATTCCCATAGCCAAAGGAGCACATCTTTTCTGTTAACAATTCATAAACTATTTTCAATGTACCTTGACTACAGGGTATTCATAGGGGACTGTCTCTTATAACAAAACAAAATATACCATGAATTTTTTTAATTAAAAAAATTGTTTCCTTCGTTTATATAGAATTATATGTATTATTGATGCTTTGTTCGTTCTATATTACTTCATACAAATCTTCCTTTATTTCTTTCAATCTTCATACTCTTTACTTTTTAATCAATCAATTGAACAACAAATATTTATTAAGCACCTTCTGTGTGCAGGGCAAAGAATGAAATGATACTTATTCTCAATGAGCTTTCATTCTAATGGAGAGACAAGTACATCTCAACAATTATGTACAGATTAAATATCAATGGAATAAACACAGAGCATAAATATATGCAGATTGAGTATCAAGAGAATAAATATAAGGTAGTTAAATACAAAGAAGTTAAGAAGAGGGGGCACTAGTGGTTAGGGGAATCAATTTGGAAAGGCTTCACGTACAGTGATGCTTGAGGCATGTCTTGAAGGAATAGAAGAAAGTCCATTTCTAGCATGGGAGGATGATCAGAACAAAGCCACAGAAATAGACTGCTGTGTATGAGAAACAGAAGGGCTAGTTGGGTTGTATCATAGAGTATGGGAAAAGGGAATAACATACAGTGAGGCTGTAAAGATAGGTTTGAGACAGGTTGTGATGGGATTTAAAAACTAAATAGAAGAATTTATATTTTATCCTAGAGTCAATGTAAGGTGTACCTGGAATTTGTTAAGTTAGCAGTGACATGATCTGATCTGTGCTTAAGGAAAATCAATTTGGCAGTGGTGACTATGTGAGTAGAGAAAAGGGTTTAGAAGTAAAAAAAAATCATGTGGTAGTAGAAATGGCAAGATTTGGCAACAGATTGGATATATGGAATGAGAGAGAGGATTTGAGAATAATGTCAAAGTTATGAACCTGAGAGGATGGATAGATGGTGGTGCCTTCAACAGAAATAACGAAATTTGGAAGAGAGGAGAGTTTAGGGGAAAGATAATGAGTTTGGTTTTAGATATGTTGAGTTTCAGGTGGATCCAGGTAAACCAGGATGAAATAGGCATTTGGTGATGCAAGACTGGAGCTCAGGGGAGAGATAGGGGCTGTATATACAGATCTATGAGTCAACTGCATGGATATAGTAATTAAACCCATGGAAGCCAAGAGAGCAAGTATAGAGCAAGAAAGAGGATCCAGGAAATAGCCTTGGAGAACATTAATGATGTTGGTCAGGATGTGGATACCAAAATGAGAATGTCTTGGATCCTTGTTAAATATCCTTCTACTGTGTGAGTACAGAAAAGATTTGGAAGTGAGACATGATGTGGTAAGAGAATTGGCAAGATTTGGCAACAGATTAGATAGCTGAGATGAAAGAGAAGATTTGAAGATAATGTCAAGGTTATGATGATGATGAAAGGTTGGGGGTGCCTTCAACAGAAATGAGGAAGTTTGGAAGAGAGAAGTGTTCGGGGGAAATTTTCTAAGGAAATCTTTTGTTTACTATTTGAATGACCTACAAAGGTCTCATTTATCACACCTAAACTAGCAGAGGACTGGCCTGAGTTAGGCCTAACTCAGAACATATGTAAAACTCTTTTTCCCAGAGTAAATTCTGGGATGAAGACTTTGACATAATAAGCCAAAAACGAGTGATCTTTTGGGTCACCTCCCAAGATCAGACATAGTTTCCTTAAGCCCAAATGGCAGGCTGTTGAGCAATAGGTGATAATTTCTT
The DNA here is from genome assembly GCF_900497805.2 of Vombatus ursinus. Classification (NCBI taxonomy): domain Eukaryota; kingdom Metazoa; phylum Chordata; class Mammalia; order Diprotodontia; family Vombatidae; genus Vombatus; species Vombatus ursinus. Next base: position 2,764,320 of record NW_020951860.1, read on the forward strand.
TTATTCAAATAAGTGAAAACTGTGGGAATGTGATATCTAATCAGGGATTTTGCAGATTCCTCTAACTAGTACAACCTTACACACAAGTTTTCTAGAGCACGTAAGATTATGTAGAAACAATATTGAGACTATAATTCTAGTATCCCAGAGGATCTGCCCTGTTGAGAAGCCTGTGTTTTTCACTCTCTCTGAACAGCTTATGAATTTATACCTTTTATTTCAAGGGCAGAATGGCTCGCACACAAGTCCAGACAAATGGTTGTCCGTTCTTAGATGTCTCTGGGGTTAAGAAATGACATCATTTCCTTCTGTCACCTGATCCAGGGTCTAGTTCTCCCGAAGATTTTGGGGTTTTTTGTTTGTTTGTTTGTTTAAACATTTTAACTGCTTAAAGGTGCAGCAATCCTTTGTCTCAGGCCCTTTATTTTCTCTTTCTTAATTCTGGGAAGAGTTCTTTGTTGAGAAAATACCTTACTGTAATCATACCAAACTGATTGACATACATGAAAACTGTATGTCCTAGAAAACTACAGATTGGGCTCTGGAAATTTGGAGATATTTTCAACAATATAAAAATACAATGTACACTGAAAACATCAAGTTCTATCTATAGCTGCTAATAGCATGTGACTCTGATACTGCATCAATTTAAACAGAAACTAATTTACTCAAGTTTTCAGTTTATGGCTTTAATATAATATATCTCTCCTCCCTCACATATAAACCTTTTTCTCACACCTCTCACAACAAGTAGGCCTGGAGATGAGAGCAGACTGTGTGCATGGCACATATCAGATTCAGCTACCACGTTGCTTGGCAAAGATTCTGGTCCCTATAGCAACATGAGGTCAGCTTGTCACACTTTATATCTTATGCAGACAGAGAAAAGGTGGCTTATTTGATCCAGAGTTTGTCTATCAATAAACTAGTATGTATTTCTGCTGGTGATTTATGCCCCACTTCTCTCATTTTTGCATATTGTAATTTGGCGGGGAAAGCAATGGGCACAAAATCAAGAGACTCAGATTCTCTTCCACATTCAGACAATAAGTCATTCTGTGACCTTGGGCAACTCCCTAAACTCTGTAAGCTCTCATTTCTTCATATGAAAAATGAAGTGATTGGGTAGATGATTGCTAAAATCCCTTTCAGCTCTGGAACTGTGAGTCTTTTGTTCTTCTTTTCTTGACTTACTTCTTATTACATTCCCAACAATGACTTTTTCAAGGCTTTACCATTCCCCTAAAATCCCCTAGACCTCATCCCTACCCTTGTTATTCTCAGCAGATGACACCATATCTAGACTACTTCACTAAGAAGTTTGAGACTATCAGATGCAAGCCGTCCTCCTTCACAATGTTTAGCCTTTCTATAACATCACTCATTCTCTCCTTCCCATCTCAAGGGAGGCAGTATCTCCATGTATTTTCTCCTTGCCAAGTCTAGAACCTATATCTTTGATCCAATATACTCTCTTCTCCTTCAGGTCTCTGTTCTATTTATCATCTCTCTATCTGATGTTTTCAATGTGCATTGAATATACCTAAAACTAGAGGCACTGACACCATTTAATTTGACACTGATTAATTAAAATCATTCTCCTGAGTTTTAAGTTAATGTGCATAAAATATTTTTTAAATGTTCAAACATCCAACTTTATATATATACCCAGCCCTATTTTTTCTCCTAAATGCCAGACTTATATTTTCAGCTTGTTGTACATTTCCACCTGTCCATTAGATATCCTGTATCAGGTTCCTCTCTAAACCTTTCCCTGCCCCTAATTTTTATTGATCATCCTTCTAGTTACCCATATCTACAACTTCAGAGTCATTTTTAATTCTTCTCTCTCCTTCAACCTTTTTATTGAATCAGTTGCTAAGTCTTCTCTATTCTAACTGCAACATCTCTTGCATCCTACCTTTTCTCTCCACTCACATGCCCATCATCCTATTTTAAGCTCTAATCACCACTTGCCTGGACAATTAATCGATTTTACATCAGCCATAGAAATTTAGAGTTGGGGAAAATGTCAGTACCAATCTAGTCTAGCCTACACTCTAATAGGAATCCCCACTATAACACACCTAACAAAGTGGTAATCCATCCTTTGCTTGAAGAACTCCAATAAAAGGGAACCATTCCCTGCCAAAGCAAACGTGTTCTTTGGATAACCAATTTTTAGGAAGTTTTTTCCCCCTTTTATCAAGCTTAAATTGGCTAGGAGCTATTCCTATCACTCCCGGTTCTGTCATTTGGGGCCAAACCAAAAAAGTGTAATCACTCTTGTTCATGACCGTCCTTTGTTTCATGTACCCCCTTGAGACTTTTCTTCTCCAAGATAAGCATATCATTTTCATTAACTGATTCTCACATGACTCAACATTCTTTGCCATCCTGGCTGCCCTCCACTGGATGTTCTCTAGGTTATCAATGTCGTTCTTAATCTGTGATGCCCAGAACTGAACAGAATAGTCCAGATGTTGTCCAACCAAAGGAACAATCACATCCTTATTCTTGGAAGTTAGGTCTCTCTTAATACAGCCTGAGGTGGCATTTATCATTGTTTGTTGTTGTTGTTGTTGTTGTTTTGCTGCCACATCGCACTACTGGATCATGTTCCCAAATCTTTTCTCAGATAAATTGATCTCTAATCATCTCATACTTGATTTTTGAAACCTTAGTATAAGATTTTATATTTATCTCTATGGAATCTTATCTCAGTAGAGTCAGCCCAGTGCTTTAGCCTATCAAGACCTTTTTGGATCCTGTCTCTGTTATCCATCTAGCTTTCCCTCTCAGTTTTGTGTCATTTACAAACTAGGATTATATGGAGAAAGACACCTTATACATTAGCTTGTACTCCTTCTCCTTAGAGATGCTTACCTGCTTCTCACAGTGCCAGTTGCTGTAGTGAAGGCACAACCTATCTTAATCAGACAAGTACAGGTTGTGGACCATTGTCAGAAATGAACCCCATTTCTGCGGGCTACGTGTGTGTGTGTGTGTGTGTGTGTGTCTGTGTTTCTGTGTGTGTGTGTCTGGCTTTTGGCCTCATCATTCAAATGAAACAGTCCTCTCCAAAGACATGAATGATCTCTTAATTGCCAAATCTGTTGGCTTTTTCTCAATCCTCATCCTTTTTAATCTAGCTGTAACCTTTGACAGTGTTAATCACTATCGCCTCTTGAATAGTCCTTCTTCCCTAAGTTTTCATGACCCTGTCCTCTCCTGGCTCTCCTTTTACCTGTCTGACTACTCTCTCTCAATCTCTTTTGATAGATCTTCATCCAGGTCATGATGACTGATCACAGGTGTTTGTCAAGGTTCTCTTCTGGGTCCACTTTTCTTCTTCCATATTATCTTGCTTGGTAATATTACTACTCCAATATTTTTGAATATCATCTTCATGCAGATGATTTGCTGATCTATATATTCACCATTAACTACTCCCTTGAGTTCTTGTACATCTCTTGAATAAAACTCATCTTCTCTATTCTCATAGCCTGATGCCTGGACTATTACTGTACCTCGCTGGTTGCTTTCCCTGCCTCAAGTCTCTCCCCACTCCATTCCATTTTTCACTCATCTGTCAAAATGATATTATTAAAGTTCAGATCTGACTATGTCACTTGCCCTCCACCCCCCATTCAATAAATTCTAGTGGCTCCCTATTACCTGCAGGATCAAACATAGAGTGCAAGCAGCCTTTCTCCAAAGCTCCCTTGCCTCCCACACACGTTGCTAGTGCCTTTCGTCTGAGATCACTTTCCATTTACCTGGATATATCTTATATGTACATAGTTACCTGAATGTCATCTGCCCCATTGAAATGTGAGCTCTTTGAGGGCAGGGAACATATTTTTGCCTTTCTTTGTATTCCCAGCACTTAACACAGTGCCTGGCGCACAATACCTACATAATAAATGTTTTTGATTGACTATTGATTGATGAGGATCAAATAAGATAATTAAAGTCAATGTTCTTTGAAACCTATATGGTACACTTCTTCCTTTTTATAAATAATATGAATGTAAAAATTGAGGGTATAAGGCGATAAGTGACTTTTCTCAAAATTAAAAAAAAATAGAACCCTTTTTTACTCTGTAACTTTCTATTTAGTATGATGCTCAGATTCTTCTTAGAGCAGTCTGATGTGAGGAAGCCAGCCACATTCTGGTTTGTGTGATTGATGGATTGAATTCAATTTAACAAACCTTTCTTTAGGCACCTGCCATATGCAGGGCATTGTGGTAGGCATTGGGCAAACAAAGGTGAAATATGACTTTGTCCCTCCCTTCAAGGAATTTTGGAGTGGGATGGGTCTTTTAGAAGTTCTCAGGTCCTTTCCAGTTCTGACTGACATTTGGGTTTTGTTAACAAAATCATAAAACAAGTTGGAATATGATAAGTGCATAGGTCAGGAAGGGTTGAGAGACTAGGCAGGTAAGGAAGAAGGGATCACTTATAGCTGGAAAAAATCAAAGCAGTAAAATCTGAGGAGCAGACACTCAATCCAGGTTTTCTTAGAGCAGAAATGTCCTGCCAAATGTATTCAGAAGGGCTGATAGCTGGCTTTTGTTCCTAAAGAAGAGCTTCTTCATTTCTCATAAAAGGCAGCACAACATATACAATGTTTTATTTTCCTGGATTTGCCAAAAGAGGGAATTTGGACAAGAAAGAAGGGGGAAAAGGAAACAAGCATTTATTAAGCACTTACTATGTGCTTGGCAGTTTACAAATATGTCATTTGATCCTCACAACAACTCTGTGAGGTTTTATTATCCTCATTTTTCCAGCTGAGAAAGCTGAGTCAGTCAGAGATTAAATGACTTATTCAGGGTTGCACATTTAGTTGAAATTTGAACTAAGATCTTCCTGACTTCTGTCCACCACTCTTACCCATTGCACCACCTACCTGCCCAAAGTGTGTTTTCTAGCTCTTAGCTCCTGACATATGCAGTCAAAATTAAACTCATTTTTCTACAGTGTAAAAGGGTTCCTACCTACTCCTGGGTCTTGTTCTGTCCATCCTGGTTAGAATAAGCACCATAGCCACAGTTTAACTGTCAGACTCTCACTCTAATAAGAAATGGCAACAGGAAAAATATATTAGCATCATGACTGGCTTTGTCAATGTAAGCAAAGAGCAACACTGGTCCCTATTTAATGTTAGCTTTAGTTTTTAATATCATGCTTCAACTAGGGTCAGGGCTTGGTCTACTTGTACCTGGAGGGTTGTTTCAGATCTATAAAATGGCAAGAAAGTCTTCAGAAGAAACATGGTCTAAATATTTATCTAAGCTTCATATGTATTGAGCACTCACAGGGTACATAAGACTCTACAAGGCATTGAAGTCCTTTAGAATGCTTACTCATTAGGACAAGGAATAGTGTCTTCTGAATAGTATCCTAAATGTTATGGGTACCAGCTCAAATAGTAAATGATGGGAAGGAGTATTCTTTCATGGAATACATTTGACTTCTGATTTATAGACAGGTTGTTATTGTTGTTGATGAGTCATTTCAGTCACGTCTGACTCTTAGTGACCCCATTTGGGGCCTTTTTGGCAAAGATACTGTAGTGGTTTGTCATTTCTTTCTTCAGCTCATTTTACAGATGAGGAACTGAGGCAAACAGGGTTAAGTGACTTCCCCAGGGTCACATGGCTAGCAAATGTCTGAGGCCAGATTTGAACTCAGGAAAACTAGTCTTCCTGACTGCAGGCCTGGCACTCTATCCACTGTACCACCTAGCTGCAGATAGATATGGCTTGACTGTAATTCTAAAATTATGAAATGCTCAGAATTGCTAAATAACTGAAGTTGAGGGTCACCTAAATGGCAAGGGACAGGTCCACGGAATGTATGAGCAAATTGTAGCATGTAACAAATGAGAATTATGCAGAGATGGGACAGAAGATGTCATCAAAGAAATGTATGACTAAAGGAAAGAGAGGGGCTGGTCACATATTGAGAGCAAGGGAGAGCCAATTGACAGCGTGCATGCTCCTTTATGTGCGTAATGCTAAGAGATATGGAGGAAGGCTAACCAGACTGACATGTTGGCTGCTGAGTTTAAGAGAAAACATGGTTTAAAAGCTCATGGGAAGAGAAAGTATAGATGGATTACAATCTGTGTCACTAGAGGTAGTATACTCATCATTGAGATCATGGATCCTTTGACCTACTGGAGTTTTAGATTTATAGTCAGTTTTCCATTTCCTTACCTGTAGGATAAGGGGATGAGAGACACTTGAATAATAGATAGAAAGCTAGTCTTGGAGTCAGGAATACTTTAATGTGACCTGTGCTAGCTGTCAACTTTTCAGTGCCCCCAGGCAACTCTCTAAGACTACAAATTATAAAGAGTTCCCAGTCTGATTTAGGGGAAGGAATTTTCACACTGATTAAATTACAGGTCTAGCCCCATGCCTCAAGTGGAAAAACAAAAATAAAACAAAAAGATGAGGGAGTTGGATTGAATAATGTCTAAGATCTCTTCCAATGCTAACATTCTATGATTTAAGTACTATTGATTATGCTTGGATGGACCACATGGTGTAGTGAATAATGTGTTAGATTTAAAGTCTGTAATAATTGAGTTCAAATCCTGCCTTTGATGCATACTAGATGTGTGACCATGGGAAAGGCACTTAAACTTTCTAATCCTTGGTTTTCTTTTCTGTAAAGTAGGGGCAATGATACATGTAGTACCCACTGACAGGGTTGTCAAAAGTCTTATGTGAGATAATGTATATATAGTGCTTTGTAAATTTTAAAGCACTATTTAAGTGTTCATATTATTGGTGGCTAATTGTGTAATGTGAGCCTTACCAAGCTGTGTTTTAGTTTAAGTAGGGGCAGTGCTTTTAAGTGTAACCTGGTGACTAGAATTTGAAGAAAATACTACCTGACTTAGAAATGGAAATTAAATCTAGGACAACATGAAATAAAGGAAGATATCTTTTTGACTTACCTCAGCCCTAGAATTAAATCATTTCAGCTTCTCTGTGGGTTTAAAGCAGGCTCTATGAACCCTCACTCTTGTGTTTCATCTTTCTTTCTTGAAGAGGACCAATGATATCATGAGGGTGATGTCTTGACTTGCATGTGAATTGAATTTAAGTGAGGCAGGACTGTGCATAGTCATCATCCTCACTCTCTCCTCCAGAGTCATGGAAATCCAAAGGCAAAACAAAAGTCAAGACAATTGGAGATGGCTCAGAATGCAGTAGGTTACCTTGGCCTTTCTAAATTAAAGTCTTTCCCAAGTTTATCTGAGGCAATGTCCCTTCAATGACTAAGGGCTAGGGAAGACTTGAGACAAAAGATGGCCTAGTTTACCAGCACAAAAGTATCAAACTGGGAGGGGAAGACCCTCAGAGTTTTTGACTGGAACAGAAAACAACTGCTATTTACACTCATTATAAGCCATCAAAATCTAAACAATGAACATCTGAGGCTTGGGCTGGGGGGGGGGGGCAATTATTGGCCATTCAGTACAAAACAAAAAATAAATAAAGGAAGGAAAGAAGAAAAGAAAGAAGTAAGGAACAGAAAGGAAGGAAGGAAAGAAGAAAAAAGAAAGAAGAAAGAAAAGTAGAGCCTAATTTATTAAGCTTATGTTAAGGAATATGAAGGAAGAAGGGACCTTGGAGGTCATTTCATCCAATGCTTCATTTGACAAATGGGGAAACTAAAACCCATAGAGATTAAATGATTTGCCCAAGGTCACACTGATGGCAGAACTAGAATTTGAACCCAGAACTTCTGATGCCAAATTTAGCTTTTCTTCTTGCAACATTGTCCCTTATTAGATTGGGTTGGTGCAGGATGCACAAGTAAAATAATGTCCTAAGAGTTATGAGGCACTTCAAGAGCCTCAGGGCCTAACCTAGTATTTGATATAGAGTTGGTCCTAGTACTCAATAATATTTGCTGATAGTGATAAAAAGTGTCTGTATGTGTGAATAAAATAAACATAGGGTGTTTCTTATATTACTATATACGTATTAGCCAAAAAAAAGTCTATTAGCAAAAAGTATACATTGCTGCTATGTCAAACAATGTGCTCTAACCAGCAAATATGCATAACTAATCATTGGCGATTGACTTTACTCGTGATAACTTAGAGCTAAATAAAGTGGCAAAATTCATCATCGTTTTTAGTCTTCCTGAATTGTCATACCTCCAGAAATTCTACAGTCATCCCCAGGCTAAGGTAACATTTGAAAGTCAGATTTTGCATCTCACAGGACCTAAGTATGGTAAGGGACCTTAAAAAACCATCTGATTCAGCCTGTATCTGAGCAAGAAGCCCCTCTACAACACCTGGGACAAGTAATCAGCTAACTTCACTTAAAGACTGACAGAGAATGGAGGCCCCATTCTCTAAGCCATCCATTCTGCTTTTGGGCAGCCTAACTGCTGAAGAAGCTTCCCTCACATGCAGTTGAAATCAATTTCTGTAGATCAGTATAGTGGAAAGAAACTAGATTTCAACAGTAATAAGCTAACATTTATATGGCACTTACTATGTGTCAGGCAATGTCCAAAGCACTTTACAATTACCATCTCATTTAATCCTTACAACAGCCTTGGGAGGTAGGTGCTATTATTTATCCCTATTTTACAGATAAGGAAACTGAGGCAGAGGCTAAGTGACTTGCCTAGGGTCACACATCTAGTAAGTATCTGAGGCCACATTTGAACTTAGGTCTTCCTGACTCCAGGCCCAGCACTCTATCTACTGCATCACCTACTAAGGACCTGAGTTCAAAATCTGGCTCTGCTCCTTATTGCCCACTACAATAAATTATTATTTTCTATACTCCTTTTCATTTCAGAGTCCCAAGCCAATTGTAGTTTTAGCAAGGATTTATTATTTACAAGAGGAAAATGGAAAATCTATAAACATTGATAAGTTACTTCAGAAATGCACTTATTGAAAACAGCTGTTGTGATGTAGGAAGCCCTTCTTGTGATCAGTGAAAGTGACAGGTTCTCTGCTTCCTAGTCTGAATGAAAGCTCTGAATTTCAATATTGTTTGCTCGAAGCTGGGGGAGCAGGCATGAAAAAATGTGTCCCTCAGACCCCTCCCATCCCCCAAAGTGCATCTTCCTCTCAAGAGTCATCCTGGTTATCCCCTTTATTAGAGTGGTGGTGGTGGTAGTGAGGAGGGTGGGGAGGAGTGACTCAGTTGCTTTGCTTCCACCCCTTTAATGAATATGCTCCTTGCCTTATCCCCCCTGCAAGTCCGTACACATATCCAGGGAAATAAAAGATCATATCTATGATATCTATCTAAAACTAAAGTAACAATACTAATAATTCACTTTTAGGCTTGAAAAAATGGCTTAGGCTTCACAACAGCCCTATTTGTTTATAATAATAAACAAATATTATTTTCTTATTTCTGGAGGAAGAAACTAAGTCTCAGAGAATCAAAATGACTTAACTGTGGTCACCCAGCTAGTAACTGTCAGAGTTGGAATTTGAATCTAATTCTTCTGTCTTGGAGTTTTGCTTTCTTTCTCCCACGGCATTTTGCCTCTCCGTGTAATAGAATTAATGTAATTCTTCCCCAAAGTACACATGGAGAAATCAGTTCTTTACACCTGGTAATTGATTTAATTGGGATAGACTAAATGATCTGTAATGGTTCAGAGAGCACACGTTATTCCTCTGCAGTATGGTCGTATTCTATAGTCTGGGCATCCTTCCCTCCCTTCTAAGCATGAGGAATTACAGCAGCATACAGAGACAGAAAAGCAGGTGGCCAAGACTGAGCATACTCCTCTCTCTGCCTTCCTGGCTTGAGATGGATGACAGTAATCACAGAGACAGTAATCTGGCCTTTTCTGTAGAGGCCCACCTGCTGCTGGTGTTGTCACGTTCTGCACTCAGCTGCCATCCTCCTCTATGGTGGGGCCTCCATTTTGGCAGCCCAGGGGTAATAATTAGGGATGGGACAGCTTCCCAGCTGCTCTGGTGTTCTAGGAGGGGGCTAGATAAGAGGGGAAGGCTGGGACCAAGCCAACAAAAGGAGAAATTAAATGGGCTGTCACCAGAACCCCTTAAACTCTAACATTGGGTTTCGTGAATTTGGGTTGCTTTTTTATCTCTTTCCCTTCCCCCTCTAATTCTGTTCATGAGTACAATTCATTCCAGAGGTGGCAAAGTCTAGGAGGCTTCTCAGCAGAGTCATTGCATTATGATGTTATCATATCCTAGGCAAGGGGGCCAGGCTCAGGTCTTTAAATGTGACCCATGCAGTGAGAGGACAAACATAGTGACAGAGGAAATGAATTAGAACCACCCAGACAGTCCAGCTGCTGATTCACACTTGTTCCCAGGCCTACAAGTGCTGGACGTCAGCCCAGTGATCAAGTAACTTATATTCTAACATAGCCTTTGCAGATTGCCTCCTGCCCGCACACCCCAATCAGTAAACAATTTGTGTTTTGCTACTAATGAGGATTAAAGATGTGATTGATTGATAGTAGTAGAAAGTGTGCTACACTGGAAGTCAAGAGACTTACATTCAGTCATTAAGTCAGTAAACATTTATTAAGCACCTACTATGTGCCAGGCACTATGCCTAGTGCTGGGGATATAAATAAAGACGAAAAACAGTCCTTGTCCTCCAGGAGTTCACTGTTTAGTGAGGGTGACCACATGTAACAAATATGTACAAACAAGCTATATATAGGATAAATAGGAAAAAAAATGATACAGAGAAGATACTAGAATCAAGAGGGATTGGGAAAGGCTTCCTTTAGAAGGTGAGATTTTAGCTGGGACTTGAAGGAAACCTGGAAGAAGGAATGAGGAGGGGGAATATCCCAGCAACTCTCACTAATAAAGAGAATGACCTTGGGGAAGCCAGTTAATCCCTTTGGGCTCATTTCCTCATCTGTAAAAATAAGTAAAGTTTTATGCTAACTGACCTCTAATTTCCTCTCTCAATGAGCAAATCGTTTATCTTCCCCAGGATTCAGTTTCCTTCTCTGTAAAACATGGGCTTTGAACTAATTGGCCTCAGAAACCCCCTTCAGTCCCAAATCTATGATTTGTTTAACTCTTTGCATATTGTCATTTTTGTGGCCTGAGGCATATTGAAAAAATACATAAACACTGAGATAAAGCATTTTTTTTACCTGAACTCACATCTATCACTTAAGCTGCATTTTCTTCATCAATTTCTGTTTCCATTTCCCCTGAAAAGGCCACTCTTCCGTCTTGTCATTCCAGACTGTAGTTATATATACTTAGGGCTCAGTTTTGCGTTTAGTCAACCATTTATGGAATGGTGAAAAAAAGCCAGGGGAGAGAAAAGAGCATGAAAAATAGTTTTCATTTAAAAAAAATATAATGTCACCCAACCCCACCCCCCAACATTTCTATTCATCTTAGATTTTTGTAAAAGGCTTTTTTAAACCACAGCCTAAATAGGGGGTCTCTCTTGGCAGTGTCCCTTTAAGCCAGAAGCGAAGGAGTAAATGCAGAGTAAAAATGCGTGGATCCGCAAAGACGCTCCGTACTGTACAATTTTCTATGTTCTGACTGATAAATTATTGTGCTTCCTCAGTGTGCTCTGACATGCAATACAATTTGTCCATGGAACAGTGATGATAGGCTGTCCTGAGCTAATAATCATGAACTCTTTATTTAGAGTCTTCAGCCTTTTAGCAAAATCTTAAGTAACCATTTGTATCCCTTCATGTGTTTTCCACCTCATACTTGAGCACAAGTGGAAAAAGCTTTTCACCTTGAAAGGCTTGCTTTCAGAGGTCTTGGAGGACAGAGGAGCTAGGACTGTGGGAAAATGTGTGAAGGAAACAGGAGGCAGGTGGTTGCCTCAGAAGAGTGGCAGCTTGTTCTTGGACTTCCCACTGGAATCTAGCTTACTGTCTGTTTCATGCATGCTGTCCATATGGCTGCATGTCCTACACACACTTTTCTGTATCAAGGGGTTGTTGATGTTAGCTTCTTTCCCTGGGAAGGTCAGAGAGGGAAAGGGCCATTTGATGCAGGGAGGGAACATGGAATGTAATCACAAAGTGTTTAGAGCTAGAAAACTGTTCTCACCCCCTAAACTTCCCTCCCTCCTTATCCCTGCTTCTTGGAGTCCCTAGCTGTTTTCAAGGTTCAACTCAGGTAATACCTCCTACAGAAAACCTTTCCTGAACTCTTTATTAGTGCTTTCTCTCTTCAAAATTACTTTGCATTTAAAAAAAATTACTTGTTTATATGTTGTATTTTCCCAGTAGAATGTAAGCTCCTTCCTTGATGGTAATGACTGGATTTTGCTTTTGTCTTTGAATTCCTCATGCCTAGCACAGTTCCTTGAACATAGATGATTAATAATTGCTTGTTGAATGAATGAATGAGTGAATTTGATAAGGTATCCAGGTCTTCCTGACCGTAAAGATAAGCTTTCTGGCTATTACACCACACTCTTTCAGCATGATTACTTATCAGGGATATTTTAGAGGAGATTCTATTCAGGTATAGGTTGAACCTGATGACCTCTGAAATTTTTTCCCAATATTGAGATTCTGTATAGATTACTCAATTCAATTCCGTAAGCGTTTGTTAAGCAACTGCTGTGTGAAAGTACTGTCCAAGGTGCTGGGAATAGAAAAATAGATAGGTACTGGCCATGAGCTCAACAAGCTTACAGTTTAATGGAGTAAAGGGCATTTACACAGATATATCTATGATACAAGGGAAAGTAAAATAAATACAAAGGAGAGGTTCTTATAAAATGTTCTGAGAATTTTAAGGAGGGAAAGATCATTTTATCTGTTTTTGGGGGCTTGGAGGTGGGGCAGAGAAGGCTTCAAAGAGGTACCACTTGATTTAGGTTTTGAGGAGAGGGAGGAACTTTAGCAAATGATACTCCAAGCATGGGAGATTTTGTAAGCAAAGGCATGGAAATGGAAGAGAGCAAGATGGGAGCAGGAAATGAATAGTAGTTCAGTTTAGCTAGAACAGGGTTCTTAGTCTTTAAAAGTATGAAGGGATTTTTTAATGAAAAAAAAATTTTGAAGATTCTTGCATAAGTTATATTATTAGTATATGTTGATTGAGAAAATACATTAATGCAAAAAGGTATTCACTGAGGTGGAGAGGTGTCCCTGGTTCCTTAAAGGCTATGCTTGTAGACTGCAAGCTCTGGCAAGTTCTCCGCAGCTGGAAAGCTTTTGAGAATGGTTCTGTCCAGTGGTTAAATCTGCTGTTTGAGGACCAGCCTAGCAAATTTCAATGAGGGTAGTTTATCAATAGATTGGCCCTTAGGTAATAGGTTCATTTCCTATGGTAACCCACGAATTCAGTAACACCTTTCAGAGAATCTGTATTTTCATTAGTTACAGCAATAGCAATATAATTTAAAAGATAATCATGCAAGGTAGCATGGCCTTGGAACAAGGAACATCTGGACTGAAGTCCTGCGGCTGACAAATACTGACTGAATGACCAGTAGAAAATCACGTCATCTCAGTGCACTGAATCTATGAGTTACACATGAGTTACTGATCTGACACGAGTTTTTATTTTCAGTTCCCACAGTGACAAAATTACAGATTCAGACATCTATATCTATCTGTCTTGCACACCCATGAGGGCAAAGCAAAAATTACTAAACTGGGGCAGCTAGGTGGCACAAGTGGATAGAGCACCAGCCCTGAAGTCAGGAGGATTTGAGTTCAAATCCAGCCTCAAACCAAACAATTGACACTTACTAGCTGTGTGACCCTGGGCAAGTCACTTAACACCAATTGCCTAAAAATAAAAAATACTAAAGTATAACATCCCAATCATAAATTCCTAGCACACACTCTGCCACCAATGCAAACACATATGTACAGGGCATCTCCTAACCCTGGACTGTGGACTTTAATTTTCTTTGTCTCCTTCAGGAACAATCTGTGTTACAGTTCACTGATGGATAAGGTTACTTTTCTTCTGGGCCTCTGAACTCTCCTGCTAGGCAAGACCACTTCTCTGCTGGCTGCTTGTACCATTCCTCTTCTGGGATACAGAGATAATGTTAAACTCTTCCAGTAAAACAGAACTTTCAGCCTGGCTACTGCAGAGCTTTTCCAAGCTCCCTTGGCTGACTTGAGGTCTAAGGCAGTAGCTGGCAGTGCAGGAAAGGATAAAGGTAGAACTGAACCTTTCCTTTTCTGTCATTTTTTCTCAAGGAGCAAAGTTTTTTCTTCCAATCGCCTCTTCTAAGGAGCAAAACTTTTACTCCCATTACTAATTTCAAGCGTCAAAAATTTCCTCCAGTCAGCGGCTTATAAGCAGCAGATGACAGCGCTAGCTCTAAGGTCTTCCTGTGACCCAAGTCTGAGGACTTTTCAGACTCACTCTGAGATCTTGTCTTCACTTTTGGAGGTCTGGTTTTGATCAACCCTACTGCTTTCAAAGCCAAGTTTCTTGTATGAAATGACTCAGCTCTTTCTTACTCCTTTCTTTCAAGCCGTCTCCTAAACAATATCTTTGTTGCCGATATCAGAGACCACATCCTAGAAGGACTTGTTCCCCTTGCTCTCCACATTAGTAACTACTTCTTCTGGAACATAATTGCAGGAAAGGTCCTCAAAGTTTTACTTCATATGCTCTTCTCTGGCCACCTCCTTCACAACCATCTCACCTTCTCGTTGCACATGTCCCCTTTCCTTATTTCCTCACACCCCCAACAAGGTCTGGAACTTATTCATTACCAACCATTACCAAAACAACTCTGCCTTTGCTCCTGGATCTAGTGTGTCCATCTATTCCCCTATGGCCCCACTTACCACCACTTGGGCAGTCCAAACAAAAAAAAATGAAAGAAGGAAAGAAAGTGAAATATAGTACGCTTAAGTCTGTATTTAGACTCTATCAGTTCTTTCTCTGGATGTGGAATGTAAGAATATAAGGGCAGGACTGTCTTTGATTTTGTATTTATAAACCTAACATTTAGCATAGTATTTGGCACATACTAAGCTCTTGATACATGACTTCATTCATTATGGGGAGGAACCAAAACCCACATTTCTGTCAGCCAAGACAATAAGCAATATTTTGTAGTACCAGAGCCACCAAATTGTTCAAGGTACCAGAGTTTGTTGTAATTTTAAATTAAGTTGTAATCTTAAATTCCTGATATCAGTCATCTGGAAATCAGAAGCTGGAAAACAGGATATTTTGCCTATCTTTGCCCTTGGATACTTTTGCTCTGAGGAGCTGTTTTGTTCAGTTTTTTCTCATGCAACTTTGTTTCTATCACACTCTATTAATAAAATTGTTCAGATCAGAAAGGGGCATCACCAACCACCACCTACCCATTTACGCATGCACACAGAGGGCCTGTCTTTTCATTGCTAAATAGGAAACTCCTGAATGAGAAAGTTCCCTCTACCAATGAAGGTCAGCCCCTTCTCTGCAGTCTTAGAGAGTTCCTTAGAGCAGTTGTGTCAATGTCAAACTCAAATAGAAATAGGGACCACTAAACTATACAGAAGGATCCTTACAGGCCACATATTGACTTAGAAAACTAAATATTAACATAATCTGTGTTTTATTGAATTTCATTAAATATTTCCCAATTATATTCTGGTTCAGGAGTTTTGTAGACTGCACCTTTGGGTAGTAGCTTAACACTTCTGTCTCAGAGTGCTAAGAAGTTGTGGTTTTTTCAGTTGCTCAGAGGCAGAATTTGAACCCAGGTCTTCCTGGCTTTCAGACCAGCTCTCTATCCACTATACTACACTGCATGTATATGTGTTTACATATTCACACAAAACATTCATGCAGTCTACATGATGGATTTAGTTATTTCTCACTTCCCAAGGATATATCTTTTAAAAACTCTGAGACTTCAGGCTAAAACATAGAGTAGATAAAAGGGAGTTGTAAGAAATAAGGATGGAAAGGTAAGCTGGAATCAGATCATGGAAAGCCTTGAATGTCAGGATCACTAGTTTATACAGTATTTGATAGGCAATGGACTACCACTGAAGGTTTTTGAATAACTGAGTCATAATTGCGTAGTCAACTCAGAGATAAGCTAGAAGACAGAAGACGGACCATTCCAGGTGAGACAAGATGAGGACCCAAACTAGGGCAGCTGAAGTGTGAGTGAAGAGAAGGGAACAAATGGGAGAGATTTCTACTCTAAATTACTATCTGCTATCATCTTCATGGAACATAGTTAACTGCCATTTCAGGCAATCCCCATGGGATATCCCTGGTTTAATGAGCAACCCGTAACTACTTTATCTCTAGCTGCCAAGGTCATTCTGGACATGACCTGAAATATCCTTCACATGATGGGCTCCTACAATGTAAGTTCTTAGTAAATGCTGGTTGACTGACTGCTTAAGCCTTTGTCTTTTTCAACTTCATCAAAGGAAACTACCCTATTCTATCTCAAAAAAGCCCTCATTGCAATAGGATCTGAGGGGGCACTACTTATTGGTACATGAGTGGGGATGAAAGCTGACATGAAAGGTCCCTGCCAAAGAGCAATGTTAGAATTAAAGCTGTAATAATAATAATTAACTTTCTCATGCTCATGCTCTCTGCATTTATTATTTGTAGAGATAAAGACTTAAGTAGTAGGGACAACCTATCTGGGAGCCCCACTTGGGAGAAAAGTAATGCCCTCATTATAGCAAGTAAGATGGATGGTGTGCTGAGACCATGGCAAATCCCCAAGTATAATTTCTAAAAGGCAGTTTCCTTCCACTTAAGGCTTATGTCCTAGGCACAGCGTTTTTCTTCTTTTAGAGGGAAAAGAGCAGAAAAGTAGTTACCCGATTGCCTTGTATCAAAGACCAAGCTCCTGAGAAGTTGCTTCAGATGCTTGGCTCAACATATTATATATCTAATCTCAGTCAGGACTGGGAAGTGGGGAGGCAGAAACACAATGATGTCTAAGAGTCTCAGAATTCAGACTTCTAATTCTGACTCTGCCACTACTGGCTAACTGCTATATGACCTTGACCAAGTCCCTTCCCTGTACTGATAACAGGAGAGGGTGGCTGAGTTGATCCCTAAGCCCTTTCCAGATTAAGATATTATCATTCTAGGCTACTGAATTGGATATTGTTTCTTCATTAAAGCAAAGCATGAAACTGTTCTTGAGATGCTTGGGTCAGATTTACCTGAGGAACCATCTACACTAGGCTAAATGGCTCTTCATCCTGCAAGTTACCAAAAACTCAGCCACAGGTACACTTGTATGTGCTGGCATGGAGTTGTAATCTATAGCCTCATCTAGAGTATCTCTGGGAGGTGGAGTTCCTCACCAGCTTGATCTCATCCTGATGGAACATCCAGAAGTTTGATTGATTCTTGGGGATATCCAAGGGATCTCATTTCATTGTCAGGTCTAGGCGACTCCCCTTCAGCATACGGTAAAATGTCTACTGACTGACTAGGTTTGCCAAGTACATGGAGTTCACCTTCAGGAAATTTTGTGCTTGGAGGGAGCTTTGTCCCTGGGCTAGTTTTGAGCTCTTAAAATAGCCAAATCTTCTGATTTTTTTTTATGGTACGATAAGCACAAAGCACCGATATCAGCTTTTAAAATTATTTTTATTATATCTTAGAATCAGTAGATCTAAGTTCAAATCCTGGCTCTTAAACTGACTGCCAGAAGAACCCTGGATAAGTTACTTTAATTTCTCTGGGTCTCGGTTTTCTCATTGACAAAATGGGAATAATAATACTTTCCCTATATATATTGCCACTTTACAATTACAATTGTATCATAAAAATGAACTTTATAAACCTCAAGGTACTATAAAAGTATAAACCATTATTTATTAATATTATTAATAATACATGAACTGAATAAATTTAGTAATAAATTCTATAACATAGGGTCTTAAAGAGTCTTTTGTCCTTTTCTCCCACTCATACTCTTCTAAACTTGACTTCACCTCAGGAAGGCTTCATTCAGGGCCATGGCTCCTGTTCAGCGGTAGCCCAAAACTAATATCAATCCCAGAGTGGGATTTGCATGTACCGTATCTGAGTGCTTTCATGGCACTGATTGAAGGCTGACAATATTGGGAGATAGGAAATAATGAGAAAGGAAAGTTATAACTAGGAAATTCCCTGGGGCTAGTGGTATTAGGGTTAGGGTTAACCTTTAATTTCTTCTGAATTTCATTCAGATGGAGCACAAACTGGAAGACTCTAAATTGTCATTTCTCAAATGCCTAAACATTTTGTACTGCTAAAAATTCTTTTCATCTGTCTTCATTATTCTTCATGGAAATGGCCCACTCTAAATAGCAGTGAACACTTTGTGCCTGTATCAGGGATTTGGAGCATATAGAAAAATTCCTAGTGAATCCACTTCCTAAGTGAAGAGTTTATTTGGAGAATAATAATAATAATATTAGTGGTAATAACTGGCATTTACATGGCATTTTAAGGTTTGCAAAGTGCTTTATAAATGTTAACTCATTTTATCTCACAACAACCATGAGAAGTAGATGCTGTTATTATCTCCATTTTATAGAGGAAGAAACTGAGGCACGCAAAAGTTAAGTGACTTGCCCAGGGTCATACAGGGAAAAAGCATCTGAGTCATATTTGAACTCAGTTCTACTTGACTAAATTCAGACTACTGGTGTGCTACCAGTCTACTGTGCTACCTAGCTGCCCTAGTGAATCCAAGGAGTTTGAAAAAAAAAAGTGATATACTTTTAAAGTTGCTTTATATTCTTTTATTTGACAAATAGAGTTCTGATACTCTTTCTTTGGCTCTTCTAGATTCATGGATTACAAAAACTAGAACAGACCTTAGAGATTCTCTCATTTAATCCCTTGATTTTACAGATAAAGAAACTGAACCTCAGAGAAAGTGACTTACCCAAATCTAGTCACACAGTTAATTAGTGATCCTCTCTAAAATAACTGGTTAGTTAGTGATCCATCCAATACCTTTCTAACATAACTTGCTTTGTGTCTGAATCCTTTTATGGGTAAAACTATAAAAATTGGAAGATAGAGAAGAAGATAGCCAGATATAGGGGTCTTTCCTATATCCATGCCAAGGAATGTTCAACACCACGGAAACAAAAATCAGAAAAGTTCTGAACTTGGCATAGAATTTTGTCCCAGGGTATTCCCTGGCTGTTCTGTCCTTCCTTCAGATAATAACTTAAGTATAGCTCATGAGTATTTTTAAGGAAATTAAATAAATATGGATATAATTAATTTCTTAAAAAAAGCTCATCAAAATCTTGAGATTATGGGAGACTTTTTTTGTTCTTTTTGAGTTTGTTTTTTGGAGTAATGGAAAGAGTTCTAGACTTGGAGTCAGGCACTTGATTGAATCCTATATCTCCAGAACTTATTATCAGTATGGCCTTGGGCTAGCTACTTTCTGCATCATTTCACATCTCTAAAACAGAGACAATAATACTTTCACTACCTGCTTCATTGGATGTTGCAAGGAAAGTACTTTATAAGTGTTATGTAAATGGAAAACATTGTTTTACCTCTTTTCAAGTGCTGTTCCCAAACAACCCATCTGTTGGTGACTTTGGAAACTTTTGTGTCTGAGATTAATAGCCAAGACAGCAGCACTTCCCCAGTTCCATTACATTGTGGTACTCCTAACATTCAACCAACTGCCAAAGTGTATAGGGAAACAGCTATATTCCTCTGGTACTTTTATGCTCCTCTTCCACATTGTGCCCCTGGAACTCCTGTTCTAATGTTAACAAAATTCCCTTCATATTGGATTTGTGCTTTTCCCTCAGGAATTACTTTTGTATATATTTTGTATTTATTTGCATATGTATTTCTGTGGGCAGCGAGGCCTGGAATCAGGAAGACTCATCTTCATGAGTTCAAATCTGAGCTCAGATATTTACTAGCTGTGTGACCTTGAGCAAGTCACTTAACCCTGTTTGCCTCAGTTTCCTCATCTGCAAAATGAACAGGAGAAGGAAATGGCAAATCATTCCAGTACCTATGCCAAGAAAACCCCAAATGGGTCACAAAGAGTGGGAAATGACTGAACAAAAACAGTAACAAATATTTTGTATTTACTTTATATTTGCACAAAGAGGAATTGTGGTATAGTGAATAGAGAGCAGTCCTTGAAACTAGGAAAATCTGAGTTCAAATTCTGCCTTTGATACATAATGAGTGTATGACTCTGGGTAAATCAATTAGCCTCCCAATATTCTAAGAAACTCTCTAAGACCAGAAGTTTTAGAGATTGATGCTAATCTACTTTGGTAGAAGGAGGATTCTTACCCATTAGCTCCCTGAACCAATTAATTCCCAGGGCCAGTCCCTATCCCCTTATATCTGTACATGTTTTGTTTTCATGTAGTACCATGTGAGCTCCTTGATGGAAGGGACTGCTGCTTCTCTTTTGTCTTTGTACCCCCAGCACCTAGGACAGTGCTAGGAACATAATAGGATTAATAAATGCTTATTGGATTGGATTGGACAAAAAGAGGAAGAGGACTGTCTCAGAATATGTGGTGATATCCTTTCTATTGGTTAAGAAGAGGTAACTTGATTGTAAAATCTGGAAACAGAGTCAGGATTTTCTTTTTTACTTATTCCGTTGCTGTTCCTTCGGCCTCTATATCACTTACCAAGGTCTCAAAACTGCTCTTCTTCTCCGAGTCTTAGAAATATGCTCCTTTCCCTAACTGTTGGTATTAGCTCCCAAAGAAAGGCAAGTTTAGCTGGGACTTCTGGCTGAATCTACAGAAAGTTTCAACCAGAAAGTATAAATTACTCTACCAAGGAAAGAGAAATAAGTAAATAACATCGTAGGGTAATTCTCACTGTCGCATCTGGAATAATATAGCAGTAACTTTAAAATTCCAAAAATTCATTGATTTCATTAAGTGCATGCAGATTATAATTTCTCTATACTTTTGTAAAACGTCCATGTATATAGACAGAAAAAAAGAAATCATTTGGTAGCTGATCTTCTGAAAATGATCTCTGAACTTAATTTAGACTTGTTCACACACACACGTTTGTGTGTGTGTGTGTGTATATTTATGGTCTGTCATCAGACTCATACTTGACTCTTTTTTGATCATGGCTTTCAGATAGTCCAATAATTTTTAAATTCTCTCTCCTGGATCTATTTTCCAGGTCAGTTGTTTTTCCAACGAGATATTTCACATTGTTTTCTAATTTTTCATTCTTTTGGATTTGTTTTACAGTGTCTTGATATCTCATAAAGTCACTAGCTTCCAATTGCTCTATTCTAATTTTTAAGGAAGTATTTTCTTCAGTAATCTTTTGGACTTCCTTTTCCATTTGTCCAATTTTGCTTTTTAGGGCATTTTTCTCCTCATTGGCTTTTTGGACCTCTTTTTGCCATTTGGGTTAGGCTATTTTTTAAGGTGTTATTTTCTTCAGTATTTTTTTGGGTCTCCTTTAGCAAGCTGTTGACTTGTTTTTCATGATTTTCTTGCATCACTCTCAGTTTTTCCTCTACTTCTTACTTGCTTCTCAAAATCCCTTTTGAGCTCTTCCAAAGGTTGGGGCTGATTCATATTCTTCTTGGAGGCTTTGGATGTAGGAGCTTTCACTTTATTGTCTTCTTCTGGTTGTATGTTTTGATCTTTTTTGTCACCAAAGTAAGATAATATAGTCTGACTCTTTTTGCGCTCAGACTTATACTTGAAATATTCATATTTGATAGCTTATACTCCACTGTTCTAGTCCTACCTGGAGACATGGGTATGATCTGATGATAGTCAGGATTCCATATAATCTTGAAAAGCTAGTACATTGGGTTGAATCTCATAACATGACAAGCAGAATGATTTCAGAAAAACCTGTAAAGACTTATATGAACAGATGCACTGTGAAGTGAACAGAACCAGAACATTGCACGCAGTAATAGCAGTATTGAGCGATGAACAACTGTTGAATGACTTAGCTATTCTCAGCAGTACAGTGATCCAAGACAATCCCAAAGGACTCATAATGAAAAATGCTATCCACATCCAGAGAAAGAACTGATAGAGTCTAAATACAGACTTAAAGATACTATTTTTCACTTTATTTCCTTCTTTCATTTTTTTGTTTGAGTTTTCATCCACGAAATGACTAATATGGAAATATATTTTACATGATTGAACATGTATAACTTACATCAAATTGCTTACCATCTCTGGAATGGGATAGGAGGGGTAGGGAAGGATAGAACTTGGAACTCAAAATTTAAAAAAAAGGTTAAAAATTGTTTTTACATGTAATTGGGGAAAGTAAAATGTTAGTTTAAAAAAGAAATTCAACAGCAATAATAATGATAATAATAGTTAACATCTGTTACAGTACCTTAATTTTTACAAAGCCTTTTATGTGGATTTTTTCATTTGATTCTCCCAACAACCTTGTAAAGTAGATCTCATTATCCCCATTTTAGAGATGAGGAAACTGAAGGTTAATTGTCTTGCTCAGGGTCACATACATACGCACACACCTTGTGTCTCAGGCAGGCTATGAACTCAAGTCTTTTTAGTCTAGTGCTCTATCAACTATATCACCTATCCGATACCATCAATATGAAGTCTTACTTTTGGATTCAAAAAACCAAGTTCACAAGTACATGGTGGGAGTTGGGGAAGGTTGGCATAGTTAGATAACAATTTGTCTCTCCCCAAAAAATCTGGTCACGTTAGTGGATTGTAGGCTCTATGAATCATCAGTATAATAGCCCTGCAAAGCTAGTATTAGCTTGAGTTGCAATGAGAGGTGCATGGCTCCCAGGAATAAGAAGATGATAGTACATTGCCCTGGCCAGACCAAATCTATAGAATTGGACTCAGTTCTGGGAGCCATTGTCTAGGAAGTACATTGGTAAGCTGAAGAGCATCAAGAAGAGAACTATGAGGATGGTAAAGGGTCCTGAGTCAATTTCATTTGAGCATAACTTGAGGAAGCTGGGAATGTTTCGTGTGGAAAAGTCAGGGTTGCAGGGGAGACTTTCACCTGGCATAAAGCAGGTGCTTAATAAATTCTTGTTGACTTGACTCTTCAAGAGATACTCTGCATCTACTATGAGGGAAGCACTATGCTAGGCACAATGTTCTTATATCATATTAACTCAAAAAAAAATTTGACCCCTAGATCCTTTTCTGTGACACTTTTACCGAGGCATGTGGTATGTTAGAAGGAGCACTGTGACCATGGAGAAGTTCCTTAACCTCTCTGGGTCTCAACTTTCTCTTCTGTACATTAAGGGGGTTGAACTAAATTACCTATAAGGTACCCTTCCATTCTCAACCCCTGTGATCCTAAGTTTCCATCATGCACTGATAATTTATCAATCTTGTATATGTGCGCTGTTTTTCTTCCCATGGTGGATATTTTCCCACTAGAAACAACGATCTACCTGCCTTCATAGAAAAGGCATTCCCTCCTCTTAAGGATGTCTTAGCTAAGGCTGACAAATTCTCCATGTTGTTACTGTTTATAAACCTTAAAGTCTCTCTTTTAAAAAAAATTTTTTGATATCTTTTGTTTTTACACCAGTGATATTTTTTGCAATATCCGTCCTGCTCCCAGAGTACTATCCCATATATTTTTAAAGATGAAAAATAGAAAAGGATGAAGAATATTTCTATATCACAATTTATTTTATCATTCCCCAATCAATGGGAAACATTGTTTCCAAATTTTCACTACTACAAAAAGTGTTACTATATACATTTGTATTTTGGTGCACATAGGGACTTTATTCTTGTCAATAGCCTTCTTGGCATATAAGCCTGGTAAGTGAATCTCTGGGTCAAAAGTTGTGGACATTTTAATCATTTTATTTACAGAATTCCAAGTTGCTTTCCAAAATAGTTTACTGATTCACAGCTTCATCAATAACACACAACTCCTCCAACATCCATTGACGTACCCAGCTTTTGTCATCTTTTCTGATTTGCTGGGTTAGAGTTAAAGCCTCAGGGTTATTTTGATTTGCTACTAACTACAAATCTGTGGCCAAACTTTAAGCTTTTTGTATGTATATATGAGAGGGAGGGGAACAAAAATGTAATGAGGAAAAAGGAGAGAAAAAGTAGGATTTAAGATAGAGAAGAGAAGATGAAATTAAGGAAAAAGTAAGCAGCTACTCTGAGCCCTCTATCATTTGTCCTAATAGCCAAGAGTTGATTTTTCACTTTGGTATACTATTAACTCACTAAAGGGCCTTGCATACCACACAAAAATAATATAGCAAAAAATTCTGAAGACCATATGAAACTCCCTTCACAATCTAAACAAAGTAAAGCCCAGCTCATAGCAATGGGTTTGTTTGTTTGTTTGTTCTGCATATTTGGAGTTGTTAAAAGAATAATTCTCTAAAAAGCATGTCCTTATGACACTGTGTTTTTAATAACCTCTATTTCACTGCACAGGATCTTGGAGCACAAAAGGGCTTTAGCGATCATTCAGTTCAATTTTCTCATTTTATAGTTGAGAAAATTGAAGTGACTTGCTCAAGATGATACTAGTTATAAGGGGCAAAGTTCATATTCAAATTGTAGGATTCTGACCCCAAGTCCAGTGTTCAAATCACTACATCCAGCCTTCTGGAAAGTGAACAGGAAATAATTACCCTAAGTTAAGAGGGTTCCAGCTGTAATAAGGGGTGAATCCGTGGAATATGTGTTCTGGATTCATGGGGATGGAAACATTCGCTGGCTTTGTGCTTAAAAAGTAAACATGATTAGAAACTCCTGTTTGGTCCCTTGCTTCCCATTACTAAGGATAGGTGGAATGATGGTGCTGAAAATTTCTTTGGGACACTTGGGGGACATGTGTGCACTCACCTCCTGTTTAAAGGCTAGAGGCTTCTGGTCCCTTTGTGCTTCTATCAGTGGGGGACTATGTCAAAGATTAGAAAGATAACCTCTCAGTAATCTTTAAATAAAGAAAAGACAAAGTCTTTACCTTCTCTCTTCCCTTCTCTGAAGAATTCTGAAATCTCTCTTGGATTTCTGGTGAATGCTAGAGAGAAGATTTCCTTCCTTCTTCCTCAGAAGCTGTTATGTTGGCTACATGCACATGACAGAATGCTTCCCATACTTGCCTGAGACTAGATGTCAAGTTTCTGGCTACATCTTTTGTTTGGGTTTTTTTTTTCCATGAACACAGGTAGTCAAAAATCCTCAGATGGATGTTTCCAGGACCTCTAAAAGATGGGATCTCAACCCCAAAATAGAATAACACTAAAGACTGGCTCATTTCTAGAGTCTACCCAAAGGGACTTAATACATGTGGGGGTCCTTCAAAAATGAATTAAGTACTTGGGGATTCAGCCTTTCAGATTCTGAGACCTGCAGACCAGGCATCGTCTCTTCAATTGGGAAGTCCTGTTCTGAAATTAAGAAGACTGGTTTCATTCCTAGTCAAGGCTGACCTCAAAAAGAACAGATCAGGCTTTTTCTCACACTTACTGGCTCATTACGCCCCCAACTGAAGTTATTCCAAAAAAACCTACTTAACCAAAGCTTACTTTTGGCTCATGTCTAGGGTCTTCCCAAAAAGGATTAATAGAATCCCTTCCAGAAAAAATTACACAAAGTAGTAGATAACAGGTAAAGAATGCCCATTTGTTTCTTCAGCCACAAAAGAAATGCATAAAATGGAAAAGACTCAATAGCAGGCATCAACAAATACTTAAAACATATAATATTAATCCATTACTCTTAATATAATCTCCCAAGAATACTTTGAATATGAAACACTTTGTAGGACTGATTTAAAAGTTTATTTTCACTTTGGAGTTCTACTGTCCTAACAGCTCACTCAAATTTCATATCTTTTGCCCAGCCAAACATGAATGACCCATAGTGTAGCTTCAGAAAGCCCTTATCAATGGCAACCAGCACTTGAACTTTCTAATGACTCTAGAACTCCTTAGTACATGAAGTAGCAAACAGTTAATCTCAGGATAACTGTTCAGTTACTTGTGCTCAGGGAAAGAAACACAAGCAGAAAAGATAGCTAAGAGGACTTGTTATCCAGTCTCAGGCTCACATAGACAAACATATTCTTCCTGTTCCATGTGTATAGCCACCACAACTGCTGCTGGACAGCAGTGAGAGAGGATGGCAAGAACTGTCTCCCCAGCCCCACCTTCCCAGAAGTCTGAGGGAGAGCTATCAGAGTCCTAAGCCATCCATTCAAAAAAAAAAAAAGAGAGAAGAGAAAGGAAGAGTCAAAGTGTTTCTCCCTTTCCACCTGCTGAGCGGGCATTTCCTCCTGATCAAGCGGCCAGTCATCTTCAGCAGAAACCCTCCTCCAACAGGGACCAAGGACCAGTCAGGAGCTGCAGGTTACTTATGCTATTTAGCAAGAGGCCAGAACATGTTTCAGTCCCTTTGGAACCAGACTCCATGTCCCATGGGCTCACTCCTGTTTCACATTTGAAGAATGAAAACTTTGGAAAGAAGGAGAGTATGCACTTTGGGCACCACCCGGTTTTGAATGGAAGCAAAACCCATTGTACTAATGATTTCATGAAGATCAAGGCTCCATTCCCAGAGGGAACTATTCCTTATTCTCATCACAGGCTGTAATCTGAGTCATAAAGGAAGCTAAGAAAACAAAAATATGAGCTTATGATATCAAATGTCAGCCCAACAGAACTAGAGTCTAGAGATGGAAAAGCCCTTAAAGATCATCTAATACAATCCAATTATTTTATAGATGAAGAAACTAAGCCCCAGAGAAGAGATGTGACATGCCAAAGGACAAATGTCTCATTAGTGACAGTGCTCAACACAGAATCCAGACCTCCCTCCTGCTTCTTAGTCCAGTGCATCTTCTACCATATCAGACTTCTAGATTAAAGTCATCTTCAGTTCAAGCTGTGTATTTCTTCTTATGCTCAAACAATAAATAAATCCCCAAATATTTACCTCGTGCCTGCTTTGTGTTAGGCACTAAAAGAATTTTTCTGTTTTTGTTTAATGGCAAACATTTATTCTTTCGCCAGAAACAGAGGTCAGGTTTTTACCAAGGATTTAATTTCCTTTTAAAATATATGTTATTAATAAATTATCAAGGCTACAGGTTCTTTATGTCCAGCACCTTTATAGAATCATAGAATACTAGACCTAGAAAAGTTCTCAAAAAATTATTGAACCCAATCCCTTCATTTTATAAGTGAACAAAAAGCAAGACCACGGTAAATTAAGTGCCTAAGTTCATATGGCAAATTAGTAGGAGAACCCAATTTTGGGCTGGAACCCAATTTTCTTGACTCGGCTTATTGGTTTGTTTGTTTTTTTTCCCACAACACCAGGAAGCACCTCCTTACTTGCTTAGAACTTGCGCCCATTCCGTAGACCTCTTCTTCCTCCAATAAAAAGGTATTGTGAGAAGCTTTATGGATTCCATTACCGTAACAGGTGATGTTCACACTGTCCCAAACTGATTGTCCTTCCAAATGGTCAAAAAATAATTCTAAGCTTAGTGTTACTTTATAAATAACTGGCTCATCATTACCACCTCTTTACGTGAGCCACACCTATTTTTCTAACTTCTTTGGACATTACTCCTACTCCTGAGCACTACAGTCCATCCAAACTGGCCTTCCCTCTTTAGAAACAGTGTTCAATCTTCCATCTCTAAGCCTTTATAGCGATCATCTCACATGCCTGCAATGTACTTTCTCCTTATCTCTGCCTCCCTGGATTCTTTTTTCTTCCTTAAAGAGCTCAAGTACTATCTTCTGCAAAAAGTCTTTCCTTATTCTCCTCCCAAATGCTTAGTACTCTGCCTCCCAAACTATCATGTATTTAACTATTTTGAAAATATCTGTATTTATTTTTTATAGTTATTCTGCTTATATTTATACCTATATTTATTGTTTCTCCCATTAGAAATTAATCTCCTTATTTCATTCTTTGTACTTGCATCTCAGTGCCAGAAATAGTGCCTCATAAATGCTTGTTGATTGACTGATTGACAATAATTGTTTTAATGGGTCTACATAACTCCTTCGGTATAAACTTTTTCATTGAATCCTAGAATTAGAGGTAAGAAGAGGTATTACAGCAGACCTGGCACTAGGGTTAGGCAAGGTACATTAGCCGTGTAAGATGCAATACATGAGCTATACATTTGAATATTACCTTTTACTAATACATATACTTTGGATATCTTATAATACCCATTGCACAAGGCTGTTTATTTTGTGGCAAATCAAGTTCCACATATTGTAGTGAAGGTTGAACATTTCTGAGCAGTATCATGGTACATTAGAAAGAGCATTGGACTTCAAATTAGGAAAACCAGAGTTCAAATCCTTCCTCAGACTTTTACTAAGTCAAGAGTGGGCTGTGTGACCGTAGGCAAGGCACTTAACCTCTTCATATATCATTTTCTTCATCTGCAAACAGAGGATAATAGTAGCACTTAAAGTCACAAGTTGTTGTGAAGGTCAGTGGTGATAGCATATGCTTAGCTCCTTGTATAAATGTTAGCTGTGGTTTTTAGTGGACAGTAATACACAAGAAGCACAGTTTCCAAATGAAGAGCCTCCATTTTGAAATTTGCCTTTAAAAGATGAATCCCTTTCCCTGGCTGCGCCTTTGAGGTCATCAATGACAACTTTCTCATTTAGCAGATCAGAAAACTGAGTCCCAGAGAAACAGAGAGATTTGTTGATGGTCACCTAGCTACTCAAAATTCTCCTTGATGAGTTGAACTAGATATCCAGTAGAAAGAACACTGGCTCTGAAAACCAGAGGACCTGAGTTTAAATCCTACCTTTGATAATAACTTACCTGCATGACTATGAACAAGTCACTTAACCTTGGGTCCTAGTTTCCTCATCTATAAAATAAAAGAGCTGGAAAGATGACCTCTGAGGTCCCTTGCAGTTCTCAATCTATGATA
This sequence comes from Vombatus ursinus, assembly GCF_900497805.2. Lineage (NCBI taxonomy): Eukaryota > Metazoa > Chordata > Mammalia > Diprotodontia > Vombatidae > Vombatus > Vombatus ursinus. Next base: position 2,793,232 of record NW_020951860.1, read on the forward strand.
TTTTGATTAATGTGAATTAATATTTAGGAATTAGGTACTACACAAATGACTTGGGCCCTGGCCTAAAAGACTTCTCCCAATTTGGTAGTTTCACTAACTCTGCTTTCTTGAATTCTTATATACTTACGTGTCATCTGGTATGTGAACCATATTCTAAAGTGAAAAAGATATTTTTATCTTCCATGCTGGAGAGTTCCTATAATTCCAAATTTAATATTTTCCCCAGACGTTAGACCATAATAAATTGCCTTTAAACACACACACACACACACACACACACACACACACACGCACACACACCCTACAAATGAGTGTGGTTTTTAAAGTGTAGATTATTCTTGACTAATGATTGCTTTTTCTTAGTTACCATAGTTACAATTTCCATCTGATAATTAACCCTTGTGCACTCATATAGTAACTTAATTTTTCTAATTTTTTTATTAGCATTTGCACATGATAGGAATTTGGCAACAAAGCCTATCCCTTCCTAGAAGTGCAATAGGCTCTTGTTAGCTTCCCACCTGCCCGGGCACTTTGAAGGTGCTTTGTCATCTGGTAGGGAAAATAAACATTCAATCTGCAAACACACATTGTGCATTTGTATAATGATGTATTTCTGAGAAGCTATTGTGTCTGGGCACCAGGCCAAGACATATATTTCGATGTATCTTAAGGTGATTTCCCACTTCTTATTGGAGAATTTGTCTCCAACACTATGGGTGTCCAAGAGACACCAACATTTTAAAATCCCTTTGCTTTATTGTGTGCGACAATTATATGAACTTCTCTCAGGAAGTGAGTGAATTCCCAGAACACCATTTTACTAGGAATGCTGATCAATTTGTCCTCTTACTTATATATGCTGTGGGGGCAGGCTGAATTCACAGAGCAGTATTGGTGTTTAACCTTCCTGATGGTTAGGTGTGGACTAAGATGAGCTCATGGAGTCTCTTCCTTGAGTATATTCTGAATTTAGCAATCCTACCCTGATCAGGGAGATAGAGAAGGTGAGCTGTGTGGTCAGAAAGGAAGCAGCAACTGATAAGAGTCATCACAAAACCACCAGCCTCTCTCTTACTCTGCCTCTGCCTAAAGGCAGTTTTTAAAAATCAAGAAGAACCAAGGTTTCTGGACTGGTTTGCCTAAATGGGTCCTTATAGTGGAATTGTAAAACTGATTTTATTGGAAGGAGGAGGAGCCAGATGTACCCCATTGTGGCAGAGCACTGTATCTCTGGAGAATCTGTTCAGTTGGGCAGGTTTCCCTGTGTGTTTGTGGTTGTGTTATTCTGTTATGTACTCCTTGGAAGAGTCTTCTGCTTTGGGTCGTCTGTATGGTTATTAATGCAGTGTTTATTATAATAAGTAGCATATAAGCTGCTCAAAGTTTTAGGCACAGAATTTAACAAAAGGATGACTTTGTGTTGTAAGGTCAGCAATGGCTACATCCTTGACATCCTTGACACTTCCTGGGCCCTTTTCCTATTTTCTGGAGCATGTCTCTATCGAAAGTCAAAATCTTTATAGTTGGTAGTTGTAGGGCCCTGACAGTAGGTACCCGTTTAGAAGAGGAAGAATAGTAAACATAGTATATTTGGGGGAAAAAAAATCTGGTAGAAGAGTCAGGAGACCTGTATTTGAATCCCAGATCTTCCATTAATTGTTTGGTAATGACATTGACAAGTCATTTCCCCTTTTTGGGTGTCCATTTCCCCATCTATAAAATTAGTTAAGAGAATGAGATGATCTCCAAAGCCATTCCCGTTCATTTTATACATGAAGCAATTGAGACCCAGAGAAGGGTAATGATGTATTCAAAGTTACACAGTGAATGTATCTATTTAGTATACATGGAGAAGTCAGGGAGTCTCCTTTTAATTGCATTTGGCCTCAATAATGTTGCTTCTTTCAAAAAGAAAACAAAGATTCTGTATGTACAAAAATATTATAGCAGCTCTTTTTTTTGGTAGCAAAATATTGGAAACTGAGGGGATGACCATCCATTGGGGAATGGCTAACCAAGTTATGGTAAATGAATATGATGAAACGCTATTATGCTGTTAAAAATGATGAAGAGGGTGATTTCATAAAAACCGGGGAAGACTTATATGAACTGATGCGAGGTGAATTGAGCAGAACCAAAAGTATAATCTATACAATAACAGTAATATTGTAAAGATAATCAACTGTGAAAAGACTTTGTAACTCTGATAAATACAATGATCTACCACAATTCCAAAGGATTTATGATGAAAAATGTTATCTGCTTCCAGAAAGAGAACTGATATACTCAGAGTATAGATTGAAGTGTGGTTTTTTTTCTTTTTGCTTTCTTTTTCTTGTTTTTATTTTTTTTTTTTAATTCTGAGAACATGGCTAATGGAGAAATATATTTTGTATTACTTCGTATGTATAATGGCATCATATTTCTTGCTTTCTCAATGGTGGGGAGAGTGGAAGGAGAGCAAGAATTTGAAATTGAAAATAAAATTGAAAAAAAAAAGCCAAAAAAACAAAGAATCTTTACCAAAAAAAAGCCGCAATATATCAGATTGCGTGCCGTCTTAGAGGTGGAGATGGGGAGGAGGGGGGAGAAAAATTTAAAACTCAAAAACTTATGGAAATGATTGTTGATAAATCAAAATGAATTAATAAAAAATCAGCAATGTCCATCATTCTATGAGCATTCATATAGATACATTAACCTTCAGACTGAAAACTCAGAATGCAAAGCTTAGAGCCCAGTCACCCAGGAAAATAGTCACAATGCCTCCCCACCCTCCACTGGACCCTAAGCCAAGCCTCATTTGGATAAATACTCTTGGAGTAAACATACCATGAGAATGCCACACTGTGCCTCAGAGCCGCACTGAACCTGTTGGCAGTAGTTTCCTTGGAAAGGTGAGGCTTCTAATGAGAAGGGAGGGCCCCCAATTAAGTGTCCCCCAGCAGAAGATGTCATCCTAAATGAAGCAGAAAACATAGCCTGGGGTAAGAAGCTAGCTCTTTAGAGAAAGGTGAAAGCACAAATGGACTTGCTACAGGGCAAAGCCTAGCACCATTTGCTTTATAGAAGTCACAAGGGGCAGATAGGTGGCACAATGGATAGAGCACCAGCCCTCGAGTCAGGAGTACCTGAGTTCAAATCTGGTCTTAGAGCAGACACTTGACATTTAATAGTATGTGACTCTGGGCAAGTCACTTAACTCCAATTGCCTCGTTAAAAAAAAAATTAGATAAACAGTTATCACAAATAGAAGTCTCATAACAGTTCATGACTACACCAAAATAGAAGCTGTTGACTCCTCTAGTTCAAGGGTTCTTAACCTGAAATTCATGAACTTGTGTATATGTGTGTGTATATGTGTGTGTGTGTGTGTTGATAACTGTGCTTCCGTATAATTGATTTCCTTTGTAATCTTTCATGTTTTATTTAATACATCTAAAAGTATTATGTTCAGAAGGGTTGCATAAGCTCCATCACATAGCCAAATGGGTCCATGACACAAAAACAGTTAGCAACCCTTGCTCATCCTTCATTTTATATGAAGAAATTGATACTTCAATAGGGGAAATGATTTGTCAATATTATTCGCCAAACAGTAGACGATCTGCAGCTTAAACAATGGTCTCTTTACTCTTCTACCACGACTTTTTCCAATATCCTGTATTTACTATAGTTCCAATTCTAATTGGATACCTACTGTTAGAGCCCTGCTGCTACAACTGCAAAGCCCCCTTGACCTTGAACATGCTCCAAAAAAAACCAGGAAAAGGCTCAGCAAGGATTGTCAAGAATGTAAAGGTTGACCTTATGGTACAAAGTTATACCATCTTGCCCTTGTATAGAGAGTTATGCTTTTCAAACCATTTCAAGTAACATGTTTCTGACTTTACCATCAGCTAGAGAATCAATACAGTGTAGAGGAATGAGCACTGGACTTGGAGTCAGGAAAGTTCACTGTCAAAAGAATTGGGTTTCAGCAATACCACTACTAGGTCTGTATCTCAAAGAGATCAAAGGAAAAGGAAAAGGACTTCTTTGCACAAAAATATTTATATCAACCCTTTTTGTAATAGCAAAGAATTGGATATTGAGGGGATGCCCATCAATTGGGGAATAGCTGAACAAATTGTGGTATATGATTGTGATCAAATACTATTGCGCTATAAGAAATGACAAGCAGGATACTCTCAGAAAAACCTGGAAAGACTTACATGAACTGATACAAAGTGAAGTGAGCAGAAGCAGGAGAACATTGTGTATAGTAATAGTAATATTATGTGATAATCAACTGTGAATGACCCAGCTATTCTCAGTAATGTAATGGTCTAAGACAGTTCCAAAGGATTTATGATGAAAATGATATCCATCTCCAGAAAAAGAACTGATAGAGTCTGAATGTAAAATGAAGTACAATTTTCTCATTTTCTTTATTTTTCTTGCTTTTTTTTTAAAAAAGTATGACTAATATGGAAATATGTCTTGCATGATTTCACATTAGTAATTGATATATTGCTTTCCTTCTCAGCAGGGGTATGAGGTAGAGATGAGAGAAAGAATTTGGAATTTAAATTTTTAAGAATGTTAAAAAATAATAAATTAAATTGTAAGAGAAAAGAAAAAAATGATAGCATGGGGATGTGTGTGTGTGTGTGTGTGTATGTGTGTGTGTGTGAGAGAGAGAGAGAGAGAGAGAGAGAGAGAGAGAGAGAGAGAGAAAACTGGGTTTAAATCCTCACTAACAATAGGCAAATCACTTAACCTTGCTATGCTTCAGGTCCCTCATCAATAAAAGGCTAATAATAAAATCTCACAAGATTGTTGTGAGGAAAGTGTTTTGTGATCCTTAATATGCTGTATAAATGAAAGTAGTTATTGTTAACTAGCTATGCAAATCTTCTCTGAACCTCAGTTTTCTCTTCTATCCAATGATGGAGTCAAAAAACAGATGATGATAATAAATATGAATTGGACTAATTTGAATTGAATCTCTAACATTTCTTCTAGGTCTGAGACGCCAATGAAACTTTGAGGTCACTAGGTCAGGCATTTCTGAAAGTCACACAAGTGAAGTACCTTGTCCTAGGTCATATTGCAAGGCAATGGTGAAGCCAGGACTTCAATCCAGGCCTCCCAAATCATGTCCTTCTCCTTACCTTTATTTCCAATGGAACAAATATATTTTAAAAAATCATGGTAAAAACACAGTTTATAGTTTCATTGCCCAAAAGAAATTAACAAAATAGCTCACATTTACATATAACTTTACTTTTTTTAAAAAAAATTGTTTAGTTATTCTGAACTTGACAATGCCAAACATAAGCATTTCGCCATATAAAGAGCAGAAAATAAGGATTGCGTATGAAACTACAAATCCCCATTATGCATTGCATTTGTTTTCAAAATTACATCATAAATTCAACACAGTTTTAAAGCTGTCCTTGTCTGTGACTGCCACAGAACCTTCTTCTGTGCATTTTTAAAAAATAATGCAGTATATATTTTGCTGAAATTGTACCTTTTGTAAAGTAGTTTACATGTGTTATATCACTTAATCCTCACAATAGTCCTATGCAAAGGGTAGTATAGGTAGTGATGTCTCAGTTGTACAAATGAGGAAACTGAGGCTCATAAAGACTAAGTGATTTGCCACTTCCCTGACTTCAAATCCAGAGGCTTTTTACATGATACCTCCTCGACTCTTAGCAGCATTGTGAATCTAATGGGAATCATGTAGTGACCTAGAAAAGAAATTTTTTAATGTTCCTTTATGTTCAGTTTTCATGGAAATCTGTTAAATGACAGGAGGGACCTGAAAAGGACTGGTTGATCTCTAAGGTACCATCACATCCCAAAATCTTACAATCCTATAAAATGCAGCGAGTAGCTAGAAATCAGGAGCCCCTGAGCAAAACTTTCAGCAAGTATTACCTTACCTTTGTTAACTATAATTAAAAGCTCCCCCCACTCTCTTGTGAGGAGACCTCTTTTCTTCTTTTTATGTGAATTTATCTTGTTTATACTAGTCATCTAATGTTTTTGATATTTTAAGACAGTTAAGGGGAAGGAGGGCAGAGCTAAGATGACAGAGTAGAAGCAATATAGCTGAGTTCCCATCCATAACTTCTCTAGATGGATCTATAAAATGCACCAGACTAAATAGTGATAAAGAAATCCAGAAAAAGTATCAAGGAAGATCAAGACACAAATGCAGAAGAAGAAAAATACTTCAAAATCTCTACAAGCAAAGCTTCAGAGAGAAAAATAGCTTGGACACAAGCTCAACTAGAATTCCTGGAAGAAATGAAGCAAGAATTTTAAATGTAATATTAAAATTTTTTTATAAGTGTAATGAAAGCACTTGAGGAAAAGAATGGAAAAGAAATTAGAGCTATGGAAGAAGGAAATGGAAGGGAATTAATAACTTGGCAGAAGAGGCTCAAAACCTTGCTCAACCAGCAAACTCCCTAAAAATTAGAATGGACCAAATTAGAGGATATGACTCGATGAGACAACAAGAAATAGTAAAACAAAGTTTAAAGACTGAAAAAGATAGAAAAATGTAAGGTATTTCATAGCAAAAATACCTGACCTGGAAAACAGATCAAGCTGAAAAAAAATTAAGATTATTGAACTTTTTGAATTCCACAACCGAAAGAAAAAGAGCCTAGATATTCTATTTTAAAATAAAACTGTCCTGATCTCTCAAAGTACAAATTAGACATAGAGAGAATCCACTCGTCACCTCCTGAAATCAGAAACCACAAAATGAAATCTCCCAGAAACATCATTGTCAAAATTCAGTTTCCATCTCAAAGAAAAGATACTGTTAGCAACCAGAAAAAAGAAAAAGTCAATTACCAAGTAGTCACAATCAGGATCATAAATGATTTAGCAGCCTCTACTATAAAAGAGTGGAGAACTTGGAATATGATATTTCAGACAGCAAAGATATGTGCTTACAGTCAAGAGCAACTTATGCAGAAAAGTTGAGTATAATGTTACAGGAGAAAAATAGATTTTTAATTTCAAGCATTCCTGATGAAAAGACCAGAGCTTCAAAGAGACTTTGAAGTTCAAACAGAAGAATGAAGAGAAGCAGAAAAAGGTTAACATGAATGAACAATGAAAAAGGGCTAAACAAGGACAAACTGCTTGTACTCAAATGTGCAGAGATGATACATGTATCCCTTCTAAACCCTATCATCATCAGGGGTCATAGAGAAAGTCCAATTAGACAAAGTCTGGGAGTGGTTCTGTTATATCTTGATCTTTTAAAGAAAAGAATGGAAAGAGGGGAGAATAAGAATATACATGGAGGAAGAGGCAGGGAAAGGATGGTTAGGAAAAATTATCACATATAATCAGGGTGCAAAAGTAGACATATATACAAACAAAAAGATGACCAACAACTCAAATGAATCTAACCTTTCTAATCATAGCTTATTAGTTCCATCTACTTCTAAAAAGTTCATTCAGTTGCCTATATATAAAGTAATGGTTAATTCTAGTTTTCTATCATCACAGCTTTTGTAATTTTAAAAATATTTTAATCAGCTAAGATCTGCCTTCTCATCAGTCCAAGTGTCCCAGCCTTACTCCCAATTTAGAACATAAGAAAAATAAATTCCAATTCAAAGACAAAGAGTCAATCAAATTTCTACATTGACCATGCCTCTGACCTCCCCCCCAATTAATCTTGTTCTGCATTCTGAGTCCCTCACATGTCTATTAGTAGGTGGTTAGCATGTTTCATCATTAGTGTTTTGGAATCATGGTTGATCATTATGATGATAAGAGCACAATAGTACAATATATTTCATCACTTTTATATTTGCTAATTCATTCCCCAGTTTTGGAGAGCTCCCTCAGATTCCCAATCATTGCCATCTCAAAAAGAGTTATAAATATTTTTATATGTTCTTACTATAGAATTTGTTTTACTAGGACTAATTCCTTACTTAATCTATCCTTCCTTTAATTCCCCTTCCCTCCTTTACCCATTTCCCTCCTATTTTCCTGTTGAGTGAAATAGACTTCTATACACAACTCCATGTGTGTGTATGTGTGTGTGTGTGTGTGTGTGTTCTTCCTTCTTTTGACTAGTTTAGATGATAGTGATGTTCAAGTGTTATCATCCCTGGGGCAGGAAGTAGGAACTTAATGGGCTGACCACAAAGACATCTTAATCTCTGCAACTGGAAGAGTAGAGTCTTCTTGTGGAGTCTTCTTATGGACTCTGAAAGAAGCTGACAAAACATTTCAAGATTGTAGTATTTAGAGTTGGATGGTAGAGTTGGATGGAAGGTCATCCAGTCCAATCCCTTCATTTTACAGATGAGGAAACTGAGGCTTGGAAGTCACACAGGAAAGTTGGGAATTGTACTCAGATCTTCTTCCTCTGAAGCCATAGTGTAGATAGACTTTAGAGAAAAATTATGGAAAAAAAAAAGAAAAGAAAAATTGCGTCTACAATTGAGATCACACATCTGCTAAGAAGAGCCCTTGTTGCCGGCTTCAAAAAGTGAACAGGTAATCAGACTTGGTGAGAAAGAGAAAGAGGTCCAGGGCAAAGATTCTGCAACCCTTGCAGAAAGAGAAAACAAACATACAACCACTTCTGTAGGATAGTCTGAAATCCAGGAAAATTAATTTTTGGAGATCAGCTAGGAAAGTCCCTTCCATATACTGAGACTCATGCACATCTGTTTAGGACCAAGGAAACTACAAAAAATAAGTTCAGTAGTGTAGCCTAGGACTTCAGAGGATCCAGATACAAGTCTAAGATTCAGGTCCCGTTAGTAATACTAGGAAAAGTAATAACTGAATCCTAGGGTCATTGAGTTTTTAACTGGGAACTCCTCAGCCTGACATTTAAGACCTTTCATAGCTTCACTCTAGCCCATCTGTCTAGACTTATATCACTTTATGCCCCTTAACACACTTTGCACAATTAGCTGTTCCCTGAACTAGATGTTCCATGTTCCATCTTTGCACCAGCTATCCCCCTGCCTCATGCCTGGAATGTATTCCATCATGTCCCCTTCTTAGAATCTTTAGCTTCCTTCAAGGTTTGGCCAGAACTCTCTCCCTCCTCACTTACTTTAGTATTTGCTTATCTGTTTATGTGTTAAACCCACCTGTAAAATCTAAGTGTCTTAAAGGAACTGGATCTTTGTAACCTCAGAAACCAGTACAGTGTCTGACACTTAACAGGCACCTAATAAATGTTTATTGAACTTAACTGAAAATAAAATGACCTTCAAGGTTATTTACTGAAACCTCCTCGTTTTACAAATAAGGAAACAAGTCCACAGGTAAAGTGATTTGTTCAGGTTCGCACAGCCCAAACTCCAGATCTAGTATTCTTTCCACTACTTCATACTACCTCCCACCATGGGTGGTCTAGAAATCTATCTTGATCTCGAAGGTTCTTCATAAAAATCTGAGAGCCACAGATATGGTTGATATAGAAGATAAGGAAAAGAAAAGGTGCTTCGTTAGCTACACCAGCAAAGACCCTCAGTGGCTAGCCATTCATTGTAATTAATAATAATAACAATTTCTATGATACCTTAAGGTTTGCAAAGTGCTTTCTTTACAACAACTCAGAAAAGCAGATAGTAGAGGTATTACGTTCATTTTTATTTGTAGTTATTATACTCCTTTGTTCAGTTTCCTTTTGTGCATTATCTTTCCCCATTAATTTTTAAGCTCCTTAAGGACAGAGACGATCTTTCTTTTTCTCATTGATATCCTCAGTGCTTAAGCACAGTGTCTGGCACAGAGTAGATGCCTGATGAATTTTTATTGATTATCGCCTATTTTACAGATGATGAATGTGAGGTGTAGAGAAGTTGTTACTTACCTCAAGTCATACAGTGCTAGTATCAGAAGCAGGACTTTAACTCCAACTCTAAGAAATCTGCGTTCTATAAACATATCCTTTCCTATATTTCAGTCTCACATCTCCAACTGCATATTTCCAGGTAAATATCATGTAGACATTCCAAAGCAGTACTTAATATCTTTCCCCCCAAATCCACCTTCTTCCTAATTTCCATATTTCTGTTGAAAGTATGTGCCACTTTTCTTCCGTTCACCAAAGTTTACAACCTTAGTGTCATCATCCATTCTTTACTCACCCTCACCTACCATATCCAGTCAGTTGCCCAATTGTAAGGATTCTTTCTCCAAAAGATAATTTGCATCCATCCTCTTCTCTCTACATATATAGCCACCACCCAAATTCAGAATCCTCATTACTTCTTAACTAGACCTTTGCATGTAATTGGCAGCTAATAAATGTTTGTTGAATTTAATTGAATTCAAATGCTTAGCACAGTGCCTCGCACATAGTAATAAATGCTTGTTGACTTAACTTTCAGTAGCTTCTTCATTGGTCTCCCCGACCCAAGTCTCTCCTCTCTCTCATCTATCCAGCAAATAGCTGTCAAAGTCATCTTCCTAAAGTTCATATCTGGACATGTCACACACCTGCTCAAACAGCAACTTCCTTTTACTTTTAAGATCAAATACAAACTCTTTAGTTTGTCATTTAAAGCACTTCACCATCTGGTTCCAGCCTATCTTTCTAGGCTTATTACTCATTTTTCCCCTTTGCGCATTCTGCAATCCAACCAAACTGGCCAATTTGCTAAACAAACTACATTCCATCTTCTATTTCTCTGCCTTTGTACAGACTGTCCCTCATTTGTGGAATGCACTATTAACCTCCATTCTACCCCACCCACTCTGCCATTTCCACCTCTTAGAATCCCTAGCTTTCTTCAGTTCTCTGCTTATACAAGGCCTTTTCTGATCCCCGTATGTGCTGGTGACTACCTCCATCCACATTTACCTTGAATCTACTTTGTACGTTTTATCTTTATATTTAAGGGCATATGTTATTTCTTAGTGGAATTTAAACTCCTTGTAGAAAGGGACTATTTTATTTTAATAGTCTTTCCAGTACCCAGCACAGTGTCTGGTACATAGTAGGTGCTTAATAGGGAGGCAGTGTGATACAGAGGAAAGAATGCTGAATTTGGAGTCAGAGGACCTGAATTTGAATCTTCTCTCTGTGTGGCTGTGAGCCAATCACTTACCTCTTTGGGGCTTCAGATTGCTCAGCTTTAAAAAGAAGGAGTTACCCTAGAATAATCAGCACTTCTTAAACTCTGGGTCATGATCCTATGGGGTGTAAGAAGCGCTGGAAAAAGTTTAAGAAGCCCTGCAGATGACCTCAAAGTTTTCTTCTATTTCTTGCTCAATGATCCTATGATTATATGATCTATTTCTATATTTTTTATTTTTCTTTAGTGGTTTCTTAGTTAAAATGTTTCTTTTTTTTTAAATTCCAAACTTCTCTGAGCTTTAGCGGAAAAGGGATTTTTCCACACCTTAGTGAGGATCCTAGTAGTCAAATGTGGTGGTAGCTGTGGTAGTGACTTGGAACACCAGAAAGAGACACTATTTCTAGGACTGGATAGAGAAGAAAATGCAGAAGGGGAAATGTTGGAGATAACTGTGAACTTTCATCCCTTCCCACCTGGAGATTTTCTTTATAACCTTTACAATGCTAGGTCAATGTGGAGACTACTTACGTCTATATTCTCTAAATTGTGAATACAATTTTTCATCAAACTGGAATTCCTATCCTAAAAAGGTGGGGGCGGCTAGATGGCACAGTGGATAAAATACCCAGCCTGGAGCCAGGAAGATCTGAATTCCAATCTTGCCTCAGATACTTACTAGTTGTGTGACCCTGGGTAAGTCACTTAACCCTGTTTGCCTCAGTTTCATCATCTGTAAAATGAGCTAGAGAAGAAAATGGCAAACCACTCCAGTAACTTTGCCAAGAAAACCCCAAATGAGGTCACAAAGAGTTGGGCATGACTGAAACAACTAAACAACCACATCCTAAAGGGGTGGTAGAAGAAGGGACAGAATAATGAGGTCATTCAAAACTGTGCCATAAGATTTAGAGGTCAAACCTCACAGTCTTCAAATACTTGAAAGGCTCACATTTTAGAAGCAAGATTGGATGGTTGGCCTTAAAGGTCAGAACTAGGGCAGATGAGTAGAATGTAGAAGTAGGCAGATTTCAACTCAATTTAAGATCTTTCTAACCATTAGAGCTGTCTTAAAATGTCATGGGCAGCCTCAGGGTGGGGGAAGAGGGAGATGTAAATGCTAAACGTCATCAAAGAGGCTATCATCTTAGGTCATTTGGAAATTCTAGGAGAATGGAGCAGTGGGATTGGGGACCATGCCCCTTCAGTTTTGGCATGTATATTTGGCAGGGTGATTGGATATGCACAACAGATTGGGGGTGGGCATGTTAATTGCCCTAAGGTCCACCAATTGCTTCAGAGACCAAGGGAACAATTAGCAAGGAAGAAAGAGGTACTTTCCATGTTAGCACACACATACACATTCAAGACTCATATACATATAATCAACATTGAAATGGGAGTGAGTAAGAAGAGCACTGAGACTGGTTGGTTATTTTTCTCCTCACCTTTTTGGGTGCCTTTGGTGTTCATTCTCCTAGGATGATAGAATGTTTGAACAGAGATAAGACTCAAGCAGTCCTATTTCTACCATATCATGTTGGAGTGGCAGGCAGAAGTTAGTGTGTTTTGCTCCTGTCTATTTCCCTTAGGGAAATTAGTTCCCTCTTTCCCTTAGAGAACTGAATGGCACATGTATGTATGTATATGTGACTCTGTAGACAATAACATGCATATGCTTACTGCCTGACCTCCCCAAGCAGAAAAGTCTAAGTCTGAGTCACCTCAGTCTGGAGATAGAAGAGGAAGCCTTATTTATATTTATATACAAGCAGATCTCATGACTTCTTATAACAAAGGATAACCCACTGATGCCTAAGTGAATCTGACTGTGTGGAAACAGATTCTGCCATTTTTGCCAGCCCATCTTGTCCTTTATATAGAACATATCCTTTATATAGAACATAAATATTTTGGTGGACTGTCTAATGGTTATAGAGGTTTACTAACTAGATAGGGTTGACCTGTGAGGGGTAGAATAAACAGTATGCTTAAGTATAACCACTTAAGTAGTAGCTACTGGGCTCAATCTGTGAGCTCAAACTTAGAGAACACATGTGGGCAAAGGACAAATTCAGAGGTCCTGGTTCCTGGGAGTACTTTTCTTCTTTTGTAGCATCTTCATGAAGTTTCCCTTAGGTGTAGTTCCCTACTGGACTCTTAGGTTAGATGCTCTTACAGAGTACTAAAGTTTTACCTTCCTTAATGTGGCTAGTTTATCTTTAGTGTGTCTCTCAGCTCCTGATGCCGATGTCATTGTCAGCCATTGTTATTCTGTGGACCTTGCTACTGGCTCCTCTAGACACTGCTAACCAACTCCTGGTCCTTGGTAGAACCTCTGATACATCTGGTGAATCTCCCAAATTCACCTGTTTGCCTAGGAAGAGAAGAAAGAAATTCTACCCTTTCCCCACAAATGACACACTCTCAAAGTTGGTTTGAGCTGCTCCCCTAACTAGACTGACCTATGGCTGGAATACCCAGTTTTCATACTAGCTTGATATTTTATACAGATATGTCCAGAACTTTGCCTGATTCTTTCAGTGAATCACAAAATATTTCTGTCTTTATCTAATGATCAAAGCACTTCACTCATTCCAAAGTGATTAAGGACTTGTTATGCCAAGTTTGCATTTGTGATTGAATGAGTCAATCAAGAAGTCTAGGCTTTCTGTGGTGACATTAGTTAAAGTGGAAAGAGAATCTCCCCCACCTTTACATTATTATTAAATATTAGTAAAACATAATCTCATTCTTATTTTTAGATAAAAATTAATGTAAATAAAAGTTTCAATATTCTTCCACATGTCAGTGGAGCAATACATTTTAAAAATCTGAAAAAAACATCCAATGTTACACGCCTATGGACCTTCCAACTTTACCAAAAAGTGGAGGAAATGTCTTCTCAGAGCTCTTCTTTGGGGTTAGACTTTTTTTTCCAATCTTGCAGCATTCCCTTTTGGTTGTTTTGTGGTGGTTGTTCTTTCCATTTCCATTGTTGTAGTCATTGTATATATTGTTTTCTTAGCTCTGCTCACTTTACTCTGTATCAGTTCATATGAATTTTTCTATGCTTCTCTGTATTCATATTCATCGTTTCTTATGGCACCATAACATACTGCTACATTCATGTACCCTAAATTATTAGCCCTTCCTCAATCCCCAAGGGATTTTTCTGCTGCCACAAAAAAGTGCTGCTATAAGCCTACTAATTCTTATAAAATACTCATTTTATGGGAAGATAAAGCCTCAGTTGGTGAAAAATCTACTCCAGCAGTATCTATAGCTACTACTACTACTTCTTCATCTTACTCTTTTGCATTTGTGTTTTTATGTCCTGGTGTACTTGCTTTATTCCTTCTCTACCTGGGCTTTTGTGCCTTCTGTTTCAGGAAAGGTTGTTCATTTTGCCATGATCACAGGTCAGCATTAAGGAGTGTGAACAAGGGTTTGGCTTTGGGAATGTCAAGATACTGTAATCTTTGATATTTACTTCAGAAGTGAACCATCCAACTTCTACCCTTTCCTTTGTCACCTCCTTGCCCAACAGTGACTACCCAATCTAGCTTAGTCCTATATTCCCCAACCTTAAGACAGAGAAGATCATGGGATCATGGGGACTTAGCCCAAATCTCTCCTTTTACAGATGAGGAACTGAGACCTCAGCAGATTCGGTGATATGCTGAGCCAAGTTAGGACGCAAATCCTAGTTCTTTAACTCCAGACCCTACACTATTTTATTGTACCATGCTGCTTCCTTCCATAGGAGATCATTGAAGGAACTGGAATAGAATGAGATGCCTCAGGCTTCCTCCTGACTACATGTCTTTCATTGTTGTTATTTGTCCTTCGTTCTCGAAGCAGGAATAAGCTGAATGACCACAGGTCACAGGTGTTACAGATTTCTACTCAGGTTCTGTCTTGGAGTCAAGGAAGGCTCATCTTCCTTAGTTCAAATCCAATCTCAGACAATTATTAGTTGTGTGACCCTGGGCAAGTCACTTAACTCTGTTTTCCTCAGTTCCTCACCTGTAAGATGAGCTAGAGAGGAAAATGGCAAACCACTCCAGTATCCTAGCCAAGAAAACCCCAAGTGGGGTCATGAAGAGTTGTATAGGACTGAAATGACTTAATGACAACAACAGCATGCTGCTGGTTGACCTATGAGGTTCCTGCCAAGTCTGTGATTACAGAAGAAATTGAGAAAATTCCAAAGTCAGTTCAATTCTGCAAATATTAAGGACCTATGTATGCCCAAGAGCCTGTGCAAAAATTTGTCTTAACATATGCAAAAAAAGTATGAAGAACGGTGATTATTTCCACTGAAGAATGAAGAGGAACAAATGGTCTTAAATTGATTACATTAAGAAATTTTCAAGTTCAAGAAAAAAGAATCTTTCTAAGATTTATGAGAGATCAGAAGGGAGTTATACTAAAATGGTGACTAAGAGAGGCAGTGATACTGCCTCCCATGGACACATTCTATAATAAGATGAATAATTTAATATGTAATTGAGGGAAAATAAATAAATACATATGTATATATATATACATACACACACACACACACACACAGATATATATATATATATATATATATATATAAAACAAGATGAATATTTTAAGGGAAGTCCTTCCTGGAAGCAAAGGAACAACCTACAGATCTTCTAAAAGTTTCTTCCAGAACTAAAATTATTTGATTCAGTGAAACCACAATTCTCTATCTACTACTAGCTTCCCTCATAAGCCCCTAGGAAATCTATTCTAACACATAACTCCATTTTCCAGACCCTAATCTTTCATCAATGACATTTTTGTCCTGGCACTCCCTCAGGGAATCCTTTCTTCCCAGAATAAATTCTATCTTCCTACCTTCCCATCACTGTGCTGCCTCCAAATGTTCATCCTCCCTAGGTTTGACTGCTTACCTTATTCCAGGTGACTGGATGGAATGACAGTAGCATTATGCTCCATAAGATTTGGTGGACCTGAATTTATAGGTCATCTAGTGTAAGCTAATTTTTACTGATAAGAAAACTGACATGAAAAGAGGTAAAGTTACTTGCTCCAGGTCACAGGTGGGAAGGAGTAAATCCAAAGGATTTTACCTAGACTGCCACATGAGAGTTGTCGTCTCAAGGTAAATCAGTTTCCAAGACCTCAGGAAACAAAACAGAAAGTATAGAAAGCTTCAACTAAGAAGCCTGGGAGCTATTGCCTTGGGCTTAGTAGCTTCCTTTTCCTGGGGAAGAAAGGCCTTTTAAACTATATAGGTATACAATAGCAGACAAAGGCAGACTATCCAGACATGGCTAATTATCATCTATCATCATTACTAGCCTTCTCAGTCTGGGTAAATAAATAACCAACATTAATTTCTAGTTAGATTCCACTTTCTTATGTGCCCCTGCTAACATCTTTGGGAACAAAGAGAAGACAGTTCCTTTGGGCTGGAGGGTAGAAATTTCTTCGAGTCTTCCTCTAGCCCAATGAAGGGGAGGGTTATTTATGCAACTGCAACCTACTTCGCAATGCATAAACAGTTAAGATTTTGTCTTTAAAGTGGTGGGGATAGGAACAGAGTATCTTGGGAGATGGCCATAGTAAAGGGAAGGTGAACAAAGGAAAAGAAAGAGAAGCACTCCATGGCTTTGAGATCTGTTGGAGAGCTCTCTGTGCAAGTAGAAGAAACGCAGAGAAAACAGGCTTCTTGGAGTGAAAAAAAATGTCTAGGGGATAGAAAAATTGAAGAGTGTGTACTTGATTTTGTCATATAAAGCAAAATCATTATCAGTGATACTTAATATGTTATCCCAGCACCTCAAGGGAGGTGGGATCTGTCATTGCCAAAGCTGATTAGATTGAGGATTAACCTTATGTAGTTGGGAATGTCACTTACAGATATAGCTAGAGCAGTTTTCTAGGCAGGTGGACCTGAAGTAGAAAATTAATAAAAGGGAGAGAGGTTGCCTTTGATTAAAGATAAGTTTGGGAGGGAAAGAGAGTCTGTCTTTAGGAGAGTGCTGAGGCTATACTTGGGAGTAGGTAGATGCCAAAAGGTAGGGACTACTTGCCCCACAGTAGGTCCTTTTTTGGCATGTCACAAATTCTTGCATTTCTACCATTTGGTAGAAAGGATTCATTCCTTTGGGTCTTAAAAGTCTTTCTGTACTCCAGAATCTGCCATTAAATCAAAAATATTATATTGGTCCAAATACTCCTAAAATGAGCATATACACATATACACATACACACATACATACATATATTCATACAAGTATATGTAAGTATGTATATACAATGTGACAAAAAAATCTGAATTTTTCAGCTTTAATAAACTTAGAAGTATAAAGGCTGCAAACTTACAAAAACATTGTTTGAAAGTTTAATTAATTTCTTTTAAGTGCATTTAGTTTTGTGAATTTTGAATAAGAAAATTTTAATTTTGACAGGTTTGGAGCACCCTGTTATTATGTATTACATGTGTGACAGTGACAGTTTCTAGGTGATGCATTCTCAAACAAGTACAACAAGAAAGGAGGTCTTCTGGCTTCGCCACCTGAGTCACCTGATCTGATCTACTAGGCTTTATATTTCTTGGAGAAGGGGCCACATCAAAACTGTCAATTGTGTACCAAAACCTGAAGCCTTGGATAATCCTAAGGCTAGGATCATAATTATCACTGTGCAGAATCTGATGAAAATTCTTTACAAAGTTAAAAACTGACTAGAGTGATATATAACAAGATAGTGGGTATGTTGAAGTTTAATATGAAAAGTGGGCATTTTAGAAATTTTAATCATTTTAAATATTGTTTTTGTAAGTTTGTAGCATTTGTACTTCTAAAATTATTAAAATTTTAAATGGCACTAAGATTTTTGGAACACTTTGTATCTATGTATAAGTATATGCTAAGAAATAATGATGCTTTCAGGTCACAATAGAGTGTAGCATTTCAGTTAGTGGAAATAGCTAAATAAATTTCGGCATATGAATGTAAAGAAATACTATTATAACCTAAGAAATAAGGGCAAAAGGTTTCAAAAAGACGTGGAAAGACTTGAACATGAATTAATGCAGAGTAAAGTGAGCAGAAGAAAGAAAACATATCTATCATAATAGCAATTTTGTAAAACAAAATAAAACAAAAAAAACCCCAAGTAATTCTGAAAGACCTAAGAATTATGAACAACTAAATGATCAACCATGATTTTAAAAAACTGATAATGAAGAATGTTGTCCATGAAAAATCATGGACTAATATGCAGAACTTTTAAAAAATGCATTTTTTAGACATGGCCATGGTGTGAATTTGTTTTGCTTGACCATTTTTATGTGATACAGAGGTTCTCTATCTTTTTTTCCTCCTAATATTAAATCATCCCTGCATTCTTGGTTTAAATAAAACCAGGTCATAGTATATAATCTTTGTAATATGTTGTAGTCTCTTTGCTAATATTTTATTTAAAAATTTTGCATCAATGTTCAGTGGGGATGTTCGTTTATAGCTTTCTTTTTCTGTTTTGACTCTCTCTGGTTTAGACATCAAGATCATATATATGTTATGGAAGGAAGATAGTATGTCAAATCAGAGAGAAGACCTAGAAATAACTTTGTTATGTTCTGATAATTTTGAAAGAAAGAAAAAGGTGGAAAGCATACACTTGGGGGGAAATTCGGAGGAAGGATAAAAGAACTTATCTCACCTAATTAGAGTATACAAGTCTACACAAATGCAGAAGTAGTTGGGGGTACCAAGCAGGTATCACTTGGACTTCACTTTCCTCTAAATCAGTCAAAGAAACCAAAATGTACACATGCATGCACAAAGAGTTTGGTGTAGTTACACATTCAACTCAATAGAGATACAGGAAGGAACAAGAAGATGAGAAATAAGGATAAAGGAAAGAAGGCAAATTCAGAGAGGGATTAGAATTAAGCAAAAAACCCTAAATTTATAAAGGGGATTGTGAAGATGGAGTTAAAACAAAAGAAAAAAAAGTAAGAACTTGTAATAAAGAGGAAGTGGGTAGTATGGAGAAGAAAATGGAGTTAATAAAATGAAGGATGAAAGGAAATATACAATTAAGTATCATAACTATAAATCCATACATAAAATGAAAGAGAGTAGCAGCATGGATTATGAAGCAAAATCCAACAATAAGTTCAAGAAACAGAAAGACTGACGGTATTGAAATAAGGAGTTGGAACCTTGAAAAAAAAAGCAGTCCTTATTATAATTTCAGACAATGCAATAACAAAAATACACTTAATTAAAAGAGACAAAGAGGGAAAATACATTTTGTTAAAGGTTACCATAGACAATGAATTAATTTTGATATTTAGCTATGCACTGAATGGCATAGTTTCTAAATATTTAAAAGAAAAGCTAAGTGAAGTATAAGGAAAAATATATAGTAAAATTATAATAACGGGAGACACTTCAGTGTATTCCTTTCAGCACTAGATAAAGCTAACTAAAATAAATAAGAAATTATGGACCTGAATAGAATTTTTGAAAACTTATATATGATAGACCTCTAGGTATTACTGAATGGGAATAGCAAGGAGATATACACATGTATCTGCTGTGCACTGCACCATTACAAAAACTCATCATATATTAAGGCATAAAAACCTTAAAAACAAATGCAGAAAAGCTAAAATATTAAATGTGTCTTTTACTGACCACAATGCAATAAATTATATTAAACAAAAGGGCATTTAAAGTATCAAAAATCAACTTGAAACTAAATAACTTAATTATAAAGAATAGGTGGGTCAAAGAACAAACTGTAGAAACAACAAATAATTTGATTTGGATTCCTTTGGATTCATCCAAATTTTCATCTTCTAGAAACCCTTACTAAAATGCAAGTGTTTAATGAACATCTACCATATGCCAGCCCTATGCTAATCAATGTGGAGAATACGAAAAAAAGGTGTTGGACATGGTTCTTTTGTCATCAAGGAATTTATAGGCTAGTTAAGGAGGCAGAAGACATAAGCAGGTACTGTATAATTAGGTGCCAAAATGAATGGGAGAGACTATCAGGGTTATAGGATATCACAATAGGGATAGAGACAAAAAGAGAGGGAAAGGACTGGAGGACGTGACACTTGAAGTGGACCTGAGATAAAATTTGCACAAACACATAAGAGAAGGAAGAATATCACAGGTGATAATGGGAGAACATGAACTAGGTCAAAATTTGAGAGTCAGGAATGAGGATTGTTTTTAGGGGGTAGAGAAGATGCAGGCTTGGCAGGAGAAAATAAATATTTGCTTGATTTAATTGAATTTAGGGTGTTCTTCTAATAAGCCTCAGGCCATTCAAAGCCAGAATGAGCCACCAGAGTAGTTCCAAAGCTGGTTTTTCTCCTCCCACCTGCTACCCCTACCTCTTCTTTTTAAATTAATTTAAACCTTTATTTAAAATGACAGCTTTCATTACTCCTGCAAGCTGTTATATGACAAGATAATTCATAGATGCATTGACATGTGATTAAGATGAGTACAGGAAATAATAGATGAAAAGATGATTGTCTGGGTGTTGAAGAATTTCCCTGTCCACCCATTCTACCTGCCAGCACTCCCCCACCCCATACAATGTGCTTCAATTAAAAATCTTCTGCCATCATTCAGAATACACGGGGTTTCTGGTGAAACCTTTCCCTACATAAAGCCGTGAAGATCTTGGCTAAAAGACTGAAATTTCCATTTGAAATCCAGTGCCATATTACTTCTAAAAGTCTAAACGAAGCTCTATCACAAAGCCAAGAATGTCCACAGAGGTGTAGCTTTTTCCTCTAGGGAGCTATAGAATCTTCAGGCTGTGAGAAATCATGGAGACCAGTGGTATCAAACTCAAAGAGAAAGAGGCACCACTAAATCATTCATAGGAAGGTTGCCAGCTGCCTCATATTGATTTAGAAAACCACATACTAACATTGCCTTCATTTAATTGTATTTTTATTTATTTTCTTAAATATTTCCTAATTACATTTTGATCTTGTTCAAGCAGTACTCAGCCAGGACTGTGTGTTTGATAGTTTGATACGTGTGTTTTAGTCTGTCTCTCTGCCTCTAAGGCAGGACTGAATTTAAATTGCCCCTAGCAAGAACCTCAGTTCTGTTATTTTATGATCCATGTAATCTTGTACAAGTCATTTAGCCTTATTCACCAGTAGAATCATAAATCTAGAACTGGAAGGTACCTCAAAGGCTCTCCACTATCTAGTCTAACCTCCTCAGTTAACCTGAGAAGGTTAAGTAACTGTCCAAGGTCACAGAGTAAGCATCAGAGACAACCTCTGAATCCAGGACCTCTGACTCCAGAGCTGTTCAGTTCTGGTATTCCTTCTACTATGCTACCTACAATAAAAATGAGCTGGATGATCTCCCAACCTTCTTAGAGTTCCAAAACTATAATTCTATGATATATCTAACTCTTCAATTCAAAAGACATTTTTTCTGCTCTGTGCAAGGTACACACCAATTTGTCAAGGTCCCAATTGTCAGTGTGGAAGTCCCTTTATCAATGCACATCAGAGACTGTCTATAATTTGTCCTCTTAAAGTTACTTGATGCTCAGAGCAGTTAAATGATTCCCCCAAGGTTGCATAGCCAGTAAGTAATAGAGGTAGGATTGAACCCAAGTTTTCCTTATTTCAAGCCTAGCACTTTATCCCCTAGAGATACAAAGATAAACTAAAATGGACCCTTGAAGCTTATAAAGAAACTTATAGTCTACTGGGGGATATAGTTTGTGT
The DNA here is from genome assembly GCF_900497805.2 of Vombatus ursinus. Classification (NCBI taxonomy): domain Eukaryota; kingdom Metazoa; phylum Chordata; class Mammalia; order Diprotodontia; family Vombatidae; genus Vombatus; species Vombatus ursinus. The sequence goes on from NW_020951860.1 coordinate 2,815,084, forward strand.
CAGGATAAATATAACATAATCTGATAACACATACTACATAGTTACACATGTAAATATATAAATAGAAAATAAAGTAATTTTTAAAGGAAGCACTAGCAGCTTGGAGATCCTGAAAACTCTCCTGTAGATAAATTAACTGATTAGGTAAGGATTGAGTCATTTCAGTTGTATGTCATATATTTTTCTGATTATAATTCTTTCTCCTAGCTTTATGCTTATTCTTATATTTGTTCTAACAAGTTAATAATCTGACACTAAACAGCAGGTGCAGGGATAACTCTTTTATCAGTAATGAATCTTTTCCTGCCTAGAATCAGTTTCATTTTTTGTGATATTTGCTGCCTACTATGTCCAGTAACTTAATCACATCTAAAACTCTTTGGCCAACTTATAGATGAAGATTGACAATATATTTAATATTCTATACCCATAGTTCCCCACCCTTGCAAAGAAAGGAGAGAAGTCCATTTTTTCATCTTTTTTTCTAGGACAAATATTTAGGATTTTTTCTTTCCATTTATGCTATTTCCATTATTGTGTGTATTGTTTTCTTATTTCTGATTAGTTCTTCCTATACATGCTTTACTATGCTTTTCTGAAATCTTTATAATTTCTTATGGCACAGCAAAAATTTTTTATATTCATGTACCACAATTAGATGCAATTACTTCCATGTCTTTTGCCAGTATTTGTAATGAGCATTGCAATACAAATTAACCAAATACCTCATTAGATTATGGTTCTTAATCCCATTGGATGTATGATAAGACCAATTATATTCTTTGTCTCTCAAAGGAGTAACTGTGAGCCACCCTTGCATTATAGCTACAAAGTCCTTCTTTCTTTTGGTCTTATCATAGTAGGACTGTTAAGACACACATGATTCAGCTCTTCCAGCTATATGTCCACTCACTAGTCATTGGACAGGTATCTCACATTTATAGTACCACTAGCCAAGCAAAATTTTATGGAAAGTCTAAAACCCATGTGATTCTTAGCAGTCTCTACCTCCTTTTTTGTTCATAAGGTGACCATCACCTTTGAAGCTGAAGGAGGCCACACAGGACTTAGTATGTTTTTCTTGATTACAATGGTTACTGTGGCCAAAGAATTCATTAATAAATGTCCAGCGTACTGGTAATGAGCCTCTCTGTATTTAGCTATCCCAATGGAAAACAGTCTTGGTCTGTTGTCAGGACTATATTCAAAACATAGTTGAACCTGTAAAATGGAGTTGTTCTTATCTGAACTCTATTTCTCACAGGGCTGATTGTAAGGAAAGCACTTTGAAAACTATAGAGCACTTTAAAAATACCATCACCATTTTTCCTCTTGAAATATACCTGCTCTTCATCATTGTTTCTTCTTCAGGCCTACCGTAATGTTTTCATTCTCTTCCCTTCTTCACATCAAAATCTTCCTTTGAGAGAAGTAAATTTCACTTGCTCTCCATATATACCACGTGGCTCCTGAAGAAAGCTATCAGTGAGAGAAACTGTCATTCTGTCCATGGAAGGGTGAGGAGAAGTCACATGGATGCATTACTAGGTTTCCAAACCCAAAGTGTTAGAGACAGGAGGGGAAGGTGACAGATAGGGAGACAGACAGACAGACAGACAGACAGACAGACAGACAGACAGACAGACAGACAGATAGATAGATAGATAGATAGATAGATAAGTGAAGAAAAGGGAAGTAACTGAGCAATATGGCTGAGAGAGATAGGAATGCAAATAGTAAAATTCTCTCAGAGAAATAATGCTCACCTCTTTATCATAGGACCTTAGCGAGCTTGAGACGCCATTATCTCTATAAAATAGCCCTGAGCTATTTTAGGTGTCAGTGTTTGACTACAGCATTATGAATCCTTTCGTACTGAAATCTGCCACAGATTCAGGGTTTTGCACTTCTATACTTCTGTATGAGATGGGCAGGCTGGTTGCCCAGCTGGATCTCCTTGTTTGTATAGTCTAATCACCTGGACTCAGAGTTTGCTGTAGGGTTTGACTGGTTTGTATTCAAGTCACTTACTATTGAAATGTGTGTTGAATTAATTTAGCTGATTTGGGTAGAAATCTACTGTGTTTCTACACTTTTCCTCACTGCTCTGAAATCTCCAGTGGTTCCACACTGCTCAAAGTCCTTTGCATTCAAAGTCATTCACAGATTTAAGCGCTGACTACAACCTGGCTTCAGTCTACCTTTCCAGCTTTATTGTATATGCGGCTAGGTGTCACAGTGAATAGAGTATTGGGTCTGGAGTCAGAAAGTCCTTAGTTCAAATGTGGACTGAGACACTTACCAGCTGTGTGACCCTGTGCAAGTCACTGTAACCTCTATCTGCTTCAGTTTCAACAATTGTAAAATGGAGATCAATAATAGCACCTACCTCCCCACATTGTTGTAAGGATCAAATGATATAATATTTGTAAATCGCTTAGTACAGTGCCTCACACAAAGTAGGCACATAATATGTGTATGTGTGTTGCCTCCCCTTCGCTATGCTATTTCATGTACTCTGCAGTATTGCTAAACAACAAACTTGTTCTTTTATCTCACATAGAACCAGTACAAGTTAATTTCACTAACTTGATGAAGGGTTGACACCTGCCTCTATGTGCTGCTTTAATTCTTAATCGTCTGATATTCCCTAAAAGGAGGTTCACCTGAGGAAGACCTTAAACCCTCCAAGGATCCCCACACAAAACCCCAAAACATGCTCTCAAATTCCCTAGGGTTCCACACCCAAGACACCTACACTAAGTCAAACCCTACTCCTCATTGGCTGCAGTGACCCATGCCAGATTACTTACATAGCTATCTAGTCACTCAAACCTGACACTGCTTGTCTGTCCTCCATACACTTAGAGTCCATTACATACTTCATTACAAATGTTCAGCTTCCAACAACCCCCAGTCCACCAGTTACTAGCCCTTATAGCCCAGCTGTAAATCAGTTGCTATAACAAGAAACAGTGAGTTCTCTTCACCTGGGCACACTTGCCTTTCACCTTGGCCATTTCCAAAGCCTAAGATTGAGGTGTCAAATCCATTACTAACCTACTGTATAAATGGGTCTCTTTGACCTCTGCTATCTTAGTGTCCATATGTCCAGTAAGGACATTTTTATTCAATAGGGCTATGAGATCAAGTGAAAAGTATTAATTGTCACAGTCAATATTTACCCCTACAATCATAAGACCTATGTATGTTTTTATACTTACTAACAATATTTAAATATATCAGTGTCCATTTTTCAAGTAGTCATAACATTAAAATTACACTTAACAATATAGTGTTGCTAAGTTTAGTAATTAAAAAATTTTAAATGATTTACTAAATTTGGCAATGCTAAACAAATCAGTAAACATTCAGCATATACTGTAACAATCAAGGAAACAATAGTAATTGAGATTACTATGTATCAAATAAAACAGATTAATTAATGACATTACTCATCAGCAGCATGGTCAGGCACTTTGTTTTGTATGATTCCATAAATTACAATGGTTTGATGAGAGAGAAAGTATTTATAGAAAAGAAAATGTTCCAGAGTAAACCTCAACTTATAACAAGCTTTAGGAATGAATATCCCGTATGCAGTTGTTTCCATCGTTAATAACTACTCTGGCCTTTATTCCTCTCTTCTTGCTACTGGCTTATTTACTGATTCTCATTTTTTTCCTAAGGTAATCAAGAGGATATATACTTACATGGCCTCATAAATGATTGTTTTACAACAATCAATTAATTCTGAAATCCAGTTTACACATAAACTGGACAAACTGCTTTCTCTCATTTGCTCTCTCTCTCTCTCTCTCTCTCTCTCTCTCTCTCTCTCTCTCTCTCCCTCTCTCTCTCTCTCCCCCTTTCCTTTTCTCTCTTCCTTGTTTCATAGGCTCAATTAAATATTAATGTTACTGGCTTTATAATTCATTAACAGTAACAGATAATGCTAAGGCATATTTAGATATTTCATCAATGTATCACATGTGAGAAGTATCACAGCCAGTACTATCTCTAGCTATTAACTGTGACTGCTGACTCCTCAGGTACTGAAGCCCTACCTTTTAACTCTATCAAAGTCTCCCAAAATTTTTTTTTCCATATTGTCTCCACATGATAAGAGTTAAAATTAGTTCTCTCAAAATAATTCTTCATTCTAATAGATGATGGTTAACTCTTTTAGTCACTCAAGAAAGAAGTTCTCTTAGTCGTTTCTCTCTTTGCCTTCTCAGTCTCTTTCAACTATAAAAGTTAACTCTTTCCAGAATTATGGTTAAATTAAATCCCAAACATTTGATTCCCTCTTAATAATACAGCAATAGCATCTCTAGTCTTTATGGAGACACTATGGAATCTAGTGTTACATCTATTCAGAGTTCTTTGTAATTCCAAAACACAATATAAGTGTAATCTATAGCAATCATTGTGATCATTACTATGAAGAAATATAACCACAAAGCAGGTTGATAATAAATATTCTGTTGGTGGTGTTACTGAAAAGAGTGAGCAAAAAGAATGCCAAGAAAACCAAAGGCATGATCAGAGCTAAAGAAGTAAAAGCATTCCAGGAATCAAAATCAATCAGAATCTGCTTTGAATGTGTGTGTGTCAGTGCCCTTCTTTTGTCCTTGTTGTCTTTAATGACCATATGAATTTTCTCTTATATATTGGCTCCTCTCTTTTCTTCCGTTGTCATTATCTTTTAGAAAATAAGGGGAAACTCACTTTCCTCCTGAATCTTTCAGACATTTTGGCTAAGCCATATGGAGCCTTTCCTGCCGTATTATGTGCAAATTGACTGGGCAGGGGATGGATAAAGTCAGGATCACTACACACCCCACTGGGTACTGGTGTTCTCAAAAAACTCATCTCAGGGAATTAGCTCCTACCTCTTCCCCTTAGAAAATCTGTTCTTTCCCTGCTTTTCATGTTAAACCCTCTGAGATGCCTAGGGGCTGCTCTGGTTTGGAAAGGGTAAGAATATCATGTGAAGGTCCCCCAATGCTAGTCATGTGCCTGCCTAGAGCTATTAGCCAGAATATAAAAGAAAGGAGAGTGGGACTGTTAATTTAAGGAAAATGAAAAGAATATTGCCATTTTCTCTCCTAGGCTACACTGGTACTGTCAGAGGCCTTACAGACTGGGAAATCAACAGAGTCTAATTAGATACAGGGAACTGAGGTCTGAAGGAGGAGGGGGACATACCAAGGAGTTGTGGCTCTTTTTTGTCTGAAGAAAACCACTAATAATTACTATAGAAATCCTGAACTGAAATGATTCTGTGCACTTCATAGTCAATAGGCTCCTTGAAAACAAAAGAGGTAGGGAGATGGGGCTGAAATTATGACATCAACAAAGCCATTTTTAAAAGAAAGGGGGATTTCCATGTTCATTTGATCTTTCTGTCTCTGTTTTAATTTGCTGGTCTCAGCATTGCTGGAGTAGACAAGAGTCTTTCCTCTTTGTGATAGCTTCATATACCAGGCCCTGAATTGGCCTGGGCTTCCACTCTCAGGTTTGATTCTCAAACTAGGAGTTTCATCAGTCACCAGGAATCTCTGATCAGTGGTAATAGCCAAAGCTGTAACTGTCATGGGGCAATTTGGGCTTTGTCCCAGGACGCTAAGTATGATTACTTCTTTCCTACAGTGATCGGTCATCTCTGCACTCTGACTTGTACCAATGTGAGGTATGACCACCCCTGGCACCCTGCCACAGGTCTCCTTACCATGCATGATGCTCTTCTCCTGGGGGCCCCCAATCCCTGCAGGATAGTTCATATTCTCTGGGGCATATGTAACTCTCTTGTAATGACTGTACCTACTATTAAAATGTCCTCTGCTTCTATCCTGACTCCAAATGAATTTTCCCTAAGTGCAAGCATTTTTAGTACTTTTGGCTTCAGAAAACTAGAGGGTATATAAATCAGTCCATTGACTGATTGGTCTTCTTCCTGCCATGTCCCAGCCAAATATTTTCCTTTCTTATGGGCAGCTTCCAGATGAATAGATAAAACACATGCCTGGGCACACTTTTATGTACCATTTTAAGTTTACAAATTATTTTTCCCCACAGCAACTTTGTGAAGAAGATTGTAAAAGTGATATTGTCCCCATTTTAAAGATAAGAATATTGAAACCCAGAGAAGTCAGAGGAATTGTTGCAGTTCACACAGATGGTAAGGATAAGAGCCAGGATTCAAAGCCAAGCTCTTGAATCCAAATCCAGTGCTCTTTTGACTATACCACCCTGCCTCTGACTGACCTAGACCATGTATTTAATTCTCATCATAAATCTGTTGCAGGACTCACCTATTTTAAGTCATTTAACCTTGGATCTAGGTTGACCAGGACCAGAAGGCACAGGATGTAAATGGTTGATTATTTCCAATTTGTCCTTTACTTAGCTTGTTTGTATATATTTGTTTTCATATTGTGAAACTTAGACTGTGAGCTCCTTGGGAGCAGGGAGTGTCTTTTACCTTTCTTTGCATTCCCAACACTTAGCACAATGCCTGGCACATAGTAGGTGCTTCAAATGTTCATTGACTAACTGCTATGTCACTTTGGAATATGTCTTCAACTGTTCAGCCTATTTGCAACTAGTTATCTATCTGTAGACTCAAAGGAAATAGAAACCTGGGTTAAAATCCTGTCTCTAATCAATTCTAATTGTATGATCCTGGACAAATCAGTGTCCCCAAACAACTTTCTAAGACTGTAAGTTACTGCCTAGCTTTGTGCTTTGGAAGAGTATCAGATTTGGAGTCAGAGGAGCTGAGGGAATACAGCTCTCTCCTACTTGCTGTTTCTATCTTCTGCCATCATGCCTTTGCATATAGTCTATCCCAGATAAGCATACAATTGAACTTGTCCAATTGCAAAGGCAAGGTGGCAGAAGATTTTCGGGCTGAAATCAAAGCAATAAACATTCTTCATCCATTTGGTCTTTCCTTTGTGTACAAGCAGGCCAAACTCCTTTGAGTGATAATATATATATATTTTTTAGGAGGCTTTAGAGTATCTTGGTACTTGTTGCATCTGGAGGATCCCACCATCCAGAAGGAATCAATCCTCAACATGGATTTTGAGTTAGATCTCTTTGATCACAAGCACATATCTCCTTCTTTTGTGCCTTACTGAATGTTTATTAGCAAGAATCATTGAAAACAAAGTTATTTATGTTGTTATACCTTGCAAGCCATCTTAAAATATCTTGATATATGGATGGGGGACATCTTGTTGTAAAAGACTCTGTGAGGCAGTGTTTTGTTCTACCAAGTTAATTTTTTTAATCGGTAAAAACAACAGGATCATGTGGTCTCTTCATCTGTCATTCAATTGTGACATGGTCGTGTGGTCCATTGTTGGCTATTGCTTTTGAAAGTCTACTTGCTCCCTACTAATCCTCTCATTGAGGATACTCTCAGTATAGATGACTACCTTCATCATGATTGTTTATAGATGGGAGAGTAAGCACATCAATGGGTCGTTGTTGATGTTTTAATCAATGACTTTTTTTAATCAATAAGGTATGAGATTTCCTCACCCAGGGTCTTCAGTATCTTCCCCTTCTTTTGGATGCCTTGTAAATCGACACCTCAATGACTTTATGATTATCCTGCCTCTATCACAGATATCCTCTGTATATGCTTGATTCAATCTTGTTGCTTCTCCTTTCTTTATTCCCTTTGGTACCATTTCTACCTCCTTTATTAGTACGTACCTCAAGGGTTGTGATTTAAAATCTAAGAGTGGTGGTTCCATTATCCTTGTTGGAAATATATATGTGTGTGTGTGTGTGTGTGTGCGTGTGTGTGTGTGTATATGCATATATATATATATATATCGTAATAGTTTTTGCAAATCTTTTCCATTTTTCTTCTGTTTGTAGTCATCTTTCCATTTCATCCTTGAAGGCCCTTGGAATGACTTTAATAGAATGTCTTGCCAAACTTTCTTTGCACTGGTTTTACCCTCCACAGCTTTTCTATTCTTTATGAGAAGAATGAGTCAGATCAGTACTTGAAAAGAACACTAGGTTACATTCACACCATTTCTGGTTGAGATCCATTCATTAATCATCCAACAAATATGTGTCCCTGGTTGTGCAAGGTTTTTATGAGACAAAAAGTGCTGAACCATGCTTCAACACCTTTGGAACGAAGAATCAGAGAATTAAGCCACATACTCCAGGACATTCACTTCCTGTGGCTGGCAGGATTCTGATACTTATACTGAGCAGGTGGGGTGGACATGGATGACTGAAACATGAGGGCTGGCTGGGAGATGTGTTTGGAATTTTATTAAATTCAACTGAAGTCCAAGTAATTGGGCTATACTGAGCAGGAGAGTCAGCTGTTTATGACTCATTTTTTTTCCATCCTTTTCTCAACTTCAACCACCACCCCCTCAGACACAGATGGAGACAGCCGAGGACCCTGAATCCAAGAACCTATTCCCAGGGATAGCAATACCCCTGACCACCAGCCCAGGGCTTACAACCATAATGCAGGGAATCAGCCCTCATGGAGATGCATCCTGATTAGTGCTTTTGTAAATGCTATAGTCCCTTACTCTTAAGAACCCCCCCCCAGTTACCAAATACCAAGATAAGAGCATTTTTGCCACTAAAGTCCTTAGCATTATCAAATGGCTCCATATTCTATATAAATGTGATTTTATCAGTGGAAATAACATTAAAGATGATGCATTACCATCTGCTTTGGAACCTTTAATCTGGCTTGCAGCTAAAATCCTCTCTATGTGTTGTCTCCCAGCATTAGAATGTGAGCTCCTTGAGAGCAGGGTCAGTTTTGCTTTTTCTTTTTTATCTCTGCACTTAGCACAGCTCTATGCACTTAGTAAATGCTTAATAAATGCCTTTACATTTATTCATTCATCTTTGACAGTTGGGTATTTGAAACTATCTGACTTTGGATCTATTCAGGATTATAGGACCTGTTAGATGCTTTAGGAAAGGAAACAGTGAGACACTGTCTTATCTCCTACACTAGTAGTAATAGTTCTCTTGCTACCTACAAACCCACAGTCTTTTAATATTGGGGGCTGGTGAGTTGTAGTTTTAAAAAAATTTCCTAACAAATTCAAGTTAAAGATATGAAGTCTAGAAAGCCTATGTGTATCTCGTGAAGATATAACACAGATGGGCACCTTACCACGTTTGTGTCGTTGGGACATAATTAATAACAAGACAAACCTGGATAGGAAAACCGGAACTGGGAACGTAGGGAGGCAATGAGTAGACTGGGTCACAGGCCAGGCAGGCAAGGAGTTATAAGGTGAGTAAACTAAAGGAGGTGAGATGAAGAGAAGGTCTAGGCTGACAAGGTCTAAAATCTACAAAGTCCTGCTAAAAGGTAAGAAATAGCAAAGGGAACTCTGATTCTAGAAAAAGAAGCTATATGCTCTCTGAGTTCTCTTACTGTCCAGTGTGGGCAGCCACAAGCACAAATATGTTAGTTATGTCCAGCCTTATTCCAATCAGCTAGTGTGGGATTCCCGGTTAGTCCTCAAAATGTAATTCCCAGGGAAAGGGCCATCATAAAAACAGCAAATGCCCTACCCTCTCCTTTCTTCATCTTTCGTTCCTGTGCTAAAACCTAAATAAAGGAGTGGAAATCAAGAAGTCTAAATAATGCCCATTGAATTAATATGTAAGATATTATATTCTCTGAAGCCATGGTTGTAGGGTACATTTTAAATTTCCCCCAATTCTGTGGTCCTGTCTTGAAGTCAGATACACTTGGGGCAGTGTATTACTGTGGGAATCTTATGAGAAGTGCCTAGAATTCAGTGCAGTAAAACATCTCAGATATTGCATTAACAGTTTCTTGAGTATTTTTTTCTTCTCATCTTCACTACTTACACTGTTTTCTTCTGCTTTTTGTTTTGCATTCTTCCCATTTTCATCTTTTTGATCTCTGTGTCTATTTGTCTCTGTATCTGTCTCTGTCTTGTCTGTCTGTCTCTCTCTGCCAAACTCCACCTCTGCTAGTTTCTCTGTCCGTGAGCCACGTTAACACTGTTTTCTCCAACCTTCTGAACTTGCCTTTTGGCACTTCAAGACCCCACTGCAATGTTCCTCTCTCTGAAAGGCAGGAAGCACCACTGGGTTGCAAACATTAACACAAGGTGCTCAGATTTCTTTCCAACTGAAAACATTTTGCAGCTTTTCCCTTTGAGGCAGAAGCATATGGGAAGAAAGAAAGAAAGGAAGGAAGGAAAGAAGGAAGAAAGAAGGAAGAGTAAGAAAGAAAAAGAAAGAAAAAGAGAGGGAGGAAGGGAGGGAGGTAAGGAAGGAGGGAGGAAGAAGGAGGGAAGGAGGGAAAGAAAGAAGGAAAGGAGGGAGGGGAAATGACAGAAGGAAAGAAGGAGGGAGGGAGGGATAAAGGAAAGAAAAAAGGAGAAAAAAGGAATAAAGAAAGGGAGGAAGGAAGTAATGAAGGAAGGAAGGAGGGAAGGAAGGAAGGACAAACGTTCAGCAACACAGATGATACTGTGGCTGCTCTCTCAATTCTTATTTGATCAATCTGATTTGTGTCAGGAAGAGCTTGTTTTACAGATGGCCCCTAATGATAGGGAAGTACATTATTCTGGTGGAGTGTTCTGAGCTTTCATTTGCTCAGACGTGCTCTAGAAAAGTAAAGCATCTTTTCCTCTCTCTATAACACATCTGGCTTAATTAAAATTATTCCATCACTACTGGCTCCTTCATGCCTCTTTGCTCCTACATTTTTCTTTCTCCCTTGGGTTCCAAATTTCTTGTTATCTTCTCTATATTACTTGTGATTTTCAATCAATCTTTTTTGGGGGTTTTGGGTTTTTTTAGGCAATTGGGGTTAAGTGACTTGCCCAGGGTCACACAGCTAGTACGTGTCAAGTGTTTGGTCTGAGGCCGGATTTGAACTCAGGTCCTCCTGACTTCAGGGCCGGTGCTCTATCCACTGTGCCACCTAGCTGCCCCTCAATCAATGTGTATTATTTCTCACTGACCCAATTTTCTCCTTCTTCTGTTCCTCTGTCTATTTTCCATTTCCCCTCTTACTAGCCTTTTTCACTCCTATTGACTTTCTCTTTTCTCAGCCAGCTCTTCTTGTTCCGTTTTTCTTCCCTCCCTCTCTCTGCCCTGATCACCAAGCTCTTTTGAGTTTGAGGTTCTTGAGGTAATCTGGAGATGTCATGTACATATGACAATTGTGTGGATTCTGTGTCACATGGTGGGTATTCCAGATGAAAATAGGAATATCAACTCACATGCAGTTCATATTGGGTAAGCCTTCCACAGGCTTACAGAAGAGGATGTCACTTTACCATCATCAGTATAGTTTATATTTTCCCCACAATCTGGTGTTATTCTCAAGCTATCATCCTGGTGGTCCTGTCAAGGCCTCCTAATGTACCTAACAGATTCTGGATACCTGTGTAAGTAGCCCAACCTGCTAAACCAGATGAGTTCAAGGAGCTGGACAAAGAGAAACACGTGTTGCCTTAGAACTGAATGAATCTAGGATATGATATGAACTATAGTAATATAATTATCAAAATATGGAAATTTCTATGACTCTGAAATCTCACTCCCACCACCACCCCCTTACTATCTGAGAAATTTCTTGCTTTTTGTCAACTGCATACATAAGACTTTGGCAAATGGCATTCAATGTAGCCCTATGATTTATTACACATAATGAAATGGCATAGAAATTGCAAGAATCCCCTTTTAGGTGAGAACCTCACCCAATTGTCTCATGAACTGAAACCACTTCCCTCTGAACCCCTCCGCCCCCCAGCTTTCCAGGGTTAGAGGAAGAATTAGGAAAAGGAATTGCATATCTGGGACTACATTTTAAACAGGAAAGAAAAAGCAGAATGTAGAGAAAGGTCTGTCTTCCCATCCATCCCCTGCTCCCCACTCCTCTGTACTTTGTAAAAGCTGGCCATCCCTAGCTCTCTGGAATTTGCCTTGTCTGTGGTTCTTCTTATAATCTCAGCTGGCAACTTTCATTTCTGCTCCAGGATTTGAGCAGCTCTCCAGCTCATCCAGTCACCACTGGGAGAGTCTTAGGTTGTACCACCTGCAATCTAGTAAATCTAATTCCCAAAGATCAAATGAGAAATTTTTATGAAGTGCAATACCAGTTATTAATGACATCCCACCATAATGCTGTTATATTAAATAAAATTGCTTTTGATTACTTACTTCATTGACTTGTTCAAAAAGTTTTAGGCTACAGAATGTAAAGAATTTGTTCTTAGTTGATCAGTTATGATATTTGGGATAATTTGCAGGAAATGGTATTATTTCACTCCATATTTCTCCATCTTGTCCACAAGACTAGCATGAGAGACAATTGATAATGCTTTTCTAAAATACTGGTAAACTACATCTTCAGGATTTTCTTTTTAACTTGATAGATACATGAATTCAATAGTTTCAATTTAATTCAAAAATTCATTTTAAAATAATTTTTTTAAGATTATTTTCACTACCTTTTATTATTTTTTGTTATTATTTTACCCTCCTTTTCGTTATTATTTTTGTTGTTACCATACAATCCCCTCCCAGAAAGCAATCTGTTAAAATAAAGAATAAAAAAGAGGGGGGAACACAGTTCAGCCAAACTAACCAACCCATCAAAAAAGTCTGAGATTATCTATAGTGTTAAGAGTAACTAGGTGGCACCAATGGATAGAGTACCGGCCATGGAATCAGAAGGACCTAAGTTCAAAACTGGCGTCAGACACTTGCTAAGCTGTGTGACCCTGGACAAGTCATTTGCCCCAGTTTCCTCATCTTTAAAATGAGCTGGAGAAGGAAATGGCAAACCCTTCCACTGTCTTTGCCAAGAATAATTTAATGTGATAATAATTATGAGGTCACAAAGAGTCAGACACAATTCAAACAAAACAACAAACAAACAACAAAATCTGTAGTGTTCTATGCCAGTTGTTCCCAACCTCTACAAAAAGGGGAGGGAGATGTTTTCTCATATCTCTTTTGATGGAGCCAAGCTTGGCCATTATAATTTACAGTATTCTATTTCAAGTGTTGTTTTTTATATTAGGTATATTGTTTTTCTGGTTCTGCTTACTGTACTTAATTGAAGTTCATATGTCTTCCTCTCATACTTTTTTGAATTCATCATGAACATAATTTCTTAAAGCAGAGATCTACCATTACATTCAAGTACCACAACATGTTTACCCATTCCCCAAGGAATCTATTTTGTTTTCAATATTTTGCTACTACAAAGGTACTATTAGAAATATACTGGTGCATTTGTGGGGTCTTTCTTTTTTATCATTGACTTCCTTGAGCTATAAATCTTGCAATGAAATCTTTGGGTTAAAGAATATGAATAGGGGCAGCTAGGTGGCGCAGTGGATAGAGCACGGGCCCTGAAGTCAGGAGGACCTGAGTTCAAATCCAGCCTCAGACCAAACACTTGACACTTACTAGCTGTGTGACCCTGGGCAAGTCACTTAACCCCAATTGCCTTAAAAAAAAAAATATGAATATTTCGGTTACTTTCTTAGCAGAATTTTAAATTGCTTCCCAGAGTGGTTGGACTCATTCACAGCTCCACCAACAAAACATTAGTATTCCTATCTTTACATCACTCTTCCAAACACTGACTATTCCCAACTTTTGTCATCTTTGTCAATTTGCTAGGTATAAGGTAAAACCATGAGGTTGTTTAAATTTGTATTTCTTTTATTATTAGTGATTTGTAGTATTCTTTCATGTGTTTGATAATCATTTGCAAGTCTTCTTGAGAACTGTTTGTTCATTTCCTTTGACCTGTTAGGGAATGGCTTTTGTCTTTGTATACTTCTCTTATTTGCCTAGTTATTTTGATTGTAGGACCCTTATGAAAGGTATTTGATAAATAGGCAAGATCTTCCCACATATGTATGTATATGTGTTACAAGGTCTTCATAAAATTTTTAGAAATTTTAAAACTTAAGCTTGTCAAAGAATTAATTTAATATTCTGCAATTTAATACTCTGCATAGTATAACCAAGATATTTTGCATACTTGTCTACAGAAGAGAGTCGGATTATGGACACAAAAGTAAATCTCACAGCTGTGTTCTCCTGGAGAGTATGGCTAGCCAATTTATCATCTTACTGCTGGGTTAAGGAGACAAAGAATAAATTGGAGGTGGTAGAGAGTTGAAAGATGGATGAGGTGGGGTTTGTACAATACTGAGAAAGGGAAGTACGTAGTTAAGAGATTGATGAAGGCATGGTTAGTGGGGCACAGTGCCTGGCTTGTGATTGGAACATAAAAGGAACAAACACTGCAAGTTTGGGTAGATGTTTTACATTATCTCGCCTAGGAACAGCATTCTTTTCCACAGGAACGTATGTCCCCATGGTTTTTTCATGTTAGCAATACCTCGTCTACCCACAGGCCTTTGCAGTGATGTTAATCTCTCCAGAAGCACATAATTAGACATGCTCAGGGTCCTGCTTCCACAAGTTATTAAACTTAAGTTGTATAAATTATAGAAATAATCAGAATGGCATAGCAAGACAAATTTAATTGAAGTCCAGGACTGTTCTACAGAATTTCACACAATTGTTCTTATTTCAAATTTTGTGATAGAAAAACAAACAAAATGCATACCTATGTCATGTGGCCAATAGAACAGCAGCGAAGAAAGGAAAATTCAGGTTACCTTTAAATGCCATTCAGAATTATTTTTCTTTCATACCTGCAACCTAAGTTATTGAAACTTAAAGTTAAAAAAAAATATTAGAACTTTGTGGGGTTCTGGAAATCACTGTGTAGAATAAATTATATATATATATACATATATATTCATACAATATAGTTTTTATTGTTTTATATTATATATACATATATAATTTTCCTTACAAATTTTTTGCAGGCATTTTTATGGAGAAATCTATTCTACAGATCTGTCAAGTATGCAAATACATATGCATATGCTCTACACATGTATATGTGAACATATGTATGTGTACACATGTATCTACACATAGATTTACCTAGGCATGTGTATACACATATTCACTGTACTATATATATATGTGCAGTACATATTAGTATTAGCATACATGTGTGATATTTACGTGTATATCTTGTGTACGTATATGTATGTCTGTGCAAATGTGCTTGCAAGCATGTCTGGATTTGTGATTTCATTGACTTGAAAATTTTTCTTTTGGTAAAAAAAAATAGCCTTTACCAATGAAAAATCAACAAATATTCTGTGATTTGCCTGAGGAGTAAGCTGCCTCATTAAGAGAGTAACTGATTTGCCCACGGTCATACAACCAGCGTGGATAAGTACTAGAATTTAGGGTAAGTACTTGAATTTAGGTCCTTCTTACTCCCAAACCAGTTCCCTAGGCATTACTAAACACTGCCTCTTTCTCGTAAGTACGTGAGTTTTAAAAGACTCATTTTATAAATGAGGAAGTTGAAACAGAGAAAAGGAAAGTGATTTACTGAAGTCACACAGCAAGTTGATGGCAAAGCTAGATTTAGACTTGAGATATAAGACTGTTAATCTCTTGCTTACCCCAATTATCTCTTATGGATTTGAAACCATTAGGGAAAATGGAAGATGACTGGAAAGTGCATTCTGGGTTTGGAGAACATATCAAACAGAAGGCAGCAATTAAAATCCTTCTAGATATATTAGTTTTATTCTTCTCCATCACTGCTCATAACTGTCCTTCTTTCTCACAGCTCACTTTTACAAATCCTACTATTTCAATTAAATTCCATAAATACACTCCTTGACTTCAAGAATCTTATAATCTATGAGGAGTGGAATAAGTTATAGGTACAAATAACTGTAGTAAATAGGAGGGACTCATACAAAGTTCTATGGAAATTCCAAGGAGGAAGAGATCATTTTTGACTTGGTGGAATCAGGAAAGACTTAATGGAGAACATGGGACCTAAATTGGACATCGAGGGAATAGAAAGATTTCAAAAGGCAGAGATGAAGGTGAAAAGAAATTTTTCCAAACATGGCTCCCATGCAGCCAGGAAAGTACAAGACAAAAAAGGGGGCAGTGAGCAATCCAGTTTAGTGGTAACAGAGTATTACAAAGTCAGTCAGTTGATAAGCCTTTATTAAAGGCTTACTATATGCCAAGCACTGCACTAAAAAACAAGGCATGTAAAAGAAGACTTTACATACAATATCTCATCTGAGCTTCAAAGAACAAAACAAACAAACAAAAACCTCTGGGAAGAGGATAGTGAAAGTATTACTATCCTCATATTACACATGAGGAAACTGAGTCTCATTGAGATTAAATGATTTGTCCATGGCTATATGACTGGTAAACTGTAGTTTATCTAAATGTGGGGATGGGAGTTAAGAGTTGAGAAGGTTTTTGACAGAAGGAGCAATCTGATCAGATCATTAAATTAGAATGATCATGAGTGCAACAGGGTGAAAAATGGATTAGAAAGGGGAGAAATTGATAATGAGTAAATCAGTTAGGCGGTTCTCTTATGGCATTCTAAGACAGAGGTGATAAAGGCTTGAATGAAGCCAGTGATCTTAAAAAGAAGAACATAAATAAATTCAAAAGATATTGCAGTAGTAAAGTAGATGGGACTTTACTACTGATGAAACATGAAGGCTAAAGTAGAGAGAAAAGTAAAAAATAAATAAGTTTTTGACCCCAGATAGATGGGCATCATAACAAATCACCTGAACTTAGTTACATATTTGCTAACATAGAAAGTGTGGCAGTGAAAGAAATGTCCTTCTCTATGAATCTACTCAAGGAAATCTATCAATAATTATACTTCAATCTTTCAAGTTTACCAGATAGTAAAATAAAATGCCTACAAATCTCTCCAAACAGAAATCAAATGCAGCTAATTTAATTATCAGTAAGTAAGCAAAGTGATTCTTCCTTTTTAAGGTACTTGAGTACATTCATAATTAGCTGATTAAACCACCACACAAATAATTATTCAATATTAAGAAAATAAAGAGGAAGAAAGGAAGGAGTGTAGTTACAAGCACACTGCTCTTGGCTAGAAAGGTAATTGTTCATTAAGGGCAAATAGAATAGATGGAAAACAATGGGAAAGCATGCAGTTATCCAGTGGTGTTACCACTTTTATAGATCAATTGACAAACATTATAATTTACAAGGATTTGCCCCAGACTTACGGGGAAAAAAAGCAACACCATCCTTATTTTCCTTTCTATACTTTCCCTACCTTCTCTTTAAAGACAGCACCAAGAGAATAGATTTAGAATCCTTCCCTCCCCCCACCTCCTCAGCAGGATTCTACCACCCCACAATCAAAGTACCCACCTCCTTTAAAGCCAGACTGCATGAGTCTGGTCTCCTCCAATAAAACTGTAAGTTCCTTGAGGGCAGGGACAGCATCCTCTACTTCTACTGTGCTCCCCAAAGGAGCACTAGGACACTGAATATGCTCAACAGACACTTTAGTTAGTTAAGAAATTGAATTGAATGGAAAGGAATGAAAATAATAAAATGAAATAGAATTTTACTGCATGGCACTGAATTAATCTAATCCAATTGGACATGCTTCCCAGAATACTGCTTCTCTGTAGCTCTATCCTATGGAGAGTGGGGGTAACATATGTTTTGAAGTTTTCTGCATTGGTTATAGTATTTGATCTCTGACACCCTTTCCAAAGTTAGGTCTTATGAGAGGTAAGTGAAAAGGAACTACCAGCTTGAAGGGAAATTCTATTGTTGCCCCTCCTTTGCTCACCTACCTACCCAAGAGAACTCACTCTTTCTCTGCCTCTGGCTCATTTCTCTTCAATCTGCTTCCATAATTGTTCCCTCAGAGAGAGGATGACCACTACACTCACTACTCTTACAGTCCTAGGGGTAACCCTTGTTACTGACTCTCTAACTAGTGAATTTAACATTAACAAATTAGTCACTATTAATAAACCTTAATCAAAACATTAACTGAAAATACAAAGCAAGTACATAATGTTTACATAATATTTCATTTATAATCTCAGATCATACTCTCACTAATGCACATAATATTCATGGGGAGAATGGGCATATACCTAAAATTCCAGGGAAATGAGGCTCACTTGTAGGGAATAATGAGATCAGGGCAACTAACAACTCTAGAAATGTGGACTTCAGTATACTCTTTATGTCTCAGTAATTGTCCATAAAAATTCAGTGACCTTTATTGTAAGATTGGCAAAACCCTTTCCAATTCTACTTCTTTTCATTATTCTTTTTCTCCACATCTCAGAAGTAACAAGAGGAAATTTCAGAGAAGTGCCTCTTCTTCCTCATTTTCTTCTTCCTCCTCCTCTTTTTTGCCAACCAGATATGCCTGGTAACAAATAATGGAGGGGGGGGAGGGAGGGGGAGAGAGAGAGAGAGAGAGAGAGAGAGAGAGAGAGAGAGAGAGAGAGAGAGATTGTGTCATGCCTCTCTTTAACAAAGCTCTGAAGTCTCTCTTTTTTACTGCTCTGTTTTCCTGGTCTATCAATTGGTTCCACTCTGTGTAAGACTTCACTTTCTCTTATGGTTAGTAACTAAATTCTCATCTTTTGTCCTAAAACATAATCAGGTAAAGTACATGTGTCCTATAATCATAAAATAGTTCTGATGTTCCTATTTCTCCAGTCATTAACCTCAAAGTTATCCAATTATTCATAAGCCAATGAATCATAGAAACACAAGATATTGAAGCAGATTTTGCCCTTTATTCACTGCAAAATTCTACAATATGTCATCTGCAAATGAGCAACAGTTGTTTCAAAACACTGAGACAGACGTAACTCAGCAACTGCTTTCTCAGAATAGTGAATGCAACTTTTGCTCTAGGCAAGTGAATTGTCAAAGGTCTCTGCCATTATCTAATGTGTGGGTGTTGAGTCTTACTTAAGGACTTACTCTTCACATATGGCAGAGACAACATGATAAGGATAGAAATAGTGGTCATGCAGAGCATTTATCCAGGTTAAAGAGTCTTTTGACTAAAAAATTATAAGTTCTATACTTCATCTCATAACAAGAAAATAATAGGAACAAATCAGAGTTTCAAAGTGGTCTGTATACATTAATTTATTGGCCATCAGTTCTATGACTGCAAATATTTTATCCCCATTTTTTGAATAAGGCAAAAAAAAAAGGTTTAAGCTCAAAGAAGTTAAATGACTATCCCAGGATTAAACACTTATTGGTAGAACCAGGATTCAAGGGTTTTTTGTTTTGTTTTTAATTCCAAGCCCAGGGCTCTTTCCACGCTATCATACCCCTTTATCTCAATGAGCTAATGGAATAGACTAGATATGAGATAGGAGAAAAGTATTTTGAACACTATTTGATTTGTAGGGAAACTAAGCCATAGAGTAAGAGGTGGTAGTTATCAGATTTGGAATCAGAGGACCAGGGTTCAAATTTGGACAAGTCACTTAAATTCTCTAGACCTTAGTTTTATTTTGGTTTCTTAGAGGGGGTGGAATCAATTACTTTTAAAATCTCTCCAGGTTTAAATCTATAATCCTATTGTAGTAGAAACTGCATTGGACTAGGGGTCAAGAGATTTGGACTCTAATCCTAAATCTCTTATATAGTATCCAAATCCACCAAGCACTTATTAAGTGCCTACTATGTACCAAGCACTGATACAGATATAAAGAAAATTTGAGTGGAGGGGAGCAGTATCTGTTCTCAAGGAGTTTACATTCTATAGGGGATGGTGGGAGAGGGAAACAACATATGAATAGGTAAGCATATACATGATTATTTGAGGGAAGAGAGTGTTAACAACAAGGTCCAAAAAGGTTTAACATAAAGGGGGCATCTCTGTGTGTTTATTTCTTTGTCATTAAAGTAAGAGGATTGGTCTAAATTATCATCAAACTCCATTACAGATTCAACATTGTATCATTTTAAGTAGCTTATCCTAGGTTACCACAAGTAGTACCCCGGGACTAAGTTAGCAGTAGAACCCACCACATTGTCTCCCTCCCAGTCTGTTCTTCTCTCCATTAGTCAGGATTGGCTGAGATGAAAGCATTTCTATAGAGGCTTGGAGTCATTATGCAGTCTCATACTCTCAGTCTGTAACAATGTCTTGGGTTTCTTTAATAGTATTATCAGTATCAAAGATGATAGTGCCCAGAGCCTCAGTGCTTTTTCACTTTAAGCACATCTGCAGAAATGATACTTTTTTTTTTTTAAAGAAAAATCTCCATGGGTTGAAATCCTGATACTCAAAAAGTGCTACATGACTTATGCTGAATATACACAACTCAAACTGAGACATTAACTCTGTGGAGACTAAAGAAGGTGACAAATTGAGAGAAAAGGGAAGGGGGGGAAGGGAAAGGGAAAAGAAAAAAAGAGTAGTGAGACAGAAAGAGAGGGATAGGGAAAGAGAGAGGGGAGATAGAGAGACAGAATGGAAGACAAGGAGAAGAGAAAAGGGGGGAAAATATTGCAGAGCTAAAGATACAGAGAAAAGACAGAAAGTGAGGAAATCTAGAGACCATAAAATAGGAAAAAGAGACGCAGGAAGAAGTGAGGAAATGAGAAAATGTAAAGAGAGATTTAGAGGAAAGAGATAAATAAAGAAAGGAAGGGAGGAAGAGGAAGACAAAGAAAAACAGGAGAGAGAGAAAAGGGGATGCAGAAAAAAAAGTAAGACATAAAGAACACACAAGGGACAGGAGTCGTGAGGACAGGGATTATTTTCATCTTCTGTGAGATAGATTTGCTGCTTCCTTCTTGGTTGTTTAGTGTCTTGGCTAAAAATAATTCCACTGAATGGTGTCCCAGGGACAAGGGGATAAAGGGAAATGTGATACTTTTGCAGAAGATTCAAGCATGAAAATGTTCACAATTGCATGCAAAGTGGCTATACTAGAACCTAAGCTGCGGAGATCAACATTTTCATGTCATCTCTTGAGTTGGGTCGATGAAACCCCAAAACATATTTGGCCATATTAGTGAAACATTCTTCCTTAATCTCCCTGCCTTCTGAGGAGTTTGATTGATTATTGTGAGGGGATTTTGTTCTCTCATTATTGGAATGGCACCTATCATCATCATCATCATCATCATCATCATCATCATTACCTTCACTTCCCCCAGTTTTTCTTTTTGTTTTTACAAAAATGGTTGTGACCATTGAATGGGAGATGCCTTCCAAATATCCCAGCATATGGAATATGGAGGGCTGCAGGATGGGGTACTGTGTATCCAATATCCTGTTACCAAAGGATCTTGAGTACAAAAAAGAGGGGATGGGAAGATACTTTTGGGGGTGAACTAACGCAAAAAAAAATTTATAATGCAAATACAACACACATTTATTCAGCATCCACTATGTGCAGAGAGCACTGTGCTTGGGGAGATAACAACACCTAGACAAAATATTGTCTATACCCTAAATGTACTTATAGTCAACTGGAGGAAAAGGTAAGCACTACACTTTACAATATCGTTTGAAGAAGCCTTTAGAGATTTGCCAAAGTGCTGTGAAAGATCTGAGGGTGGTAATAATGGACTGGAAGCACCATGGAAGGCTTCCTGAAGAAGGTGGTTTTTAAGTTGGGCTTTAAGGAATAGTTAGGAATTCAACTGCTGAATGTGGAGAGGACATTTGAGGTATGGGTAAAGTGTGAGGAATGGCATGGAAGAAGGAGAATGCAGGCCCATTCTCTGACCCCATTAAAGGTCAGAGAATAAAGTCCATTGAAGGGAATATGGGGGATGGTGAGATTAGAGAAGAATGAGAATTCCAATCAAAGAAATCTCAATTTATTTGGCAGGTAATAGGGAGTTACTGAAGATTTTTAAGCAATCCCAAGGTGATTCCTCACCTCCTTAGGATTGAAAAGCAGGACAGGCCCCACACAAAATTGTAAAACAAAGAAAAATTTTGGCATATCCTGCTAGTGGTGTTCTCTCCTTATCTCTTTCAGACATCCAGTACTCTCATCTTCTATTCCTTTTTCTCATCAAAATCTGCTCTGAGAAAGATATTTAAATTAGGGTTACTCAGAGCAGCAGTTGGAATGAGGGCTTCCTAAATCAAAGGAATTAAAAAATATGGAGTTCATCAGTTTTTTCCTACACATATCAGTTCCTTCATTTAGTAGCAAATGCGTCTAAATAAATGGTATGGGATAACTTTGTGCCTGCTCTAGGGAGGGAAAAAGGAAACCTATGCACAAGACTTATGCCTAAATGAGGTTCACTGTTTTAACAAAATTTTTTTAACTACATTTTTCACTGTAATTGCTATATTTTGCTTTTACATCAATCTATATTTCCCAATTGTATACCTCTCCCATCCCCCTTCCAGAGGGATATCCCTTATAACAAATAATTAAAAAGAGAAGAAGGAAAGGCAGCAAAACTAACCAACCTGTTGAAAAATTCTGATCTACGGTGTTCCAAACTCATATCACCCACTTATTCAAAGAAAAGAGAGAGATGTCTTCTTATATCTCTTTTGAGGGACCAAATTTGGGCATTATAGTTTTGTAGTATTAGGTTTTAACTATTGTTCTTTCCTCTTAACATTATTGTAATCATTGTGGTTATTGTTTTCCTGTTATTGTTTTACTTCAGTTCATATAAGTCTTTGAATACATCTCTCTATTCATCATTTTTTACAGAACAATAATATTCCATTGTATTCAGGTACCACAACACGTTTGCCCATTCCCCAAACAAAGGGAATCTGCTTCATTTTCAATTTTTTGCCACTGAAAAAGTGCTATGATAAATATTTTGGTATATGTCAGTACTTTTCTTTTTATCATTGACCTCTTTGCAGTATGGACCCAGCAGTGGAATATCTAAGTCTAAGGGCATAGACATTTGAGTCACTTTCTTAGAAGAATTTCGAATTGCTTTCCAGAATGGTTGGAACTTTTCACAGTTCTACCAATCACAGTTCTACCAATCACAGTTCTACCAATCACAATTCTACCAATCACAGTTCTACCATTAGTGTTCCTGTCTTTCCATCATCCCTCCAACACTGACTATTCCCATCTTTTGTCATCTTTGTCAGTTTGCTGGATGTGAGCTAAAACCTATTTTGGTGTGCTTTTTATTATTATTATTATAAGTGATTTGGAGCACACTTTAATATATGTGGTAGTAGTCTGCAATTCTTCTTTTAAGAATTGTTTGTTTATATCCTTTGACCTATTGATCTATTGGAGAAAGACTTTTGGTCTTACATATTTCTGTTAATTGCTTATGTGTCCTGATTATTAGACCCTAACAGAAATATTTGCTGCAAAGTTGTTTCCCAATCTTATTCTAGTTCATGCAAACCCTGTCAATTTCATGTAATCAAAACCTTTATAACTTCCACAATTATTTTTTATCTTTTCCTTCTGGCATCTTTTAGTAATTCAAAAATGTTGATGATTTTTGTGGATTTATTTTGTGTCCTGCTGCTTTGCTGTAAGATTTTCTCCATTTTCTTTATAAACATCATCATATCTATAAATAGAAATATATTTTCCCTCTCTTTGCTTGTTTTTATTCTCTTACTTGCTCTCTCCTGTCTTATTAGCTAATAGGCATTCCTAGCACTATGTCAAATAATAGTGGAGGTGGGGGAGAATCTTTGCTTTTACTCGTAAACTTATTGAAAAAGCATGGAGTACTTCTCCATTACAAATAATGTTAGCTTTTGGTTTCAGATGGATGCTTTTCATTATGTTTTATAAAAGGGCTATGCTATGATTTTTAGTATTTTTGACACAAATGAATGTTGTATTTAGTAAAGAGCTTTTTTGCCTCTATTAAAAAAATAACAACATAATTTATGAGATCCTACCTGGGTTTGGATCCTGACTCAGAAACATAATAGCTGTGTGATTCTGGGCAAATCACTTAACCTCTCTATGCCTCAGTTTCCTCACCTATAAAATGAGGGAGTTGGGCTTGCTGACCATCTAAGGTAACTTCAAGCTCTAAATCAATGATCTTTTGATCCTACAATTGATTTTATTTTTTGCATCACCCCTATCTATAGTTTGGTTAGGAATTCACCCCCTAGCAATAGCTATGAAAGGGAGCCGGATGCAGCAAACCTTCAAATCTGCATCCAGGTTGGAACAGCTGTGTAACTGTTCCCCAGATGTGTGTGGTGTGGCAGCTTCAGAGATGACTTCCCAACTTTCTATTTTTGTATAGGAAATGTCATTGATGTGTTACAGATACTCCCTCCCTTTTTTAGCGAGTCCCAAGATGGTTGGAGAGCAGGGTGTTGTCTCCACTTCCTGATCTATGCTTTAGTACCTTTGAGCACAATAATTGCTTATAGGGGATAGGAGCATGTGACCGGATTTTCCCCTTTTGTTTTCCTGATATTAGCTAATTATTGCGCCAAAGTGGGGATTGCTTCTTGGCAACTGTTAGGGAGGAAAGCAAGAAATAATGAACCACACCCAAAGGATGCAAGTCAGCTAGCAGAGGCATGAATCTTCTTCCCAGGAAGCTCTGTGTCTTCAGTTATTTGGCAAGTGTCAAGAGACTAGCCTTGAGTTGTTGTTCTTATTATCTTAAAGGTCCTTGGGATTCTGAATATGAAATACTCAAATTCTGTAGGGAAGAGGGGAACAAAGAACTAGTATATAAAGATCCTGTCAAAGGGAAAAACCAGATTACTCATTGGTATAGTCATATATATAAATGTGTGCATGTGTATATATATAGATAGATATAGAGATAGATAGATAGATAGATATCTTCTATAGCAAACAATATATCAATTCATTTACATTCCCCAGGGTGGAAGGAAAGCATTTACGTTACAAAATTCTGAGAAGCAAAACATATCATTATGCCCATAATTGACAGAAATAGCTCGAAGAAGCAGTTAGGTGGCACAGTGGATATAGTGCCAGGCCTGGAGTCAGGAAGTTTCATCTTCCTGAGTTCAAATCTGGCCTCATTAGCTGTGTGACCTTAAGCAGGTCACCTAACCCTGTGTGCCTCAGTTTCCTCATCTGTAAAATGAGCTGGAGAAGGAAATGCAAAACTACTCCAGTATGTTTGCTAAGAAAACCCCAATGGGTGGTTCTAATTCTTCTTTACAACATGACTAATGTGAAAATATGTTTAATATGAATGTATATGTAAAGCCTATATCAGATTGCATGCCGTCTTGGGAAGGGGGAAGGGAAGGAGGGGGAGAAAATTTAGAACTCAAAATCTTATGGAAGTGAATGGTGAAAACTAAAAGTAAATAAATTAATTTTTTAAAGAAAAATGAAGACCCCAATGGGGTCATGAGGAGTCAAACATGACTGAAATGATTGAACAATATGGAACTCGATACCAGGCACTATGGAAAATTCTGCCTCAGTGAAATTTTTATAAGCCCTAACATGTTATTATTCCTTAGTGCTAAGATACAAAATGTTCAATGAAAACTTGAAAAGAGACTCCTCCCAGTGGGATTTGTATTTGAAGAGGGTTGAAGGTCTAAAAATGAAGGAAAGAAACTCTAACCTTAACATTAGCCAAATGAAGGGAAAATACTAGTAGAAAGGGGACAAATGGAGCCTCCAAAATCAAATTACACAGGTTACCCCTTACTAGGCCTAAGCCTACTGGTAGAACACTCAGGGGACCGTCAAGGGGACATCAGGAGATTTTCAAGAAAGGAAAAGGCGGCCTGCTTGGGAAAAGAAAGAATGAGAGAAAACAAGCATTGTAAAGTCCCAGGTCCCTCACCACCACTTCTGTGCATTCTTTGAGGCCTGGCTCAAATGTCACTTCTTCCATGAAGCCTTGCCTGATCCCTTTACCCGGAAGATATTTTTTTTCCCTTATCTGATCACCTGAGGCTTTATACTTCTCATATGCTCATCATATATTCTAATTGGTATTATATTTATTTGTAGCCTGGAAGCTCCTTTATAACAAAACTAATTTTTAAAATCTCCTCCAGAGTTTAGTGTTCTGCTTCACACACAGTAGGCTCTTGGTATTTGTTGAATGACAGTTTGAAAGCATGAACAATGCTACCATCATGTTAATAAATTGTGTGGTAGAAAATAGGTCCCCCAGGGAATGTACAGGACTGGTATGTTTTATGAGTAGCAAAGAGAGAAAGAAAGGGAAGTCTGGAGGAAGAAAGGATTGGTCCAGATGCGGTGATACAATGGGGGACCTTTTTTAGCTGGGATGCAGCTTGAAGGTACTAGGCACCTGTCACAGGGGAAGAGAGCCATTACTGAAGAGAAAGCTGGATGCTGAAAAACAGGCATCAGTGACTTCCCAGTTTTTCCTGGGCCTGCAGTGCTAAGTTGTGTGTGCAAACTGAATGGGAAACTTAGCCCTTGAATGCAAGAACCAGTGTCCTTTCCTGTCACTATTTTAATTCCAGCAGTCAGTCTTAACTTTTAGCCATTCAGAGCACTGACTTTAGATGCTTTTATCAGGTTTTTGAGCCTAAAGCTTAAAGCCATCCTCATTTGGGATGCTAAGCTTTTGATCTGTTTTCCTCTCCAAGCTCTGCAGCTCAATATAAAGGCCATAGTGCCAGCTGAAAGACAAAAGAAACCTGAATTCTCCAGTGCCAGTGACAGAAGAAAGAAGGGTCCCAAGAATAACATCAGGAAAGTTCCAAATGTTTAGAGAAAGCTCTTTCCTTAGGGTTCAAGACAAAAGCCTGGTGTTTGGAGTGTTTGCATCAGTTGGGTTACTGGGGAAGAGGATGAGTCTTCTTTCCATCTAAACAGCAGGAAATGAGTTAGTGTTTCTTGGGGGTAGAACTCTAGTATGACAGTATATTATAGGAAAGACAGTGACAAGCTGGAACTCATCCCATAAACTCATTCAGATCACTAAATATTCTTGCAATTATATAAAGGATTTTAAAAGAAAATTCTTTAAATAGTCTTTTATAATTGTAGCTATTCAAATATTGAGTGTACTTTGTTAGGTTGACTTGCAGATGTTTTATGCACATGTAGCTATTTTTGAATGGGACTTCCCTTTATAATTTCCTCCTGTATTTTATTATTTCTATAAAGAAATACTATTGTTTTGTGGGTTTATTTTGTATCTTGTTACTTCATTGAAGCTCTTTAATTGCTTTAGTTTCTTTACTGATTCTCTGGAGTTTTCTAGGTAAAATATTATGCCATCCTCAAATAGAGATAGTCTTTTTTTTCCATTTTGCCTGTGTTAATGCCTTTTTTCATTGGTATTGCTAGTATTTCTAGAATTATATCCAATTATAATGGGTAAAAAGGGCATTATTGCTTTACTCCTGTAATTATTGGGAAAGCTTCTAGATTTTCACCATGGCAAATAATATTAGCTATTGGTTTTAGATACGTACTTTTATCACATGAAAATGACCATGCTGGCCTATACTTTGAATAGTTTTTATTATAAACTGGTGTTTTACTTCATCAAAGACTTTCTTTATTAATTAATATAATCATGTGTCTTGTTTTTAATATGACTAATTAGGACCTGAGAGCTTATCTAGCCCAAGTGGCTCATTTTATATTGGAATCTAGCTCCAAAGAGCTTAATATCTTCATTAAAACTGCTAAAAGGACAAGGACTTCTTCCCAAATCTCTTACACAGATTTTCTTATTCAACCTAATATAATGCATTCATATTAGCAAAGAAAAATTAATATAGGCTGTCTTCCAGGATGTGAGAATAGCTTTGTTATCCAATATTAGAAGTATAATAGTATTTGTTAAAACAAGATTCTCCTTGTAGTACAGATTCAATTTAATTCAACAAATATCTATTAACCACCTGCTATGTACAGAGCACTAAACTAAGTGCTAGAGAAGACGAATGTTAGATAAAACAAGATCTCTTCTTTAAGGAACTTATGGTCTAGTAGGTTGATTTGATATGAATGTGCTTTGTTATAATATGCAATGATAAGTGGATTAAAAAGTTATGAAAAGGTGCTTTATGAGGTCTGGTAAGATGATAGTCACACTACGATTAGAATATATGTTTTCTGATTTTAATGTCCCTTTAACAACACCAAATTTCCCCCCATGATAGGGTAATTATACAGAAAGAAAAACAATAAGCAATGTCACATGGTACATTGTTAGTAAGCTTTCAGAGTATTTGATAGTATTATTGAGGTCTTCTGATTGGTAATTTGATTTTTAACAGGAGAGTATTTCTTTTATTTGGGTACTGATATACTTTTTATTACTACACAATACACTGCAACAGTGCTCCCTTCCCACTAGATTTCAGAAGTCTTTGCTACACCAGGTTTACTGTGAGGTATTTATGGTAACTGCAATTACACACATACAAATTGAGCTTCTATCTAGCACCTTTTCTACCAACAGGCCAGGCAGAAACCATTAATCAAACAGCAAAACATTTAATTAAACCAGAATAGCAAAGTAAATAACAAGGGCAAAATCAAACAGTAGAATCGCTATCTTCCTCCTCAACTTACATGGAGGATACAATCTCCCTCATACTCTTTCACTAGTGGGAGCATTCCCCAGACAATTTATGTTAATATTCCTAGCAATTGCCTATGACTCTCTTCTTTTTTTACTCCACTTCCACAGCTGCCATTCCTCTTGGCCACTGAAACTGTA
The DNA here is from genome assembly GCF_900497805.2 of Vombatus ursinus. NCBI lineage: Eukaryota > Metazoa > Chordata > Mammalia > Diprotodontia > Vombatidae > Vombatus > Vombatus ursinus. The sequence goes on from NW_020951860.1 coordinate 2,843,722, forward strand.
GTTTGATGTTTCTCCACTGAACTCCATCTGTTACAGCTATCTGCTGCTGCAGCTGTTTCTTTCTCAAAGACAATGTTATCTTTTGTGTGACTGCTCCAGGCCAGGATGCCTAGGGCCCAGTCAACACATTTTCACCTCTTTCATTAATCAAACCTACCATAGCTCAGTAATACCCAGGAAGCTCTCAAGACCTTTTCCCACTTTATTGCTCTCCTTCCAATTGGGTTGACATGAGTGAACTACTTTGAACTCACATCATGTCTTTCTCAGTTAGCAGCTCAGATGTGAAAATTGCCTTGAAGCCTCAATAAGCCTCAAGGAGTAACTCAGTAACACTAGTGGGAGAGAGCCAAACTTTGCCTTGCATTCCTGCTGCTATGGAAAAGGTCCATGTCTTTCTTGTTTCCTGCTTCACTTCTATAGTCTACTAGAGTAAATGTAGACCTGGAATATCTGTCCAACATGTCAAACTAGTTTCCCATTTACTTCTTAGCAGTCCAAGTTCCATACCCCTCAAACCTAAACCTAAAAGTTACAATACCCTTCATCCAAGGAAAGAAGGTGAATGCCAATCTACCATTGAGGTCACAATTCCCCAAAAAGGATAACTATGTGGTTGTATATAACACAAACCCATTTTTATGGTATACTCCGAAGATTTTATTGCCTCTCCTGCTTTATGTCATCTAAGCTGACTGGCAAAGAGGACAAGCCCATTTTTACAAGGAAAAGTCATATTTAAACACACATATACACAGAGCCAAAGTTATGACAGTTTACAGCTTCCAGGAGTCATTTAATTGGATCTGTCTTCATAACCAGCTTCAACTGGCTTGCAACAAGAACCATTACATAAAAAGTCAAAACTTGATTTGGAAAGAATATGTTAGTCCCCAAGGCACTTGGTTTCTGTCCCACCTTCTATAAAGAGCACTGCATTTGGAGTCAGAGGACTCCACTCTAACATGTACAATTAATGGAACCTTGAATAAGTCATTTCCTCCCCCCCCCAAAAAAAAACACAAAAAACCCAAAACCCTCCAAAGGGGAAAGACACTATCTATGGCTTTTGTTCTAATGGAACTACATCCCCTGAAATAGATCACTCTCTGTTGTAGTGGCCACCATTTCCTCCATTGCCCACTATGGTACCCAGACTTGCCTAGCCCTCCCTGGCTTTGAAAGAAATGAAAATTCTTTTTTTAAATGGAAATACGGTTAAAGAATGCATTTGATTATTGAGATAAAAAGTAAAAAAACAAAAAGGGTCAAAAGTAAAGGAATCAATAAGGCATAAAGGTCTAGAATTGTTTGTTTGATTAATCCTGTTGTAACCTTCTGTTGTACTTCTAATTTCCTTTGCTCTGAGGGTGACCTCTGGGGTTTAGCTGGGAATGCTTGGCCTCTTTCCTTTTAGAGTGTTTATTTACAAGCAGTCTTACAAATAACCATAAAATTGACCAGCCTGCTAAAAAGGGCTCACCTTTCAAGCTACTCAACAGAGGTTGGTGCAGCCAGTGCTTGGCTCTTGGTAACAAAAAAAGTCTTGAATTTAAGAGTCCAAAGACCTGGGCCTAAGTACTGTCTCAGATACTACTTATGTCACCATAGTCACCTCTTTGAAATTCAATTTCCTTATTCATAAAATGGAGATAATATTTTCCCTTATTCCATCATGGGGCTATTATGAAAAAAGAAGTTTCAGACTTTTAAAGTGATTAAACTTATAGAGTATCTCAAAAAATGTGAGCTTTTGTTCCTATTGTTTTAATGATTTGGTAAGACTATATCATATTATTAGGGGCAGCTAGGGGTTGGTGTAGTAGATCTGAAGTCAGGTATACCTGTATTTAAATCTGGCCTCAGGTACTGACCCTGGGCAAGTCACTTAACCTCTGTTTGCCTCAGTTTCTTTACCAATGAAGATAATAATAGCCAAGGCTATTGTGAAGATCAAATAAGATAATCATTGTAAAGCACTTAGAACAATGCCAAGCACTATATAAATTATGTTATCATAATCATCATCATCATCATCATCATTATTATCGATGTTGTTGTTGTTATATTTCTGAGCCCAACAATCCAGACCTAATCACCACTTAATGCCACTTAAGTCAAAAGGTATAAATATTAAGTCTGATAGCTGGGTTCAGATGAACAATTGTACAAGTACAGTTTTTGGCAATCAGGTTATACAGTAGTTCACATAAAAGAGATATGGAGGTTCAGTGGACCACCAACTTGATATGAACTAACAGTGTGATACATCAGCCAAAAAAGCTTACTCAGTCTTGGGCTACATTAAAAGAAGGCTGAAGTCCGGGAATAAAGGATGTGACAGTCCCACTGTGATCTAGCTCAGACCACACCTGGAATATTGTGCTCAGTTCTGGGCACCACATTTTAGGAAAGACGTTAACAAACTAGAGAGTGGCTAAAGGAAGGCAGCTAAGATGGGCAAGGGTACAGGAGATGAGGACAAATGAGGTTGAAGGAATAGGAGATGTTTATCCTAGAGAAGGGAGGGTTAGGGGAATATCTGAATATTTGAAGACCTGGCATATGGACAAGGAGTTCTTCTGTTTAGCCTTGAAGAACAGAAGTAGGAGTAAACAAACCAACCCTCCTAGCTGTACTCTAACTAGGGAGATAGTCCAGAACAGTGGAAAGACCATTGGCCACTTAAAGACAGCTTTCCTAATGATTATGATTGTCCAGAAACTTAATATTCTGCTTTGGGAGGAGGCAAGTTCCACCTCTTGTGGAGGTTTGTCAGGAAGTTGTTAGAGGAGACTCTTGTTCAGATACAAGTTGGACTCCTGTGGTACAGTGGACTCTGGAGTCATCTCTGATATCACCAGTGTGACGTTGGGCAAATCACTTAACTGTCATGGGACACAGTTTATTCAGGAATAAAACAACACTTGGACTAGATGGCTTCTGAGATAGATGTAGAGATAGCTCTACATCAGTGATCCTTTGACCTGGCCAAGTTGCTTACTGGCTGTGTGGTGTTGGGCAAGTTGAAGATCTCTCTGGGCTTTGGTTTCTTTATCCATAAAATGTGGAGGTTGCTCTAGTTCAGTGGTTTCAAACCCAAATAGAAACAGGGGGGGCAGTTAGGTGGCGCAGTGGATAGATCACCAGCCCTGGATTCAGGAGGATCTGAGTTCAAATCCGGCCTCAGACACTTGATACTTGCTAGCTGTGTGACCCTGGGCAAGTCACTTAACCCCATTACCTAGCCCCCCCCCAAAAAAAGAAACTGGGGTCGCTAAACTATATATAAGGATCTCTGGGGGGACCATATTGACTTAAAAAAACATATGTTAATATTATCTGTTTTGTCATATTTTTATTCATTTTCCATTTCCATTTTTATCTGGTTTGGGTTTCATTATTGTGGGCCATATGTTTGACACCTCTGCTCTAGACAATCAGCTCTTAGACTTTTTGGTCTTAGGATCCCACTCTCAAAAATTAATGGGGACCCTAAAGGTCTTTGGTTTATATCAGTTATATCTATTGGCATCTACTATGTCAGAAATTAAAACTGTTTTTTAATTAATAACAATTAAAATTAATTTTAAAAAGCAATAATGAATTCATTGCATGTTAACATATGTTTATAAAAAATCACTATATTTTCCATAACAGAAAAATGAGTGAGAAAAGTGGCATTGTTTTACATAGTTTTGCAAATCTCTTTCATATTTGGCTTAATAGAAGACAGCTGGATTCTCCTATCTGCTTCTATATTCAATCTGTTACAATCTGTTGTTTTAGTTTAAGTATATGGAAAAACCCGGCTTCACATAGATGTGTAATTGGAAAAGGGAGGAGTATTTTATTAGGCAAATAATAATATCTTATCACTACCATGAAAATAGTTATGACCTCCTCATAGGGTCTCAGGGACCCCCAGGACCACACCTTGAGAACCATAGATCTAGACTATCTATAAAGTAACTTCTGTAGTTGCTCTAAATCCTAGGCTTCCATGTTTCTATGACCTCTAAGATTCCTTCCAATTTTAAAACTATTCAACTCTGAGCTACCCTGAGGAAAATTCAAAAGAAACTCCTTTTTTTCATACCCTCTGTACTGTACAGGGCTAAAAGGAAGAGTGTGTGTATACAGATGGATGGATAGATGTATGAATGGATGGCTAGATGGGTGGATTCAAGATATCTATAAGAGTCTTAGCTCTTCCACTTGCCCTATCTGAACCTCAATTTCCTCACAAGTACATGCAGCCAGATCGTGTGACCATCCAATAGAGGTCCAGTCCCCTTTCTCCATCCTCACAGCCAAAGGTAACACTTCACACTTTATTGAAAGAATTGAACTCATTCTCAGTGAACTCCATTATATACATTTTTTTCATATCCAAAGCTTTGAACATCATTCCCTACTCTCTTGTCCTTTATTCCATCCTCTCACAAAGAGATGACCCTCCTCCTGGCCAAGGCCAATCCTTCTACACGTACCCTTGACCAAATTCCTTCTTGTCTTCCTCCTCCCTCCAAAAAAACCCCATAATCTTCGATTTCTTCCTATCTACTAGTTCCTTCCCTGCTGCCTACCCACAATGCCTAAATCTTCCCTCCTTAAAAAAAACTCACTAGATTTTGCCATCCCTGAAAGCTATTGTCCTATATCTCTTCTCCCTTTCATAGTCAAACTCCTTGAAAAAAGTGTTTGCACTCACTGCCTTCACCTCCTCTCCTCATTTTTTTCTAAAACTTCTGTCTTCTAACTTCATCACTCAACTGAAACTGCCCTTTTCTAAAGCCACCAATAATCTTTTAGTTAATAAATCTTATGACCTTTTCTCAGTTCTCATTCCTTCTTGACTTCTTTGTGACATTTGACACTATTTACTATTATCTTCTGGATTCTCTTTTCTATCTAGTTGTTGGTTTTGTTTTGAGTTTTTTTTTTTTGATGATGCTCCTTTCTCTCTCTCTCTCTCTCTCTCTCTCTCTCTCTCTCTCTCTCTCTCTCTCTCTCTCTCTCTCTCTCTCTCTCTTTCTCTCTCTCTCTCTCTCTCTTTCTCTCTCTCTCTCTCTTTCTCTCTCTCTCCTCATATTTCTATGATAACTCCTTTCCTGGATCATCATCTACAATATGCCTCCTAAATGTTGTTGGCTCTGTCCCAGGCCCATTTCTCTTCCCTTTCTATCCATATAGATGAGTGTCCTCAACAACTCAAATGGATTTAACTATTATCCATAGGCTGGTGACTCTCAGATCTTTATTCCTAGCTCACAGCAATTTTCTGAGCTCTAATCCCTCATCACCATCCACTTATTACACATTTTAAACTAGCTATCCTGTAAGCATTTCAAACTCAACATGTCCAATATTGAACTTAATTATCTTTCACCAAAAGCCTACATCTCATTTAAACTTCTCATTTCCATTGAGGGTACCATAATTTTTTCAGTCACTCAGATTCATAATTTTGGTATCACATTCAATACCTCATTCTTATGCATTCCACACATCAACTCATTTGCTAAATCTTGTTTCTACCTCCACAACATGTGTCTCATCTGTTCCTTTCTCTTGAATCAAAGAGCCACTAACCTAGTTCAGGTCCCTATCACTTCATATCTGGACTATTATATTGGCCTTACTACTTCAAGATTGTCCCCTCTCCAATCCATCCTGTCACATAGCTGCCAAACTGATTTTCCTAAAGTGCAAATCTGATCATAAGACTTTCCTTCCCAATTAAGGTCAGCAAATCCCTATATTTTCTTTTATCAAATATAAATTCCTTTCTTTGGTATGTAAAGCCCTTCACAATTTGGTCCTGTCCATCCTTCCTGCATTTTGCTGCTGCTGCTGCTGTTGTTATTGTTGTTGAGTCATTTCAGTCATGTCTGACTCGTCGGGACCCCATTTAGAGTTTTCTTGGCAAAGATATTTGCATAGCTTTCCATTTCCTTCTCCCGTTCATTTTACAGATGATGAACTGAGACAAACAGGGTTAAGTGACTTGCTCAAGATAACACTACTGCACTTTACTTCCCTCCATAAACACTCCTATCCACCTCTTAGAACCCCTAGTTTTCTTCAAGGCTCAATAGAGGGTCCAGTCCCCTTTCCCCTTCTACAGGAGACTTTTCCCAGTTTCTAATGCCTTCTTCCAACAAATCAGCTTGCATCTCTTTTATTTATACCCGTATATGTAAATGTCTTCACCTGCTAGACTGTAAACTCACTGAGTGCAGGAACAGTTTTTGCTTTAGGGTTTGTGCCCCTAACAATGAGCACAATGTCTGGCCCATAGTAGCAATTTAATAAATATGTATTGAATGACTGATTGATTGTAAATTAGGGAGGAGGTTGACTAAGCTTCCTTCCAACTCTGCAGTTCTATAATTCTGAACTAGCCCTGCCCTAGATGCTTCTTGGCTCTGGTCATCAGTAGATGCAATCAAAGGTACAGAGAGATGCATTTGATTGTGATTTGGGGCTCAGAGCATTAGCCTCTCTAGTTTTCATTCTAGGGTTTCACGTATCCTTGGTAGTTGTCCTTTACCTTTTTCTTTCCTTCAGCTTTACTTTAGTTTCCCTTCTGGAGAATCAGCAGTGCTTACCTATAATCTAGTGGAAAAGATGGGGTGAAAAAAGGGCTTTTTTAATGTCCTTAAATTACAAATTTTTTTTTTCTGTTTAAAAAATACTTACTGGGAAAAGAAGCAAAACCAAATGTATAGATGAATTTCAGACAGAACTAGAAAAGGTCAAATAACAAAAGCGTTTTCTGCTAATTTGTTGTTTGTTAATTCACCCTCTTCTACTTTGTTAAATGATAATGGTTTTATGTGATATTTTATTTATTTTGAGTTCATTTAATTGTTTGTGTTTGTTCCCATCTATTATGTATTTATTAAGTGCTTACCACATGCAAGGCATTGTGCTTAAAGCTGTGTGGGCAATGACAATAGTGAACATGAAAAAAACATCAAAGGCAGTTGAGATTAAGTTAATTGCAATGAAAAATCCTGACTTTGAAGAAAAGAGGATGAAACATATATCTCTCCTACTGGGAGAAGGGGGAGGGGGCTACAGGTACAGAACATGACATACACTGTCAGGTGTGGCTGCTTTGTAAGTGCCTGAACTGTTTTTCTTTGTATAAAGGAGGGTAAGATGGTATATCAGGAAATGACCGTGATATAGGTTATATCTGTGGCATCGATAGAAATAACAAAGAGCTATAGGAAAGAACATGTATTTCCCTGACCTCAAAGAATTTGCAGTTTAGGAAAGAGGAGGGGCTGATAAAGATAACTATGATACAAAGCAGTGGGCCATCCTCTACTATGCTGACTCTTTCCAAATGTGCTGTAGTTCAGAGGAAAACAGGCTGAGATGATAAGGGAAGATAAACATACTTAGAAAAATAGGCTTTTTAATTATGAGGTCTTACCAATCATTATAGAATTCCTGCTACTTTGGGTATCATATCTATTTTCAGTTATTTAGTCAGCAAGCTTTATTTTAGTACTTACTATGTGCCAGGAACTGAGCTAGACACTGGAGACAGAAAAAAGGGCAAAAATTGTTCCTGACCTCAAGGAGCTTACATTCTAATGGGGAAGACAATATGTAACTAACAAACTACTTAGAAGATTTCTTCAGAGTAGATAGAAGGTAATCCCAGAGAGGAAGGAAAAATAAACCAGGGGGACCAAAAAAGGCCTACATTTGGAAATTCTTATCTCCAGATTTTCTGCAGGTTGTTGGTTTTTGTGGCCATATCATTACCCAAACACTATCTACTAAATTGTAGATGAATTTAAATCTTTATGGATGGAATGAATATCTAATTTGACAAAATCATAGATCTGTGGATTGTTAGTCTACTAACTAGTTGTATGACCCTGTACAACTCACTCGCCTACTTGAGCCTCTGTTTCTTCATCTCTAAAATGAAGGCACTGGACTAGGTGGTTTCATTCGGTATAAGATTCTAAGATGTGTTTATATACATATGTACATACAGAAAGGCAGTGTGGCACGGTGGAGAGAGAGCTAGTCTTGAAGCCAGGAAGACCTAGGTTCAAGTCCCAACTCTGACAAATACTGGTTCTGTGACCTTGAGCAAATCACCAACTACAGAGAAAAGCTATAGAGAAATGGCTGATTTACAATGGTTGAAGGAGTTTCTTCACCAGAGAATTTCCTGTACTGGTGAAATTGTAAGTCCAGCTTGTAGCCATTTGAACACACAGACTTAATTCCAGCAAGCTCACTGTATTTCTACACTATTTTAGGAGCAGTAGCCGAATATCTTGTCATGGGGAAAGATGAGACAGAGAGCAGAGTTGAAGTGGAATGTAGTAGAAGGAGTAATAATAATAACTAGCATTTTTATAGTATTTTAAGGTTTTCAAGACACTTTATAAGTATTATTTCATTTCATCCTCACAACACCACTGGGAGGGAGGTGCTTGATTATACCCATTTTATAGATGGTAGACAAGATTGAGTGACTTGCCCAAGACCACTAAGCTAGTAAGTTTCTGGGGAGGGATTTGAACTCAAGTCCTCCTGACTCCAGGTCTGGTGATAGATCTCCACTGAGGTAGCACCTTGCTACCATTAGAGAAGAGACCTGGTGGTGAAAGTAAATGGTGTTTTAGAGGCATTAAATGCATACCAGTCGGGCAATTCACATTTATAGTTCCCTGAGCATCTCCATTCTGGAGGAACTCGGCAACCTGATGAGATTTTTGCTATTGCAGAATACGGTGCCAACTCTAATGTCTCCCTGCCATATGTGAAGTGTGTCTGAGTTACAGCCGATGTACATTCATTTCCTTGCCTGTTGGCTTTTAAACAGACTGAATAGATGACGCCGCTGTGTATCTGCCAATGCACCGTAAGCGGTGCTGAAAAGAGAGTGATGCTGAGGAACATCAGCAGAGGAGGCTGCCTGGGAAGACTGATTATTGGAGAGGGGAAGGACCTGGGTGTAGAGGCACAGATATAGCCTCATAACAACTCAAATCCATAAATATTTGCCATTCCGATAACAATAATTCACATTTATAGAATCTAAGGGCTCCCAGAATGCTTTATTTAAATGACTACTGGGTGAAAGATGTCACCTCTGTCTTTCTTGACTTTCCCTGAGTTGTGACTGCTCTTCCTCCCTCCCTCATTACTCAATATTTATTTTGAATTTTTTTATATTTACTTATCTGTATGTGTGTTGTTTCCTTCTGCTAGAAATAAACTCAATGAAGGCAAAGGCAGTTTCTGGCAAAAAGTAGGTGTTTAATAAATGCTTGTTGAATTGAATTGAATTGATTTGAAGGTAGGCATTATAGGGGATACAAAATTTAATAAGAAATTGTAATTTTATAATAATTATCATAATTATAATAAAAAGATAAGACACTGACATAAATAACTATAATGCAAGATAGAAAAGATTAAATCAGTAAGGTATGAGGGGCTAAAAGAATTCCAGGGATAGAAAGATTATTTACAGCTGGGGGGTTGGGGGTGAACTAAGGAAGGCTTCCTAGAGAAGGTGGCATTTGAAATGGACGTTGAATGATAAGCAGAAAATTTTGGCAGATTGAGATAGGAAAGGAGGGGAACAGGAAATTTCAGGAAATAAAGCAAAAGTATGGAAGCAGAAAAGGACAGAATGTGATCTTAGGGCATCAATGGTTTGGCTGGTCCACAGAATAACATGGGATGAGTCTGTAAAGCAGGCCTGCACAACATACAGCCAGTGGGCCATTTGCAGCCCACCAAAGGGTTCTTGGCAGCCCATGAAAAATGTAGAGGATGTAAAAGAAAGTAAAGCTGTAATGAGTGCTTTGTCCATGCCCCCACTTAACCCGCCTTCCACTGGTCATTATTATGCCAGTCATATAACTTGGTGGGGGGGTTGCCATTGCGTACTTTCTCCAGTTTGTCATGTGACCCACAGCAACCAACCATTGTCAGTCTGGCTCTAGTCTAAGATAGGCAATTTCATGATAAATAAAAATCTTAAGTAATAAGTGTAATTACTAATTGAAATTTCACTTTTTTAATATGGTTTATTTGCAAAATAGTTTGATCATTAATTATACCTTTACTTGGAAAGTGAGCCGCTAAAAACCTATCTGCGGCCCAAAGAAGTTTAGCCTGCTTTACTTTTGGCCCCTACCGACTGCCAAGTTGTGCAAGTCTGCTGTAAAGTCAGGTTCAAATAAGACTGAACAGGTCCTAAAGTGTCAAGCTAAGAGCTTGTAGTTTATTCTGGAACTGTCTTCAGGCTAGGAATTAAGCTGACACAGGTTAGGGTAATTTGTCGATCGGCCACTGGAGGGAAGCATGGAGCCAGAGACAACATCTCCACCTTCATAAGGCCCAGAGTTTAATGTCTTGTGTCCTGTCATTATTGTATATGCCACATTGTATGTTGTATATGCTCAACATGAACACATTTCCTCAGTATGTAACAATAACCAAGACAATATAGTCTAATTAGATCTTCTTTTCCTTCCTGTCCCCTCCTCTCTTCCTCATATTGTAAAATACTATATGTAATGTAGTACATTATAAAATAACACAATCAGCATTTATTAAATGTCTACTCTATACCAGGCAGTGTGTTAGGTGCTGAGGATACAAATACAAAAAATGAAATTTTTTGTTTGAGAACATGAAATATTCTCAAGAAGCTTCCATAATAACCATTATATAATTTATGGGTCAGTCACTAAACATTGATTAAGTACCCATATCTTGCCACTGGACCTAGATGGCTCCAGAGGAGAAAGTGAGGCAGGTGACTTTGCACAGCCCCCTCAGTTAAATCAATTCACCTGCATATCATGGCATCACCTCCCTGATGTCATGGTCCTCTTCAAAAATGAAAGGCAAGCAACAATAACAACAACAATTAAGCACCCACTATGTATCAGTTGCTGTCCTTAGTGCTGGGGATAAAAGAATGGCAAAAAGAAAAACAAAAAACAACCATTCCCTGCTCTCAAGGAACTCACAGACTAATGGGGGAACAACATGTAAACAACTATGTACAAACAAGCTATGTATTAGATAAACTGGAAATAACAGAGGGGTGATACAAAAATTAAGGGGAATTGGGAAAGGCTTTCTGTAGAAGAAGGAATTTTAGCTGGCACTTAAAGGAGTCCAAAAAGATGGAGATGAGGAGAAAAAGAATTTCCACCATGGGGAACAGCCAGTGAAAATCCCAGGAGTCAGGAGATGGTTTTTTTTTTTTGTGAGAAACAGTAGGGAAGTCAGTGTCACTGGATAGCAGAGTTTTGGGGGGTGGAGGTAGGGGTATAAGGTGTAAGGAAACTGGAAAGGGGCGCAGGTTATGAAACAATATCTAATGAATTGAGAACATGCTTTGGAGACAGATAGTCCAACCTCTGACATATAATAGCTGTGTAACCCTAGATGAGCATTTAACCTTTCATTGCCATAGCAACTCTGTAAGACTAGAAATTACCAAAAAAAAAAAAAAAAAGATGTCATCTTGCATTAGTAGAGACAATTTCCTCATCTAGGACTTAACTATAGCAATGAAATCACAGGTCTATTCCCTATCTCTAATTTTTATAATATAACAATAATAATGGGAGGAAGAATGAGAAAAAGAAGAGGAAACATCGTTACGTAGCACTTCAAAATTTAGAAAATACTTTACCCATGACAAACCTATGAGGTAGTTAATAAGAGTATTGTGATGACCTGAAAATTGCCTATTCATATCCTTTGACCATTTATCAATTGGAGAATGGGTCTTGTTCTTGTTGGTTTGATTTCTGTTCAGTACATATATACATTTTTAAAGTTTTATTATTTTCAGTTCCAAATTCTCTCCCTCCCTTCATCCCCTCCCCCAACCATTAGAAAAGCAAGAGATGCTGATACCCATTATAAATACAAAGTCATGCAAAACATATTTCTGTATTAGCCATGTCCCCCCACCAAAAAAAAAGCAAGAAAAAATATTAAGAAAGGAAAAAAATGGTGTAACCTGTATTCTGAGTTCATCAATTCTCTCTCTAGAGGTGGATAGCATTTTACATCATGAGTCCTTTTGAATTGTGGTGGATCATTTTATTGATCAGAGTTGCTAAATCTTTCAGTTATCTTTATAATATTGCTGTTACTTTGTAGACTGTTCTACTGATTGTGCTTACTTCACTTTGCATCAGTTCACAGAAGTCTTCTCAGCTTTTTCTGAAACCAATGCCTTAGTAATTTCTTTCAGCACAATAGTACTCCATCACATTCATATACCATATTTTTTCATCCATTCCCCAGTTAGTGAACATCCCCTCAGTTTCCAATTCTTTGCCACCATGAAAAGAGCTGCTATAAATATTTTTGTACATATAAATCTTTTTCCTTTTTCTCTTGATCTACTTAGGGTATTGACTTAATAGCAGTATTGCTATGTTCCTTACATTTTTAAAAATGAGATCTTTATCAGAGAAACTTGCTGCAATTATATTTGTTTCTGCAAAACCTTAATTTATGTAGGAAAAATATCTATTTTACCTCCTATGAACTTCTCTCTTTTTTTGTCATGAACTCATCTCCTATCCATAAATCTGATAGCTGATTTCTTCCTTGCTTCACATATCGCCTTGTCTAGTTAGACATTGCTGTCAGGAAATTTTGCCATAACTCACAACTCAATAGGTCTCAAAGCAAATTTATTCTCTCACAAATTAGTTCTTCCTTTAGACTTCCCTGTTGCTATCACTGGTGCTTTTACTTTCTTAGTCACCCAGACTCATAGTCATCCTTACCTCCTCTTCCACTCAGCTACCAGGTCCCATTAATTCTTTCTCTCTAATGTCTCAGATATGTCCTTTCCATCTCTACTGAAGCCATAAACCTAAAATTCCACAATAATCACCTGTAGTCTTCCTTCCTGAAATCCATCCTACATACTACTGTCAGATTACTCTTCCTCAAACACTTGTTTATATGTCCTGACCTGGGACAAAGCATACTATGCTTGAACATCTACTGAGTACACTTAATTATCAATCAACAGCTTTGATCTGGTTCCTAATTTGGTCTGATGTCCCTAACCTTCCTAGCTGTGTTCTGAGACTGACTCTGATACTTATGAATCATGCGACCTTGGGAAATTACTTAACTACTCTGTGCCTCAGTTTCTTCTTCTATAGAATGAGAAAAAGAATATCTGTACTACCTCCCTCATAAGGCTGTTTTAAGTATCAAATGACATTATATGTAGTGTAATGCAAAGTTCCCTACAATCTGGTTCCAACTTCCAGCTTTATATGAAATTACCAAAACTATGCATTTTCTACATTCTAGACAAAAATGAACAATTTTCCATCCCCCATTTTCATACTGCCCTCTATCTCCAACTGTGAAATAAATTAATTCCTTTCTTCAAACCCAGCTCATGTGTTGCCTCCTCCATAAAACCTTGGGCACTACCTACCCCTTTAAGAATCTTACTGAAGTTTAAGCACACAACTGTATTCTTGTACTTGATAATATTGAATGTAGTAATGAGAGATTTTTAAAGGCATTACCTCCTTTACCTTCTGATCAGAATTTCAGGCTGCTCTATCTAGATCTAGCTTGAGATCACAATATTTAAAAAGCATCTATCTCAGGCACTACAAGAAAAGAGGAGACAAGGAACCATTTCTCCTTTAGGCACTCACACCTTCTCTGACTCAGTAGAACTGAACCCAGCCATGCTATATCCAAGTGGTCAATAAAGTTGGTCAAAGACTATATGTCAGTGGGATAAATAGAACAAGAAGGAAGAGCAGAGATGCTAGTCAAGTTGATGACAGTCTCTTGAACATTGGGGCTATATATGGAATTCCCAGTGTAGAAACTCTCTTCACCAATGTATATAAGCAGCTCATATGAAACTTACAGTCTTAAAGAGTTGACTGGGGCATTGAGAAAATAAGTGACTTATCACTGGTCATATAGCTAGAAAGTCAGAGGCAGGACTTGAACCAAGATCTTCTTACTCCAAGGACGGCACTTCATCCAATAGATAATGCTACTTGTTCTGGAACCATTTAGACCTCATCCAAAATAAAATTTCTGCACTATTTCCAATTCTCACTTGTTCCCTTTCTGAGATAATGCTATATGAGAGGAGGGTAATGGAGGAGAGGACAGAAAAAGGAGATAAAGGCAGAGCCTGTTCTCTCATCAGTGTAGTGCAGAGAGAAAAGAGCCCTGGACTTGGAGTCAAAAGACTTGGATCTGAATCCTTACTCTTCTACACATAATCTTTGAGACTTTCAGTAAGTCATTGCACTTTTGGAGCTTCAATTTACTTGTGTGTAAAATGAGGCGATTGGACTAGATGATCTCTTAAGGTTTATTCCAGCCCTAACATTCTGTAAGTCTATGTTCTATCTTCATCCAATAACCAAACTGTCTCCCAAGTCCTGAGCCATGATTCAGGGATCATGAGATGGCAGAGGCTGCCCTTCTGAGATGGTAGCCATCCCCACTCTTTCCCCTACTTTGGCACTTTGCAGGATCTCCAGTCTCATCCATGTGCACCTTGGGGCAATGCAGATTACCAAAGCCTTTTCCTCCTGTGCTGTTCTTGTCTGTTTCCTGCCATAATTCCTTCATAAAGGGTCTACCCCTTAAAAAAAACAAAACCTTTCTGTTTCATTTAGTATTTTGTGGATGCCAATAAAGTACTCAGGCTGGCTATCTGTTATCCTTCATTTTTGCTACATAATAGGCTTACCTTACCTGACTGTACACATTTGATCTAAAATGACCCTTACATCCCTTCCGCCTCAAAAATAAAAGGAGGGGGAAAATATTACGCAGCGTGATAAATAGTAAAATAGGGCTGTTACTTGGATAGCAACATCCTGCAGAGACTAGTTTACTGGTGCCCTGTCTTCCAAAAAAGGGAAAAGCGTACAGGCTAAGCTAGAGGAGGCCTTTGAGATACTGTTATTTCTTTTTTGTCTCCACATGTGGTGCTTCCAGTCAGGTGGATGTAGCAGGAGGTCTTATATCTCTCCAACAAATGTAAACCCATTTTGGGGTACCACCTCCCTCCAAAGGCACAGAGTAGTCATAGAAGGACAACATACAAAGATAGAGGTCTTTTGGTTGGAGGGAGTCTGGGGGTGGGGTGCTGTCTAAATATTAGAACAAACTAATAACTAATAAAATGAGATATTTGTAAAAATGCTTTGTAAACCTTAAGCATGATATAAATGCTATCTATCTATCGTCATCATAACTGGAATCCATACCCCTTGACCCTAAAAGCAGGGTCAATACTGTGCTTTAGTATATATTTGTGTGTAAACATATGCATATATATTTATCTAACCTATAAACATATATATACATACACATATGCATATTATGTAGTATGCATTTATGGGCCATGTTGCCTCCCCATATCAGATGAGGAACAAATGAATCTCTAAGTTTTAGAGAGTTGCCTGCAAGCTCTGAGAGTTTGTGACTTGTCCAGGGTGATCCTGCCGGTATGCATCAGAGGTGAGAACTGAATTGGGGGGTAGGAATGGAGGGATCTTCCTTATTCTGAGGCCAGCTTTCCATATCCTGCTGCAAATGCTGCAAGTATCATTATTCTCATTTTATAGATGAAGAAACTGATAATCATGGTAATGAGGTGATCTGCCCAGATTCATGAAGCTATTAAGGCAAGATTCATACATAGGTCTTCTGACTCCAAGTGTGAATTTGACAATACATTGCTTCCCCATCTCCATTTCTCTTTCTTTGTGCTATACAGATACATTACCAGCATGTGTAGAGTAGGTGTTGGTTATTGGTAACCTAGTACTTTGTTAGGTGAAATATTCAATTGAGGGCTAATGTCATATGTGGCCTGACTGTGACATACCCAGGGGCCGGTAGTGTGATCTAACCCATGAGTTGTCAAACCCATGGCCTGCCTGCAACCCTCCAGAGTGAAATCAGAGACAGATTGAAATGTAACTGGGAAATATTTAATAAAATAAATAAAAATACAATAGGACATATACATAATACTAATATGTGATTTTCTAAGCCAATGTGCCCCTCTTAGGCATGTATGGTTTCTATTTGTGTTTTGACCACTGGTCTAGTAGTTAGCATGTTACACTTGGAGTCAGAAAGGCCTGCTTCTGACTCCAGTGCTTCTGACATAATCTAGGTGACCATGGTCAAATCACTTAATTTCTCTGAGCCTCAGTTTCCTTATCTGTAAAATGAGGAAAATAGTCACCACAAAACCTACATCATAGGTTTGTTATTAATCTCAAAGGAAGTAATACACATGAAGCCTATGGAAAAATTTAAAGCATTATATGATGTCAATATCATTTCATATAAATAATTAAATAAATGAATGATAATTGCAGAGTGAGATTTTGTTCTGGAATACCCTACTGCATCGTGACCAAGGAGCTGCTGCTTTTAGTTCCTTTGACCTTAAGGAGCCCAGCATATATCAGTAAGGCATAATTTTTCCACGTACAACTCCTAAGCCAGACACCACACAGAGATTAGCAAGTACAACATAAAAAATAGAATAGCAGTGGAATCACCCAGTAATTCACAGGAAGAGGAACAGTGATTGTGTTCACGACCCCTGACCCCACGCTAGTCCCAAAATATGCAGAGTATGGTGCTGAACACGATGATTTTAATGCCAAGAAGGAAGTGTAGTTGTAACTTCAAGAGGATCCCTAACAATGGGTGGGACTATAAGATGGTAATGGAAGAGTATGATTTATTCAGAAGTCAGTGATAGACTGGTTTCCAGTGTTCCCATTAGTTGAGGTGAGCAGAACGGCTCGTTTTTCCTACTGATTTATTTCTTTTGCCTTAGGCTTTAAACAAACAGCCATCAAAACCCTGCTGTTTGCAGAGCGTTATAATTCTAAGTGAGATGCCAAGTTTAGCCAGGTAAAATCTCAGTCACCTCAGAACTGGCAGTCTGGTTGGGGCATAAGACATTGACATACATAACATGATGCAATCAGTCAGTCAGTCAACAAACATTCACATGATAAGTACATTTTAAAAGTACAAAACCAAGTATTTTTTAAAGTCTGAGGGTGGAGGTCATTACTCTGTGAAGGAGGTGGCATATGGGCTTTAAGGGATGAAGGTGGGGGTGGGGTAGAAATTCAACAGGCAAATAATAAGCGAGAGGATATTCTAGACATAAAGAAATAGTATTAACCAAGTCATAGGCAGGAAACGGCAGCATATGTTTTGGGGTAGAGAGTAGTACAGGGTAGCTAGAGGACAAAACACATGAAACAGAATAATATGAGATCAAGCTAGAACCAGAAGGGGACCCCAGATGGATTCTTCCTTTCCCTGCTAGTCAGAGTTCTATTTGCCAGTTGCCATTGCGACTAAAATTACTTTCTCAAGGCATGGGCCTGACCATGTCTACTGGTTCCCCGCTATCTCAAAGGTCAGATAAACTCTGTTTTACATGAAAAGCCATGTGCAGCTTTGCTTCAACCTACCTTTATAGCCTTAATCCATATTGCTCCATACTGTTTCTCACACACAGCCTTGCATCTTCCATCTCTAGATATCTTTTGGCTGTCTCCCAGGCCTGCAATGTACTCCCTCTTAGAATCATTAGTTTCCTTCAAGATTCAGGTCAGCTTTAACATGAAGACTTTCCTGATCCCCCAGTTTCCAATCCCCGCCAATTATATTTTATTTATTTTGTATATATTTTGTACCTTTCACATATTACCTCTCCAGGGTAGACTGGAAGCTCCTTGAGGGCAGAAATAGTTTCACTTGTGTTTTTATATTCTGAGTAACTAACA
This sequence comes from Vombatus ursinus, assembly GCF_900497805.2. NCBI lineage: Eukaryota > Metazoa > Chordata > Mammalia > Diprotodontia > Vombatidae > Vombatus > Vombatus ursinus. Next base: position 2,861,592 of record NW_020951860.1, read on the forward strand.
GTGCCTAATAATTTCCACTTAAAAAATGTTTGTTGATTGGTTGATCCTACTTTCCTTGTCTACCAGTATTATGCCAGATATAAAAATGTAAAGATCCCAATTTTTAGCTACATATCTATCTATATCTATATATCTATCTATATCTATATCTATATATCTATTTATGTATCTATATATAAATCTATTTATCTATCTATCTATATATAAATATATATATACATATATATGAGAAGCAGTGGTCTGGGGAAAATATTAAACGGTACTGAAAGCCAATTTTAGTTTTTAAAAAATTACTCCATTGCTATTCCTCAACTTTGTGTAAATCTCTCTGTAGTAACATAACACATGTTGGCAGGGGACCAGAGTCAACAATGCTGCTTTACTATTTATCTGGAGCATGACACATGAACTCCTCTAGCTTCCAAGGTCAAAGTTATTAGTGGTTATCTGCCCTATAGGGTCAACCTGTTCACACAGGAAATCTAGATTATTTGATCCACTGAAGGAACATAACTTCCTTCGTAAGCACATTGTCTAGGCTTTCTCTTGTCTGATTCTAAATGCCCTGCTTCACCTAAGGCCTTGAGGCTTTATTCCCCTTAGGGAATGAAGGTTGCCTACCCTTGTCATCTTTGGAGGGATATGAAGGGGCAATGATCCTTTTTGCGTGTTTCACCAGAAACTAAGGTGGAAGTAATTAGAAAGGAACCTGGCCTTGGACTCGTATAAGATCTAGGTTCCTGTCCTGGCTGTGCCATGGATTAACTGGATGATGTCAAGCACCTTCACCAAGCTTTAGTTTTCTGAAAATAAAATTAGCCCAATGGCTAAGAAATCTCTAAGCTGTCTTCCAACTCTAAAATCATATGATTCCAAACAGAGTGCTATAATTTCTAACCAGAAGGCAAATTCCCATGATAACAGTTAAATCTTTTCTGTGTGAGATATTCATGAGGAGTAAAGATGTTCCTAGATAATTGTGAGTTCAGCCAAAAGGAGGTCGATCAACAGCTAGGTTTACCTAAGTTGCCTGGATGGACCACGTTCTTCATGAGGCATTGACTCAATCCTATTCTCATGTCACCTCCTTAAAGCCTGTATGCCATCTCTTTCACAGATGAGAATAAGGTTAGGAGCTCTTGATGTCCAGGAAAAAATTAAGGATGAGAAGCAAATACTGTGGATGCCTGGACCACTTGCCATTATGTAAGAGCTCCTTACATAAACTGTTGAGCTGTGATTGGGCTGAAGTCATGGGGTGTATGTCATAGCTATTTGTATTCATATCCTATCCCCCTACAATCATGTTAACAAAGCAAGGTCTGTGTGTTACCTTGATTTTGTTACTTCCCTATAGCCTAACTGTTGTTTCCACACAGTTGAGACTTAAATTGAATTCGAATGAATCTGGGGAATTTGACAATATCTGGAATCAATTAAAGTTTATCCCTCTTCTCCATATACCACATTTCTACCAACATCAGTGAAACTCTGAGACTGTCTATTACATGTAGATTCTCATCACTTTCCCAAGGCAATAATGGAATGTAGGTGACCCCATACTACTGGCCCATGTTGCCCTATTTGTATACATTCATTACTTAAATTGGCAGGTCCCAAGCCAGTCTAGGATCCCCAGCTACCCCAGCATCCACATACCTCTGTTTACATGAACTTACTGACAGCAGTGTAGGGTTTGAAGGCCAGACAACTGCATACCCTCCGTGTTTGCATACCTGCATTTGGCTATATGTTGTTCCTCTGTGACTTTTCCTTCCTTTCAACTGGCCTTGGAAATTCATCTTAACCAGGTTTCATTTAAATAAAACCAACAGGGCATTCCCCAAAGGGGATATTTGTCCCTAGGACATGCCCATCAAAGGATGGTTCTATCACCCCACCTTTAAATGGCAAGATGGGATCAAGTACAAAGAACATAACTTATCCTGTATGTAGCTTGTTTGTACATAGCTATTTGCATGTTATCTCCCCCATTAAGTTGTGAGCTCCTTGAGAACAAGGACTGTCTTTTACCTTTCTTTGTATCCCCAGCACTTGGCAGGGGCTTAATAAATATTTACGGACTAACTGGTCAATGAAGGAATTTCTTTTGCTATACTGTGAATATTTATTACAGGGGTTTTATTTTTGGTTGTTTTTTTTTCCTCCCATATGGGAGAGAGAAATAGAGGAGAAAAAAAAGAGATTTTCCTTCATTGAAAAAAATTAACTTTTTAAAAGAGAAACATAATGGGTGGGTATGATGCTAACCATAACCACCCTCAGACTCCATACATTTCTGACTCTCTTGGCTGTCTGATGCATTGCATCCTGGTATTATGTCTAGGGAAAGAAGGGTGGTAGAAATGAAGCAATTAGGGAGGTGTCTTCGTGGAGTGTTGTTACAATGAGGTGGACATCCCTGCCTTCTCCCTGACTGAGCTGTGGTAGGTGGATGCAGCTCTTGGGTTCCATCTCCATGTGGCTATCCCTGTGGGCATCATGATTCAGTCCCTGTGGGCACATGGCAGGGTAATGCTGAAGCGAGCAACATCAAAAATTCAGGACAAGCTGACATTTTGTGGTTCTAGCAGAGAGATAGGATGAGGCTTCTCATTCAGGAGGCAATGATGCATGAAGATATCATGGTAGCAAACAAGGAGTGGGGGCCATTAAGCCTCTGCATTAAGGGAGAGAGATTGGGAAAAAGCAATTAAGAGCTGTGAGAGAAACAAGTGAATCAGCCAACAGACTTTTTACTCTAATTGAGCCAAAGACTGTCGTTTTTAAGGATGGGCTTCCAGTGACAGAGGCTGCATTTTTTTTTAAAGAAGGCCCTTCTCAGACAGTGGCAAAGAGAAGAAAGGTATGTGTATTTAGACCCCACTCATGAAGTCTGGACTTTTCCAATACTTCAGCTTACCCTGGATTCCTGTCTACCCAGGAAATATTGATTATCCAATAAACTGTAACCAAAAGTCCTTGACTCCTTGAACGTTGAAATTTAAATTTCTAGGCCAACTTATGTAGCCAAGCAGGTTGTGTGCTCCCATCACTGCCGTGAGATTGTGATGTTGTATTTCTCAAATTATCTTCACATGTCTTTTAGATCTATCATTTGGGTAAAATATGCGAATGCTCCCCCCGCCCCAAGACCTTGACAGAGCTGAAATAAGCAAAGTTTCTGGAGTCCTCCCTCTCCTCCTCATTGCCCCCTCTCTTCCCTTCTGGCACATCACTTCTGCTCTCCTCTTGGACCAGGGTTTTTAAACATATGGAGAGAATTCAGGAGAGTCCATGAACTTGGAGAGGAAAGCAAAAAGTACATCTTTATTTTCATTATCTTTTGGTTTTCTTGGTCATCCTGTGTGTTTTATTTTGTGCATTTAAAAACATTCTGATGGGGTACCTAGGTGGCACAGTGGATAGCACACCAGCCCTGGTGTCAGGAGGACCTGAGTTCAAATCCGGTCTCAGATCAAACACTTGACACTTACTAGCTGTGTGACCCTGGGCAAGTCACTTAACCCCAATTGCCTTAAAAAAAATTCTGAGAAGAGGTCTGTGGGCATATCCAGGTGGCCAAAGGGGCCATGACACCATAAAAGGTTAAGGACTCCTTAGAGCTTAAACCCTATGCTATAGTCCCTTCCTTCAAGATCTTATTCTCAATTGAGTGTCAATAAATCCTCCATAAGACGTTCACTGATAACTAATTCAGGAATTAGAGTCCCAAAGTCATGATCTAATTGCCTTACCTTGATACTTGCATTTTACCTGGGGAGTGTAGAGGACAAGAAAGTCTACAACAAAAAAGTTGGAAGACAGCTCAATAGGCCACAGAGAGGCAGAGTAGATAAGAGTGTTAGTTGAGGAATCTGGATCCAAGTCCCAGCTTTGCTGCTAACTAGCTGTATGACCCTGGGCAAGTCATTTCACCTCCCTAGGCTTCAGTTTCCTTCATCTGTAAAATGAGTATATGGAACTACATGACTTTCAAATTTCCTTCCAGCTCTAAATCTATGATCCTATGGTAGAGTCGATATTTTGTTCAAAGGTTCATGCCCAGAGGCCTCTCAAGTCATTAACATCTAGTGGGTGGTGGGTGGAACCCACCAAACCCTTGCTGGTCCATTAGGCAGATGCCTCTCCTAGGATCTAAGCGAAACCTCAGCTGAGGCAGCTGTGCTATATGGGAAAGAACACTGGACTCAAAGACAAAAGACCTGTGTTCAAATCCTGAATCTTATCCTTCTTAGTTGCGTGACAGTGGGCAAGTCACTGGGAACCTCTCTGAGTTTCAATTTTGTCATCTACAAAATAGGAGTGATACTTGTGTGAAAAGTGCTTTATGAAATGTAAAGTAATACGTATGTATAAACACACACACATATAAGCAGTTACATATGTGGCCACAGCTGGTTTAGTATTTTACAGGACCCCAAATTAACTATTGTGTTTCTTTTTCTCCTTTTTGTTTTCTTTTCTCCAGGAACGAGTGGAATATCTCTTTCTCATCATTTTTACAGTGGAAGCATTTTTAAAAGTAATAGCATATGGACTTCTCTTTCACCCCAATGCTTACCTCCGCAACGGTTGGAATTTACTAGATTTTATAATTGTGGTAGTAGGGTGAGTATCCCCCATAACATACACACACAAACACACACACACACACACACACACACACACACACGCACACACACCTTTTTTCTTTTTCTCCCCCTTCTGTTTCTTTCTGACTAGTCTGCCGTTGCATTTGGTTTCTGAATAAAAGGAGAGGACTCAATAGAAACCACCTGATACTTGAAGAAAAGGGGAGTAGAAAGGAGAGTTAAATTTCTAGAATAGAGGCTAAACAGAGAGGGATTGGCTGATCTTGTTCCATAAAGGAAGGAGTTAATGTTTGCTAGGACATTCCATCTGTGGAATTTAGCATGAGCATCCTTTTGTAAAATCTAGTGGTCCCCTAAGTGAGAGGACATTCTACTTGAGTTCTTTATCCCTTCTCCCTGGCACCTCCCCGCCTCCCAGTAGACTTTTCCCAACTTCTGGAATTCATTTGCATTCAACTTTGCTCCACTAAAGAGGTTTTGAGATACGGTGAAAAGAATCTTTGGCCTAGAGTCAGGAGACTTGAGTTTGGATCCCAATCTTGAAGCTTAATGGTCCTTTGATATACTTGGGTTCCTAAAACGGAGGTGATAATATTCATATTACATACCTCATATGTTGCTTTGAGGAAAGTACTTGGTTAAATAAATATGAGTTATTATATTCTTGTCAGTCCATGTGCCTGCATGTGCTTGCTAACATGTAGAAACCTATAGTATCTAGATGAGCCAAACATGAACTGTTTGTGTATGCCCATATGAAGTTTGCACAAAGTTATTCAACTCACTTTCAAATTATGTGCGTAAGTGGTTTCCCCTAAACCAGAAATTTTTTTTGTATTATTGTATCATGGACCTTTGTGGTAGTCTAGTGATACCCATGGACTCCTCAGAATAATGTTTTTAAATGCATAAGATGAAATACATGAGATTACAAAGGAAAGCAATTATATTAAAATACAAAATTTTTTTATGTTCATAGACTCCAAAATAAGAGCACCTACCCTAAGGCAACTTTTCCTCTGTGGTTCTAAGAAAAAAAAAAGTGTTCTAGAAGCAGTTGAAGAAAGAAGAAATCAAAGAGTTGAGAATAGTAATAGCTAGTATTGATATAACCCTTTAAGATTTTACCAGGCACTTCACATATAGTAATGCTCATTTGATATTTGCAACAACCCTGTGAAGTAAGTACTGTAATAAGATCTCCACTTTACAGAAGGAAACAGCCTCCAATAAATTAAGTAGTGGCTTGCCAGAGGTCCTAAAACCCAGAGTATCAAAGGCAGGATTCAAATCCAGGTCTCTATCCCCACTGCCAGACAGAAAACAAGGGAAATGTTAATAAATGTACACCAGGCACATGTTCCTCAATATGCCCTGTCCCTCTTCAGTACAGATTGTTAAAAGAAAACCCACCATATGCTTTAAGAAAATATACCAAATGAATATACTACATTAGTGTGTCTGTCTTCCCACAGCTCTTCTGAGATGTACTATTTTTGTCTTTTGTCGTATTTGGCGATATGATGGATATGAGGTGAAACCTCAAAGTTGCTTTTATTTGCGTTCCTCTTATTGTTTATGATCTGGAGAATATTTTTATAGTGCTTTATCACTTTTATTCCTTTTGAAAATTGCCTATTCATATCCTTTGACAACTTACCTATTAGGGATTGGCTCTTGTACTTATATATCTATTTCAATTCCCTATATATTTTTCATGTCAGAGCTTTATCAGATATATTTACGGCAGTGATTTTTCTGAATTAACTGCTTCCAATTCTAGCTTCATTGATTTTGTTCATATAAAACCTATTCCATTTTACATTGAAGTTATGCATTTTAACTTCTATGGTCACCTCTATTCTGTTAAGACTTCTCCCCCTAAGCATAATCATGCAAGAATCTTTCTTCTTCTTCTTCTTCTTCTTTCTCTCTCTCTTTCCCTCTCTCCCTCTTTCTTCCTCTCTCTTTGTATAATGTGATCTTTCATATTTAAGACACATATTTGGAACTAATTATGGTATGAGGTACAAGAGGCTGGTCTAAACCCAATTTCTGCTAACCTGCTTTCCAGTTTCTGTAGGAGTTTTTTGTCAAATGGGGGTCCTGATTCCAATAATTAGTATCTTTGGATTTATCGAACATTAAGCTACTGTGTTCACTTATTTCTGGATCTTGTTTATCTACTCTGTTCCATTGATCAACTTCCGTATTTGTAACCAGTATTACACATTTTTGATTGCTATTTTATAATGGAGTTTGAGAATCGGTTATGCTAGTCCTCCTTCAGTCCTTTTTTTCCTCATATTTCCCTTGAGGTTCTTGACTTTGTTTCCCCTAGATGAACTCTGATATTGGTAATTTGCTTTGCAAAAGAATCCTTCAACATCCTGCTTTCAGACCTTAACATTAGAAGCCCAGGGCTTAAGTCCAGTATATATAGATTGGGTTTGTATAATATTTTAAGGTATATAAAGTGATTTCTTCATAATTATCCTTTGAGACAGGTTATGACACTAGCTATGTGATGCTAGACAATTCACTTAAACCTCTCTGTCTCAGTTTTTTTCACCTATAGAACAGGAATAGAAGTACTGGCCCTGCCTATTTCATTGGGCTGTGGAGAGGAAAATGCTTCCTAAACCTTAAAGTGCTATATAAACATGAGCCCTCATTATTTTATTTTATTGAATCTGTGATTTCATCAATTTAGAGAATGCCCAAGAAAGGAAATTATCCCTACCAATACAGTTTGGTACCTTCTCTGCAGCTTAATGTCTTAGAGAGTTGATTAGGCTAGTGCATTGAGAGGTTAAGTGATCCTTGTCCAGGGAGAAAGAAAAATAGATAGAGAGATATATGGTTATAGATATAGATATATAGTCAGAAGTGAATCTTGAATAGGAAGTCAAGATGGTAGCAAACTTTCCCTAAAACTTCTCCTTTAAAACAAATACAGAAAATACCAAATCAAATTCTAAGTGAAAAGGCCAACAAAAAGTCACATTGAGTCATTTTTCCAGCCCAGGGCAGCTTAGGAAAATAGAAAGAAAAACCTGTGGACACCAGCATAAAAGCTGGCCAGGACAGTGGCAGCTACAGCAGCAGAGAGAGCATTAGAAGCAGCCAACACACAGGAATGGTAAGGAGAATGAACACCTGGTCATAAAGAGATTCCAGGGGACCCCCTGCAATAGCACTGGGTACAGAATCAATGTCGTTTGGCAGCTCCATAGCCTATTACTTAGTGCCAGGTTGTGGTCCCAGTGCAGAGAGGAGTAGTTCCAGTGGTGAAGGTGTAGGCGCTTTGTCTGGGTAAATACCAGAGCACAGACCAGTAGAGACCTCTCTCTAGATCATGCCACCTTGAAAACACTGAAAATCTACAGACCCTCATATCAAACTACAAGCTCAGCCAACCCCTCAGAAGTGGGCAGACCACAACTCTAATATAAAGTCTGAAGTCAAGAAAAGGCTGGGAAAATGAGATTTAAAAAAAATCTGGGCATGAAAAGCTATTATGGTAACAGAAGAGGTCAAGGTGAAAACTCAGAAAAAGACAGTAACTTAAAAATATCTACGACAGAGCCTCAAAAGAAAAAATGCGATTGGACATAAAACCAACAAAAATTCCTGTAGAGCTAAAGAAAGATTAAAAAAAAAAGTAAAAATCAGTAAGAGTGGTAGAAGAAAAGTTGGGAAAAGAAATGAGAGCTACATAAGAAATTATGAAAAGAGAATTAACAGCTTGGTAAAAGAGGCACAAAAAATATTGAAGAAAATAACTCCTTAAAAATTAGAATTGGTCAAGTGGAAGCTAATGACTCAATGAGACATCAAGAAACAATAAAACAAAGTCAAAAGACTGAAAAAATAGCTTGCAAGTCAAGCTGTCACTAGGTACTTTTGTACTATCACAGAAAACCAAGCTCAATGCAGAGAGCAACCTCTCAGGACTTATCAGTTTCATTTGTATCTGTCCATGCTTGTTCTGCCACTGGACCTTCCTTACAGGAATCCACATCATTTACAGGAATTCCTTACAGGAATTTACATCATTTTGAAGTGAGCTTCTTTTTTTTCTGGTCACTTAGATTGCTGTTCAGGTGGAGGGGGATGGAATCTGATTTTTGTTTTCTACCTTTGCTAAGAACTGACTTTGACTGAATAGATATCAGAACTGTCCCAGTCAAACAAAAAGCTAGTTATTCCATTAGTGTAGACCTGGCTCCAGAGAACTTTGAAATTCATTCATTCCCTTATGTGTTCCTTCAATGAACATTCATTAAATACTAATCATGTACAAGGCATGGATAGATATCACAGGAACTCTTCTGCAAAGGACCTTGGAATCTAATGCAGGTGAAAGGGCCATGAAATAGAAATAACTATGATACAAAGGAGAATTACATACATGCAGTGTCAAAGTGCTATTAAAAATTAAAGAAAGTGGGGCAGCTAGGTGGCACAGTGGATAGAGCACCAGCCCTGGAGTCAGGAGGACCTGAGTTCAAATCCAGTCTCATACCAGACACTTGACACTGACTAGCTGTGTGACCCTGGGCAAGCACTTAACTCCAATCGCCTCGCCAAAAATAAATAAGTAAATGAATGAATGAATAGATAGATAGATAGATAGATAAAAATAAAGAAGGGCACGATCACTTCCAGCAGTTAGATGGTACAGTGGATAGAGCACTGGGCTTGAATCAGAAAGACTCATTTTTCATAAGTTCAAATCCAGCCTCAGGCATTTACTAGCTATGTGAACCTGGGCAAATCACTTAACCCTATTTGTCTTAGTTTCCTCATCTGTATAATGAGCAGGAGAAGGAAATGGCAAACCACTCCAACATCTTTGCCAAGAAAACCCCAATTGGGGTCGCAAAGAGTTGGACCCAACTGAAAAATGATGGAACTATCTCCTGAAGATCGCTTTCATCTTAGGAGATAAGGAACACTTCATAGAGGAAGTAGCATTTAAGTTGAGTCTTAAAGGAAGGAAGAAATGTCAATAGGTGGAGAAGAAGTAAGACGAGCACCAGAGTCTGGAAGCTTCTGCTATTTCTTCCAATTTGTGTACAAAAGAGGGATCTTCAGGACAGATAAGTACAGCTACACATGATCCCAAATGCTATTAGTTCACCTCCTTCCCCAGGGCTCAGTTTTCTGGTCAGCTTTTCCACAATCATAAAAAATAAATTTCAGGCAGGAGACTGTCAATTTCAGTCCTTGGATGAATGACTGTTTCTAGGACTAATAGAAGGCCAAGGGTGACATGCAAGGGTTCATTTTTTTCTTTCCAGCTGAGTACCTTCATTACTTCCTTTGCTGATTTAATTCAGTTAAAATTGATTGACTGCTCCCACAGTGCATGACCCAATTCTAGGTGACAAGAGAGAACATAGAAAAGACATCACTAAGGAACCCAGGGTAGATTTTACCTTTTAGCTCAGTCCAGTGGGAGAGTATTTTCATTGCCCTTAGCTATGAATCATTCTCTTGCATGGAGATTGTACTTTCTCATCCACAAAACAGTATGGTACAGTATGAAAAATATTGGATTTGGAGTCAGGATCTGGATTCAGATCCTGTTTCTACCATTTATTTGCTATATGATCTTAGGCAAGTCACTTAAACTCTCTGGGCCTCAGTTTCCTCAATTGTAAAATGATAGGGTTGGAGTAGGTGACTTCTAATGTCTCCTCCAACTCTCAATGAATGGTTTTATGAAAGTGTGATTTTTGTTACTCCTCAGTGGGACCCTGTGGGGCATGATTATATCCAAAGACATGGGTCTAGCCATTTCACAGTGAGGATAGCTAAAGTCCCCCATTGCCCACAGTACAAGAAGCTTATGGAGCCTGTTTGGGGCCTGCTGCCACTATAACTGATCTAATGAAACTATTATAGGAAGGAAATTTACAGTCATCACACTAAATACTCAACCCTCCTAGATCTTAAGAAGATAGTTTTTGATGCTAGAGTTTTCCATCACAGACTCTTGGCCAGTTGGTTGTTTACTGAGACCAGGGGTGGGGAACCTGTGTCCTTGAGGCCATATGTGGCCCTCTAGGTCCTCAAGTGTGGTCCTTTGACTAAATCTAAACTTCACTGAACAAATTCCCCCTTAATAAAAGGATTTGCCTGTAAAATTTGGACTTAGGGGCAGCTAGGTGGCACAGTAGATAGAGCTCTGGCCTTGGAGTCAGCAGGACCTGAGTTCAAATCCAGCCTCAGACACTTGAAACTTACTAGCTGTGTGACCCTGGGCAAGTCACTTAACCCCGATTGCCTCACCCAAAATCTAGACCTAGAAGGCAATAGGTGACCTTGAGGCCACAGATTCTCCATCCCTGAGTCTAAGACCCTTGATCTTTTTCCTGCTGATGTCACAACACTCTGCTTCAGCTTGTTCTTCAACACCTGCATCTGGTCTAGAAATGGCATGATCTTAACTCTTGACATTTCTCTTTTATCTGGAAAATCTTGTACTGAGAAACTTTCTTCATCCCGTACCACAGAAGTATCCTTTTTTCTGTACCCTTTATAATACTGCACAAAAAAATCTCATTGAGTTTTTCCTTATACTAGGTACTCTCTTCCTCCCTCACTCTTTTTTTTTGTTTGTTTGTTTGTTTTGGTCTGTGCTCACCTAGAGGTTTGTGACTTCCTACAGGCAAATTGGAGTTTGACATGTCCTCTGAGTGACCAATGCAAAAGCATTACTTTCCTTTTCCTCTCTAATTCATAAGAGAATATTCTTTGCTGAAGCTACATGACTCTTCAAAGTTTGCCATGGTAGGAGATCGAAAGGTTGGGAAGGAAGATGTTAGGGTGCTGAAGGGAGGGCCATGTTAGGGGAAAAAGTTCTTCCAACCTGAAGCACCAACAGCCCCCAAGAGGCCTACTTACCTAGAAAGAATAATTTTCCAAAGAGATTTCCAGGCTTTTGCAGCAGCTGATCTCCCTTGCTATTATAGCAACTATACCTTTCTGATCAGCCAAACCTTCTAATACCTATATCCTTTAGTAGACCATGACCCTAGGGTGACAAGACTGCTCTGTGCACCTTTGAAGAGAAATAAATCTACAGTTTTATACATATATATAATTTATATAAATATATTTATTCATTTATAATTTATTTATATAAATATATATTTATATAGATATAAGTATATTTTAAATAAATATATTTATATAAATTATACATATATATCAATATATTAATTATATTATAATACAATATACTACAATATATTAATATAGTTATATTTTATATTATAATATATTAACATGTTAATATAATATATTTCTATATCTGTATAAATATATTTATGTAGATATGATAAATGTATTATAAGTAAATATATTTATATAAATTTTACATATATTTTTATATATATACGTATATATATATATATATATATGAACAGTAGATTTATTTCTATTCAAAAGTGCACAGAGCAGTCTTGTCACCCCAGGGTCATGGTCTACTAAAGGATATCTACTAAAGGATACATACATATACATATATATATATATATATATATAGACACACATATCAGTCCGATCTAGGGTATCAGTCCTAACATGTAATACAGTATAGAAAAAGGAGCACTGGGTTTAGAAAGATCTAAGTTCAAATTTCAGCTCTGTCAAGGTCATCTATATGACCTTGAGCAAATCACCTCATTTTTCTGGGCCTCAGTTTCCTCACGTGTAATATAAAATCCTGTATGGTGTCCAAAGCCCTTGATAGCCTGGCCCCCTTCTCCTTTTCCAGTCTTCTCATACCTTACTACTCCACTGGATTTTGTGGTCCAATGATATGGGCCTTCTTGTTGTTCTTCAGAGAGGACAATCCATCTCCTGACTCTGGGCATCTTCACTGACTGCCCCCCATGCCTGGAATACTCTCCCTCTTCCTCTTCCTCACCTAGGCTCCTTGGCTTCCTTTATCTTTCCAAATAAAACCCTACCTTTTATAAGAAGCCTTTTCTTATCCTCCTCAATGCTAATATATTCTCTCTAAAATTATGGCCAACTTATATTGTGTTTGTACATGCAGTATAATTGTTTAGATGTAGTCTTCTCCATGAGACTGTGAGCTCCTTGAGAACAGGGACTGCTTTTTGCCTTGCTTTGTATCCCCAGGGCTTAGTGGTACATGGCACACAGTAGGTGCTTTATTGATGCTTGTATACTGATTCCAGCTACTATTGATGCTCCCCATACTTGCTGTTCTAGCTTCTACCTCTCAGCTTTTAAATAGGCTATTCCTAATGCCTAGATTGATTTTCCTCTTCATCTCTGCCTCTTAGAATTTCTATCTCCTTTCAGGACTCAGCTTAACTCTTTCACTGTCACCTCAACAACCTGTCTAGAATGAATATAAGCACCTTGAGGGCAAGGCCCATGTCTTTCTTTCTTTGTATTTTAGCACCCAGCATAGAACTTGGCACAGAGTAGGTTCATTCATTAACAGACAATTCTTAAATTTGATTATCTACTCTAAGCCCTTCATTGTACAAATGGAGAAGCAGAGCCCCAGAAAATTGAAGTCACAGAATAGCAGAATGTTAGTCTTTGGAGAACATCCTCAGAAGTTCTTAACCTTTTCTGTTATGTCATGGACCCCTTTAGTGTACCAGTAAAGTCTATGGGATCGCTTCTCAGAATAATGTCTCTCAATGCATAAAATAAGATATGTGGGTTAATCCCTTCATGATGAGTAGATGAAGAGTTTTGAGTGACTTTACTATTTGCTCCCTATTTAGTAATTTACAGACCAGAGATTTGAAACCATTCCAAGACCACCATTGTTTCCTCTACATTTTACCAAGGCCACACAGTAAATGGAAGAGCTGGTGACTCCCATCCTGAAAGAGAGACTCTCAGAACAGTGACCACAGCCATTGACAAGAGCAATTTTCACGTAAACTCAGTATAACAAGCAGAGGCGTGTGCAGCACATTCCATTAGGATGTGTACCTAAGGAATTTTTTTAAAGCAAACAGTTATTGAAAACTCAGTCATAAAGGACATCAAATGAATTAGAGAAACTAAAACAACAATTTTTTTTCAAATAACAAGCTTTAAAATACTAACTTAAAAATATAAGGGTGGGTTTTTTTTTTGGAGACATTAGGGTGAGCCTGGGAATACCTAGCATACCCTGTTTACAGGTATAAGGTATCAGCCTCTTCAGTCTGTCTCACAAGCACCCACAAGTACTATTTTGATATAAGGACAATCCTTGGTAGGGATAGTCCTTATTCTAATCTGATCTGGACTTTCCATCTCAGTCATATATAAGGAAAGTGTCATCAGGACTCAGTTATTAGCTCTAAGGTTCTCAAGACATCCTGTTTAATCTATCACTTACATTAAAGAGAATAATACTGATCAAATCATGACTCCTAAGACTTACATGGTACTTCAGAAAACTTCTAGTCTATTCCCCTACCTCTAGATAGGACTGTACCTGTGACCCTAGTCAAGTGACTACATCTTACTATTAAAGTCTCTTACCCCTCCTTGTTTCATTCAATGTCTCAGAAGCATCTATAGGGAAAATAAAAAAGTTTGAGGGTTTATTTTTTAATGTCCAGTTCTGTCCCTAACCCCTTCTGATCTAGTCAATGCATTTTCATAGTGGTGGATTAACTTTAATGTCTATAGAATGGTGCAAAGGGCCCAGGTCATGGCTTTAATTCCCTATGCTGGATCAATTAGCTTTGCTGTATTCCACAATAATTACTATTTTAAGCAGTTGATAAAGCCCTGATACATGAAGAAATCTTTCCCCTATACCTCAAGTGTCAGAGTTTCATCCCTTTAGCTTAGGACTGATCCCTGTTGAAATGCAAATCCTCTCAGAAGGGTAAAACTTTAAGCTGTTATCAGTCAATTATACCTTAATGTGATTTAGTATGAATGAAAGATCTGAGACCAGCTTTTAATAAAGCAGTTGAAGAATGGGGATAATAGTGGAGTATGGAAAGAGCCCTAGGTCTTTCTAGGATACATTTGGGGAGAGTAAGACATAGAAACCACCACATCATGAAAGAGATAAAAGGGAAAAACCAAGAGTTCTGGGGCACAAAAAATACAATTTACCACTTCCCTTAGAGCATCCTTTTTTTTCTCTCTCTCTCTCTTTTCTAGGCTGTTTAGTGCAATTTTAGAACAAGCAACCAAAGCAGATGGGGCAAATGCATTAGGAGGAAAAGGGGCTGGATTTGATGTAAAGGCCCTGAGGGCTTTCCGAGTGCTGCGCCCCTTACGCCTAGTGTCTGGAGTGCCAAGTAAGTAATGTTTACATACATACATACATACATACACATATACATATATATATATATATATAAACCAATATTATGAATACAGTACTTCGGCTGCATCTGGGACAGGGCCAGGAACAATTAAGGGGGAAATGGAATGAATTCATAACAAATAGAGGCAGCTCTGTCTTCTGCTAGGTTGGACAGGGGGATCAACATAGTCTCTAGCTGAAAAATACTTCCAGTGGGAATTCAAAATCAGATGAATGGAGTGAAAAGGAGAGAGAAAGAATCAACAAGACAAGAAAGGTATCTCAAGGACAGTTTTTGACTCAGGAGAAAGTTAACATTAAAATCTGAAAGATGAAAAATCCAGTAGCAAGCTAGAAAATGAGGACAAGCCAGGTTCAGAGATCTGGTTTCAAAATAAAGAGATGCCTTTTTTTAATCTTTTTTATGGGTTGACAGCATTGGCTAATGATCCGATGATGGGCTAATGCACTGATGATCCAATGCTTCTTTTCTGTGTTTGCCAGCTCCCATCCTGCTTTTGTGTAGAGCAGTTGACAAAGAAAAGACTACAGAAACTTGACCACCCACTAGCCTCTACCTGCTATTTCTTCCCAATCCCCCTTAATTCTAATGCCTTTTCTCTGTTGATTAATTCTCATTTATCCTGTATATCACTTCTTTGTACATAGTTGTTTGTATGTTGTCTCTCCCATTAGATTGTAAACTCCTCGAGTCTGTCTTTTGCCTTTCTTTGTATCCTCTGCATGTAGTACAGTGCCTGACGCATAGTAGGTGCTTAATAAATGTTTACTGACTGACTTTATTGACCAGCCCTGGGTCATTTCTGTGCAGGAGACAATTTTTATTTAAGCAGATTTTTCAAAAATGATTTCTCTTGCTTAAAACAAACTTAAAAATTGAAAACTTGGAATCCTAGAGTCTGAGTATAAATGCACACTCACCCACTTAACTCGTATGACTTTGGACGAGTCATTCACCCTCTGTGGGGTATCCTCATCCATAAAAGAAGGGGATTGAACTAAATGGTCACTATGACTGCTCCAGCACTTTCCAGTTTAATGGCAACAATCTCATGATCAAATATAAATATACTAAAATAAAACCTGAAATCAACTATTAAAAAAACCTGAATAAATGAATAAAGACTTTATTAAGTATGCAAAGCAATGTGCTAAGTGCAGGGGGGAGGGTACAACTAGAAAAACAACACAGTCTCTCCTCTCAAGATGCTCACATTCTAATGGGGGGAACAACGTATATGAAAAGTTTCAGCTGCAAATCACATGGAAAAGTCCCACGGACCTTGGGGTGTAGGGGCAAAGCAGATGGCAATGTCTTCTATTTCTTGCATCATCATAGTTCACCCAACTATCCCCCTCCCCTACCCAGAAAGTCATCCCATATAATAAATGGTATTTTTTAGAGAAGAGAAAAAATCAGGACAATTGATCAATATATTGAAAAAGTCCAAAAATACATGCAATGTGTAACACCTATGAATCTCTATGCATCTTTTTAAAATATCATTTCTACTGATAAAATCATATCCGATTTTGGTGTGAAGCCATTTGAAAGTACTAGTGACTGGTGACAAAAATTTTCCTTTCTGGGTCTTCAGTAGCTGTGCAGGAGGAATTACCAGACTGCATCTCCACAGGGATTACTTCCCAGGACGGTGGCTAAGGGCACTGGCATCGAAGCAATGCTATTCCCAAGGCTTGGGTTCAGGGTCCTGGAGAATCTCTAGCAGAGTCTGAGAAGAGATGGTGGTCAATGTAGTGGTAGTGGTTTGACATGGCTACCACAGACTGCCTTTTGTCTCTTCCTCAGGGTCCCTGGCTGCTTCAGCTAGGCTAATTTGCCTACCCTGTATATAGAGTTGGTTGGTAGTTGGTTGGTAGTTGGTGGGAATGGTTGGCCCCTTTTCCATAGTAGTTGCTTTTCCATATGATGGCTGTGAAGGCTAGTGCAGAAGCAGGACTGATGACCTGGAGGGGTGGGGTATAGAGGTTGCCACTCCCAGGGCTCCTCAGCCTATCTACCTGT
>NW_020951860.1:2878585-3166034 GCF_900497805.2 Vombatus ursinus
GGGTATAGAGGTTGCCACTCCCAGGGCTCCTCAGCCTATCTACCTGTAGGTAGCAGTTGGTCAGTAGTTGTTGCTGGTGGTGGTGCAGAAGGTGGGCTCCTTCTCCACAATGATTTCTCCTTTCAACAATGGCTCTGGGAGCTGGGCTGAAAGCAAATCTAGTAGTTTAGGGGGGCAATGCTATTTCCAAAGCTCTTGGGCTCAAGGTCTTGACCCCATCAGTGTCTTAGAAGAGATAGTAGTTGAGGTAATGGTGCTGGTTTGACTTGATGGTACATACTGCCTCATGTAACTCTCTTGGGGTATCTTTTTTTTGTTGTTTTGTTGTTTTGTTTTTGTTTTTGGTTGGGCAATGGGGTTAAAGTGACTTGCCCAGGGTCACATAGCTAATAAGTGTTATTTGTCTGAGGCCAGATTTGAACTCAGGTCCTCCTGAATCCAGGGCTGGTGCTCTATCCACTGGGCCACCAAGCTGCCCCTCTCTTAGGGTGTCTTGCTGCTTCAGCCAGGTCAGCTTTGGGACAGTTGGTTGACAGTTGGTGGGAATAACCGAGAAGGACAAAAATAGTAGTGAAATGCCTAAATGAAGCCAACAATCTTACAGAAAACAAATTTATGACCTGCTGGTTCACTCTAGCAGGTCTAGATTACAAACTTTTTAAGGATAAAGATCATATTTTGTGCTAGGACAGATTCTGAGTTCTTCAGTTTGTCAGTCAATAAATAAGTATTGGGTGCCCACAGTTACATAGTCTCATAACAGGCACTACGGGTACATAATAAAGAATGAATCCATGTTTGCCCTCAAGGGATTTATAGTCTTAAAAATAGATGCAAACAAATGCATTTGAAATATGAAACTACAGTAAATACTAATGTGCATTGAATGGAAGGGTTGGGTTGGAGAATGACTAATACTCAGCAGGTGAAACTTCCTGAAGCAATAACCTCAAACTACAATGTAAATGATGATGTAGGGGTCATATTTAGTCCTTGAGCAAGGATCTATTGTATTTACTTCCCGTAGAATGTTAGTTGAAAAGGATCTTAAGGATAATCCAGACCAACCAGTTTAGAGAATGAGGAAACTGAAGTCTTTAGTCTGCTTAATTTTCAGATCAAGATTACGAGGTAATGAAACCACTGGCTCATCAGATTTGCCGTTTAGATGCATATCTTGACATTCAAGGTGATGACGCTAATAGCTCTATGGAGTCACAGGAGCTCTGGAACACATGGCTTCATGCTTAGAATCAATGGTTGTTCACATATTCTGTAGACCAATAATAAAGAATGCTCGCTTCACTCACCTGCCACTTCTAGCTGTGGCAAAAAAAAAAAAATACATACATACATAAACACACACACACACACACACACACACACACATTTATGTATTTTTTCCCTTGTATGGCTAACCTGGAAAACCAGCAGACAAATTAGCATTTGACAAATACTTTCTTAGGAGAAGAGATAAGGATAACAGAGATAATATGTGTAAAAAATACTGAAATAATTTTGTATGGCCTTGGAGTTTTATCTAGTAGAAGACTGAAGGTAATATACCTAATAAACCTGTCGATTACTAACCCAACTAGAGAATACCATGCAGAGACTAAACTCCTTCCTGAGTACTTTCTTCTCTCTTCTACCTTCTTGATGCCATGGGATATCATGGATGGGAAATAGGAAGAAAGCCAGGATGGTTGGATCACAGATTGCACAGAGGGTTGTAATGTGTGAGGAAACTAGAAAGGCAGAAAGAGACCAGGTTGTGGAGAGCTTTAAATGCTGAACAAGAGTTTATATTTGATCCTTGAGGTTATAGGAGCCACTCGACCTTGTTGAATAGGAGAATGATGTGGTCAAACCTGTGTAAGGAAATCATTTTGGCAGCTGAGTGATAAATTAAAATGGGAAGAAGTTTGACAAAGTAAAATCAATTAGAAGACTACTAAAATAAACTAAGCAAGAGGTGATAAGGAACTGAACTCAGATGATGGTACTGTAAGGGGAGAGAAGAGACCAGATGCAAGAGATGTTGTGTAGGTAGAAATGACATGTTTTGGCAAATGATTGAATATGTTGGATGAGGAAGAGTCAGGAGTTGAAGATGATGTGCATGTTACAAATCTGGCTGACTTTAAGGCTTGTAATGCCCTCAACAGAAATAGGGAAGTTCAGAATGGGAGTGGGTTTGGGATGGAGGAGAGGGAGATAATGATTTCTATTTCAGACATAGTGAGTTTAAGATGCCTACAGACATGTAGTTTGAAATGTATAATAGACAGCTGGTAATGTAGTACTGGATTTCAGGAGATAAACAAGGACCGGGAATATAGATCTAGGAGTCATCTGCATAGAAATGATCATTGAACCCATGGGAGCTAATGAGATTTCCCAGAGGTAGTAGCTAGAAGAGGAGAGGAAGGGAAGGGAAGGAGAGAAGAGAGGATGGCTGGGAAACAGAAGGAGAGGATAGGGGAAGAGAAGGGAAGAATGAAAAAGAGAGGAGAGGAAAAGAGAAGAGATGAGAGAACCTTAGAGTGCAGCCACAGTTAGGGAATGTGACATGGATGATGAATGAAAACTTGTAGGGTCCAGGGACCCCAGAAACTTCAGATAAATTTGCTTGAGAATGGACAGCAACTTCTCTCAGCATAACTGCACCCTGATTAGAATGGACTGTCCTTTGTTTCCTACCTTCTCCCTTCCTTCTACCCTACTTTTCACTAAATTGAAGTTGCCAGCAAATCAGAATTCTTGGTCACATCTCTGTTAATAGCAAAACACATTGCCCTCTATAGTTGATAGCAATAGGACATGCCAGAACAAATCATCTCATTAAAGCATTACTTCAAAATTCCAGAAGATCTGTGATATCATTGGTGTAGCTAATGGCCCTCTCCACATCTCAGTAGACAGTCTTTATGAATTACTGTGGCCAAAATAATTCCATCACCTGATGGCCAACCTTCTAGTAATAGCACCCTCTGGGATTAATTAGGTTGGTGCTCAGATAACAGACATCATTGGGTCTGTATTGAAAGACTTTATAGCTTGGTGAAAGCTTCCAGAGATTGTAATCCACTGTCTTAGCTTTTATGAACCAAGAGTCATTCCATGCCAGAGAAAGGTATCAAAATATAACTCCAGAGGAGGTTTTCATTGAAGTGATGATACTACTAACTAGCCTTATGTTTAGCCTTTTCAGTTTTTCCAAAGCACATTCTCATCTAGATATCATTTGAGCCCCAACACAATCAGCAAGAATTCATTAAGCATCTATTGTGTGCCATGAACTGTGCTAGGTGCTGGAGACACAAAACTGTGTCTGTTTCACTAAAGTGAAATGGTCCCTACCCTCAAGGAGCTTATATTCTATCTATTAGTAATGTATATATTCTCTTTGGATGGACTAATATCTTGGTTGAGTTCCGAAGGACATGGCTCTATGCAAAAAGTTTCTAGTGTCTAAGAAATTTTTTCTCATAAAATCAAATGAATCCTTGATATCATCAATTTGGGATTTCCCTGTAAGTTTAAATCAGAGCCCATCTTTGCCTGCCCACCCTGTGCCACTCTTGTATACATCCTCCCCTAAATTCACTGTAGGCTTTCCTCAATTTTATCTGATATTGTGAGTATACCAGTGGAACACTCTGCTATTTACCTGCCATCTCTGATGAGTACAAGCCCATCCTGTCTTCCTATCATACATTTCTTCGATGACATATTTTACTACTGCCCTTCTTTAAAACTACTCATGGAACAATGCAATACACTGGTGACAAAGACAAACACATAAAGCTCAGGTCACAGGTCTTTTCCACTAAACTGATATAACTTAAATGTCATCATCACAGACCCAGGGTAGGATAAACCTAGGGAAGGTTGCAAGCATTCAAGAACCTAATACAGCAAGACTCTTGGATCCACTGACAGATGATAATCAAATGCATTTGAGTAACTTGAATAAAGGCTCCACCTATGAGCGCCTGGTGAAATTTTGAATAATTAAAATTATTTTGGTTCATGGGCCTCATTTACAAGGCTATACAATCAGTGGAAAAATAGCAATCCCTCTGCTTACTGGCCATCCAGTTCTTTTGCACATAGATAAATATAATTATAGAACTATAATAATGTGTATCATGAATCTTGTGTCAAACTGTAGGCCATACTGATCAGTATTATACCCTCCTACTCATTGTTGGGATTAAATATTTGTGCTGTGAGCAGGTAACTGGTTCATATATTTGTGGAATACTGAGTAAGAGGTGATCCTCTGTCTTCCATTTCCCATGTCAGAGATGTCAAACTGACTTAGATTTTTAAAATGTCAAATAGTTCTTTTAATTCTTTCTTTGAGAAGGGGGGGGCAGGGAAGGGAAGAGACGTTTTGGCAGAGAGTTATTTTAATAGCCATTGAAAAGTTCAAAGCAATTAAGAAATATGCTCTACACCCCACACCTCTCAAGGGAAATGGAGAAGAATATGTCATTTCCCTCTTTCATTGGTCTCTGGCTTGGGATAACTTCCTACATGGTAGATAGGGCTGAAACTGTAAGTTCCTAGAGTCCTTCAGTACTCTTTGAATACCCCAGGATAAATATGTTCATGAGATCATTCTTTTTTACTTCATTTGGTCCAAAAATATTTATTAAGTGCTCACTGTATGCCAGGCACTGTGGTAAGCATGAGGACACAAAGGGAAGAGGAATATTTCTCACCTCTGAACATCAATTAATGTAAGTAACAAAATGCTCTACAACCTGATACCTTTATCAGATGAGAATGCCTCTATGATTACCTTCCAGGATCAAATGTGCAAGCTAGCTGTGAACAATTCCAAGACCTCTATTGAATCAACTACTCAATCAAATGTGTAAACTAGGTTCAAGCAGTGAGGTGCTTCAAGAACCACTGGATAAGATCAGATGATGAAATGTTTTGGGACTGGTTGAAGGAATTAGACACACTTCTTTGCCTATGTATATCAGAGAAGGATATTCTAGCAAGTGTTTCAAGATGTAAGTTTTGGGAGTGCTTTGAGGAGCCAATCCTTTCCCCTATAACAGAAAGCAGCAAGAAAGATGGGGAATGATCCTAGAGGGAATGTCATGCTCATCCTATACCTCCTCTTGCCCCATCCATTGACTATATTATCAGAGAAACTGAGATGACTACTAGACACACCAACAAAAGACAACTTCAGAGGAGCTTTTCTGGGTGGAGAGATTAGCAGCACCAGGACTCTACAAGGTTCCCCAGCAAAAAAGCTTCACAGTCCTCCAGACAACTTAATGAGGACTCTGGAAGGGAAGAAAAGGACCTCCATCCATCCCAGAATCCTTTTGCCACATTGCTTTCTAAGCTTGAGCCCATTTTCCCTTGGACTCTTTATGTACTTGTGGAAAAGTATGTCCTAAAGTTTCAGTAGGATGATTTGGTACCAACTGTTCTTACTATACCATCAATAAATATTCCTTTTTGAGAGCTAATTAACTATGGATGGCTAATGATGGTGGCACTCTGGTGGGAATGCATGAGTGGCAGTACTTATATTTTTTTAAATTTTTAATTAATTTATTTTGGATTATCAACAGTCACTTCCATAAGCTTTTGAATTTTACATTTTTCTCCCCCTCCCTCCCCACCTCCTTCCCCAAGACAGCATGCTATCTGATATTGGCTATACATATATATTCCTATTAAACATATTTTTACATTAGTGATGTTGTAGGTAAGAATTAGAACCAATAGGAGGAACCACCAGAAAGAGGAAACAAAACACAACAGAAGAAAAAAAAATAGCAAATAGTATGCTTGGATCTGCATTGACACTCCATAGTTCTTTCTTTGGATGTGGATAGCATTTTCCATCATAAGGCCTTTGGAGACGTCTTAGATCCTTGTATTGCTGAAAAGGGTTAAGTCTATCAATATTAGTCATCGCAGAACATGGCTGTTATTGTG
Source organism: Vombatus ursinus (assembly GCF_900497805.2). NCBI lineage: Eukaryota > Metazoa > Chordata > Mammalia > Diprotodontia > Vombatidae > Vombatus > Vombatus ursinus. The sequence goes on from NW_020951860.1 coordinate 2,884,565, forward strand.
TACAACGTTCTCCTAGTTCTGCTCATTTCACTCAGCTTCAGATACATTTGTTTAATCCTTTGGAGTTACCCCTAGAAACTGGAGGACAGCAATATTCAGCCACCCTCTGGGAACAAAATCTCCAGCTGCTACTTAAGAGTTTGTAGAGTGAGCCAAAGAGAGTGTTTCACAAAGAAAAGCAAAAATCATCCCTGATCTGAAGCTTACATTCTAATGGCAGAGGTAACATGCAAATAACCAGGAATATATAAAATATTAACAGAGTAAATAGAAGGTAATTTCAGAGGAAAATGTACTAGTTGCAGGGGAAATTGGGAAAGATTTCATGCAGGAGGTGAAATCTGAACTGAGTCTTGAAGGAAGCCAGGGAACTAAGAAGCATCGGTGAGGAGAGCAATCAGTCCAGGTATGGAGGACAGTCAGTACAGAGATGTGGAACCAGGTGGTAGGTTGAGTGTCATGTGCTAGGAATCTCAAGTAGGGCCAGAGTAGCTGTATCATAAAGTGTGGATAGGGGAGTAAAGGCTAGAAATATAGGAAAGGGCCAGGAGAAAAAGAGCCTTAAATGACAAATAGAGGACTTTATATTTGATCTTGGAGGTGATAGAGAACCACTGGAGTGTATTGAGTAGGAGAGTGACATCGATAGACCTGTGCTTTAGGAAAATCATTTTCATAGCTGAATGGAGAATGGATTGGAGTGGGAAGAGGCTTGAGGCAGGGAGAGCAATTAAAAGGCTATTGAAATAGCCCAGGGAAAGGTGATGAGGGCCCGAATGCGAATGAAAGCTGTAGGAGGGGAAAGAAGGGGATGTATATGAAAGATGTCATAACTTTAAAAATGACAAGATTTGGTAGTGGATTGACTATGTGGATGGAGTGAGAGTGAGGAACCAGGATGAAAAAGAAGGTCGAAACCTGGGTGACTGGGAGGATATTGGTGCCTTCAAGTAACAGAGAAGGAATAGCAGAAATTAGTATAGTGAACAGTACTCCCCTACTCCATGGCAAACAAACAAACAAATAAAAAAAACTCTTCGTAAGAGATCTAGGAAATGTTACAGACCAAATCTTGAAGAGAAAATCCAGAAAAAGTCATTATGAGCCTCTCCCCCTCCTACCTTCCCTATTACTGCAGAGGACAAAACCATCTTCCCAGTCTCTTAGGCTTACATCCTAGGATTTATCCTCAATCTGTCAATATCTCTCACCTCCAATATATAATATGTTGCCAAAGCCTGGCATTTTCATCTTTGCAATATCTCTCAAATATGCCATCTTCTCTCCTCTGACACTTTGGTTCAGGACCTTATCACCTGGATTATCACAATGATCTAATGATGGGTCTACCTGCCTCAAATCTCTTTCCATTCCAATTCATCCTCCATTCACCACCAAAGTGATTTTCCTAAAGTTCATATCTGACAATATTTTTCCCCTACTCAATAAACCTCCAGGATCAAATACAAAATGCTTTGTTTGACACTCAAAACCCTTCCTCCTTTCTAGTATTCTTATACTTTCAACCCAGGCTTTCCTGGCTTTCCAGGAACAAGACACTCCATCTCTTGGCTCTGGGCTGTCCTTCACCTCTGGAATACTCTCCCTCCTCAATTCTGCCTACTGGCTTCCCTGGCTTTCTTTTAAGTCCCAGATAAAATCCCATCTTTTACAGGAAGCCTTTCCCAACCTTTCTTAATTCCAATGCCTTCTCTCTGTTGATTATTTCTAATTTATCCTGCATATAGCTTGCTTTGTATATATTTGTTTGCATATTGTCTCCTTCGTTAGATTGTAAGCTCCTTGAGGGTAGGAGCTGTCTTTTGACTCTTTTTATATCCCGATTGCTAAGGACAGTGCCTGGTACAAAGTAGGTACTCAATACATGTTTATTGAGTATTATTGATTGATTTGTCCAACAGAAGCAGGCATAGGGAGACAGGCATAGAGATCTGTGGGTTACGGGACAGGGCTATGCTAGAAGCGTACTGATGTAGCACCCAGGGAGAAGCTATGCACCAGGACGAGAGGAAGCCTCATCACATGACCCATACTAGGGCACTGAAGTGGGGATAGGTGTCAATTGGCAGGTTTATCACCCACTACTCAGTTCTGACTCACAGATCCAAGCAGACTGAGAAATGGATCTGTGCCAGGAGGTGGCAATCTGTGTAGGGAGGTCCTGGGTGGTAAACTGGAAAGGAACAGCAGTTTGACTCAGAAGTATGGCTCACACTCCAGGAGCAAAGAAGGGTATCAGTTCCAGGATATAATTCAGCCTACAAATAACTAGGGCAGGAATCCCAGACCAAAGGAGAGCCTGTAATTCTGTCATATCACTCTGAACCAACAGAGCTTTCTAGCTGGCTGATACAGGCTGAGTACAGCATCATTCTATTGTTCACCCCCAAACCCAGGTGAGGATCTTACAGAGCTGATATTGGGGCAGCAATCAGGCTGCCCTGGGTCAGACCACTTTGGGATCACTGAAAGGTCTTTAGCATGTCCCTGAGATCTTCTAATAACACAATAGTCAATAACCCAAAAAAAGCAGCAATTGGACAATCCCAGACCTTACCTCCAGAAATGTAGCAAAGCCCAGCCGTAACATCATCTGAAAGTCAGGAAGTAGGCTAGAAGAATGAGCAAAAAGAGAAGAAAAATCCCACCATGAAGAGCTATTATGGTATTGGGAAAGCTCAAGACACCACCTCAGGAGAGATTGACTCCAAAACATCCTCAAAGAAAGCCTCAGAGAAAAACACAACTTAGACTCAAACTCAGCTAGAATGTCTGGAAGAAGTAAAGCAAGAGTTTAAAGAAGAGGGAAGGGGAAAAGAATAAGCATTTGTATAGTGCCTACTAGGTGTCAGACACTGTGCTACGTGCTTTACAAATACTATCTCATTTGATCCTCAAAACAACCTTATGCTTGAGTTAAAAATTAGAAAAGAAATGACAGTTGTGGAAAAAAGAATTGGAAAAGGGAATTAACAACTTGTCACAAGGGGTACAAAACTTTGCCTAAGCAACAAACTCCCTGAAAAGTAGAATGGATCAAATAGAAGTCAATGACTCCATGAGACAATAAAAAGTGTTAAAAAAAAAAACAAAGTCAAACTACTGGGGAAAAAAATAGAAGAAAATATACATTAGCTCGTCACAAAAAGCAACTGACTTGGAAAATAGATCAAGGAGAAAAAAAATTTTAAATCATTGAACTATCTGATGTCACAACCAAAAAAAAAAAAAGTTAGACATCCTATTAAGAAAACTGCCTAGATCTCTTAGAACCAAAAGGCAAAGTAGAATTAGTTACAAGTCCTATAAGTCGCCTCCTGAAAGAAACCCCTAAATGAAAATTTTCAAGAACATTATAGCCCAAATCCAGAATTTCTGGGTCAAAGAAAAAAATGTTGAAGGTAGTCAGAAAGAAAGAATTCAACTATCAAGCACACATTTGTCAGGATCACATGATTTAGCAACCACCACTATCAAAGAGCAGAGAATTTGTAATACAGTATTTCAGGAAGGATAGGGCATAGATTTATAGGCAAGAATAACTTAGCTAGAAAAACTGAGTATAATTCTACAGAGGAAAAAAGGTGAATTTTTAATGAAATTGAGGGCTTCCAAGTATTCCTGATGAAAATACCAAAGCTGCATAGAAACTTGCAAGTTCAGACATAAGAGTTAAAAGAAACATTAAAAAGTAAGAAACTAAACAAGGACCAACTGCTTATATTCAAATATTGTAAGGTGATAAATTTGTTCCCTCTGAATCCTATCAACATCAGAGGTTATAGAGGGAGTCTAATTAGACAAGGCCTGCAAGAGATTTTGTTGTATATGATTATCTTAAGTGAAGAATGAAAAGAGAGGGGAAAAGGAATACACTGAGAGAAAAGGGAAAGGAAAGTTTAGGGAACTTATCTTACACAATCAGGGTGCACAAGTAGACATCTATATAAACAAGAAGTAAGAAGTGGAGGGGCAGGGTACAGCTGAAATTTCAACCTCACTTTCATTGTGCTCACCAAGGAGTGAAGGAGAGAGAGAGAGAGAGAGAGAGAGAGAGATGCGTACAGAAATATATTTTACTCATCAGAGAAATAGAAGAGAAAGGGGAGAGGGAGTATTTAGAGGAAGGGGAGATTTTTAAAAAATTAGTCCTAGGCCAAATGAACTCAAAGGATATATAAAAATATTTATAGCTCTTTTTGGAGTGACAAAGAATGGGAATCTGAGGGGCTGCCCATAAAATGGGGAATGAATGATATACAAAAGTGATAATGTTCTATTGTGCTGTAAGAAATTATAAATGAGATGGTTTCAGAGAATCTCTGGAAAACTTGTATGAACTGATGCAGAGTGAACAGAATCAGGAGAATAATTTGTACAGTGACAATATGGTAAAGACAAACAACTTTGAAAGAATTAGGAACTCTGATCTGTGTTCAGAATTACTAGAATAGGGAAAGTATGGGGTGGGTGTGATAGTATGCTTACCATTGAGGATTGAGTCCAGATAGGGAATCAGTGGTTAGATAGCTTATCTAGAAGCAGTAATGTATAAAAAGTGGTAAATTAGGTAAGTGATGGAGTCAGGAGACCTGAGCTTGAATCTTCATAAAGCTATACTTGGCATGGGACAAATTCAGTTTTGTCCCCAAGACATTGATTTGGGGTGTGGGACAGCATTTCTTCCCACAGTGACCAGGGTCAACCTTGCTTAAATACATGTTCCTCCACCAGTCCACACCACTGATGGCATGTGGCCTTGCTGCTAGCATGCAGCACAGCCACAATAACCAGGTTCCTATCCTCATGGCGCTGCTCTCCTGAGTGACTAAACCACCACTCCATTTAAAAAGAAAAATTCTAGTTATCTCTTTAAGCCTTGACTCTGACACTTAATCAGTGTGGTGTACTGGGAAAAGTGTGGAGTTTGTGTGGAGAGGACTGGAGTTCAAATGCCAGCCCTGCCACATGTGAAGATAAGTCACTAAGCTCTCTTGGCCTCAAATTTCTATACCTGTAAAATGAGTGTGTGACTAGATGACTTAAAAGGCTTCTTCTAGCTCTCAATCTATGATCCTATGATCCTATGACCCTGTACACATCCTGTCAGGTTCAGTTTCTTCATCTATAAAATGGGGAAAATAAATACTCCTATTGTTCAACTGGAGTTGTTATAAAAGTGCTTTTAAACCTGCAAGTGCTCTGTAAATAAGGGCTCTTATTATCTCCTTCTTCTAGAGCTGATCATATTTCTCACAAGATTTTGCAGAAAACTACGTTACAAAGATGGGTTGGGAGGAGGAAGCTGTAAAATCTCTTTTCACTAGAGATAGTGTGGTGACCTTCACATCGCACATATGATCTAATGAGATAATATTTGTAAAGTACATAGCATGGTGCCTGGCACATATTAGGCATCTGATAAATACTTGTTTCCTCTACTCACCCCTTTGCTCTATGTCTGTAATTCACTCAGCATAGGGTAACCTCCCATGACTCCAGAACCTTTGGCTCCCAATCTTCCACTGGACAAATTCAAGAAGACCAAGTTAAGCTTTGGATATTTTGTTCAACGACCCACTTCGGGTAGGCAGAAGGGGCTCATTCCACATCCCCAAGAAACCCAATGACCACACAGCAAAATTAAACATATAGCATACTTCTTGTGCAGACTTTCAACAAATGATCTTATTCACACTCAGTGACAAGATGTTCCTAGTTTTGTTAGAATGGTACCTTAATTAGAACCTGTAAATTTTAGCTATAAAAGTTTGAAATGTACCTGTAGGACTGAAATACCAAAGGGAAAGTATGCTCATCTTCAGCTCTGTGGGGTTTTAGGGTTTCAGGAGGTTTTACCCCTCCCTCCCTCTCTACCACAAAGCTGAATTACCTTCAGGAGAATTAGTAAATGGGTAATTTGCCAGGCTGATTAGCAAATCCTACAGATTCATCAGACCCATGAGAGGTAATATTAGAGCTATGAAACACAACATGTCTGACTTCTTTTCAAATTGTGGTGGTTCCAGCCTGGCCATGGTACCCTGCTTGTAATTTATTCTTCAGTCAGTTTGGTCCAAAGTGAAGTTGCAATTACCATTACTGCTCCCAGGAAGGGAATTTTATGGGATAAGAAAACAACCATGAATTCTACTGGTGCTGTATGACTTTGTGTCATGGAATACTACAACAGCTAAAGAACTAAAGTTGGAGGTCACCAAAAGGGCAGTGAGAAGGAACACGGTGGGTATGAGAAATCCGTAACCCATTACCTACCAAGAATGGTGGAAGAGAAATAGCATAAAGGATGCTATTAGAGAAATATATAACTAGCAAAGAAAAGAAGGCAGGAGAGCCATGTAGTGAAGGTAGAGATTAACTAATGGGAAGCCCACAGACTCCATTGGTATCCATGCAGTATAAATAGATCAAGAATAAGACTCTTGGCCCCTTAGGTGGATCTTTGAGAAGGCTTTATAAGAAAACATATACCAGAGCTGTGTAGGATGAGTAGGCCTAGATGCATTGTGAGTGGAAGGAGTACTCACATCAGAGAGACAAAGAAATCCTGTAGATGAGAAGCACTGTAGTTAGCTCTGCAGACATTCTCAATAAATAGATATCAGAGCTTTGGTGTATATGTGGTGTCTCCTAAATCTCTGGTTTTAAAAAAAAAAAATCTCCCCTCTTAAATGATATGGGCATTATTTCAACTCTGTTTAAAGGTTGATTATTGCCATTTTCTATATGCATACTTTATATTCCAATAGGTAATATGGCATAACATCACAGAATTTAGAATTAGAAGGGATTATAGAAAATACTTAGGGGCAGGTAGGTGGCACAATGGATAGAGCACCAGCCCTGGAGTCAGGAGGAACTGAGTTCAAATCTGGCCTCAGACACATAACACTTACTAGCAGTGTGACTCTGGGCAAGTCACTTAACCCCAATTGCCTCACCAAAACAAAAATACCTAGTCCAATCTCCCCATTTTAGAGATGAACATTTGAGACCTGGAGAGGTCAAACTTGTCTAGGGTCACAGAGCTAGCAAGTGGTGGTGCTAGGATTCAAATTCAAGGGACCTGACTCCTAGTCCGAACCTACACTGTGTTGCCTCTATTTGAGATGAGTGCTGACACAATGTCAAACTAATTTCCCTTATTACTTTCTGAATCAGCTATAGAGAAGCAAAAAGTCAAAGCCATGTGTATGCTTAGTTCATATTTTGCACATGGCTAAACCTTTTAGCATAGGCCATCTCCTTCCCTGGCCTCCAGATTCTTCTATCAGAGGCTTCCCTACCTAAGGTTCCCTATCTAAGTTTGATGCCTCATTTCTTAAGCTTCCAGGTAGCTAAGACTTGCAAGATGCCGCTAAGAAAAGATTTAGACTTTACCAATTATGATTCATAGCACAACTGACTCCCGTTAATTTGTTTCATTCAGCAAATATTTATTGTGAATACATACACATATATATATACACAATATGCCTCTACAATATGTGCTAGGCTTAGACAAAGAGCCTGTCCCCCAGGTTCAAAACCTAAATGTCATCCTTGACTCCTCACTGTCTCTCATCCCCTATATCCAATCTATTGCCCAGGCCTGTTGATTTCATCTTTGCAACATCTCTCCAATATGTCCCTTCCCTTCTCTGACACTGCCATGGTGCAGCCCCTCATTTCTTTACACCTGGACTATTGCAGTAGTCAACTGGTTGATCAGACTGCCACATGTCTCTCCTTTACTCCAATCCATCCTCCATTCAGCCACCAAAGTGATTTTCCTAAAGCACAGGATTCAATAAACTCCAGTGGCTCCCTATCACTTCCAAGATTAAATATAGAATGTTTAGCATTCAAAGTCCTTCATAACCTAGATCTCCCCTACCTTTCTATTATTCTTACACCTTGATTTCCTTCTCTTCCCCGCCCCCCTCCCACCCCATTCTTCATTCCATTAACCCTGGTCCCTTTGCTATTCCTTGAATGAAAAACTCCATCTCTCATCTCCAGGTATTTTCACTAGTTGCCCATGTCCAGAATACTCTCCTTCCTCATTTCTGCCTCCTGGCTTCTCTGGCTTTCTTCAAGTCCAGCTAAAATTCTTGTATTTGAAATCGCTGCCACTGGGGAGGCTGAGGCTGGTGGGTCACTAGATAGTGAGAGTTCTGAACTTCAGTAGGGCTAAAGCAATCAGGTGTCCACACACAGTCCAGCACCAATGTGGTAAGCCCCTGAGAACAGGGTAGCACCAGGCTTTCTAAAGAGGGGTAAACCAGCCCAGGTTGAAAACTGAACAGGTCAAAACATCTGTACTAATCAGCTGTGGGATCAGTCTGTGAGTTGCCACTATACTCCCAGCCCGTGCGAGTCTTTTAAAAATCGATATTAGGGTATTTTTGGTGCTGCCTGTCCTGGATACCTGAATTGCTGGTAATAGCTCCGGATAGCAAGTAGAAGACTTATAGACAAATAATTTTACTAAGGACTGCTGACAGAGTTGGTTTCATTGTGTGCTCAAAAACCATAAGAAAAATAATTTCATGGGACAATTGATCATCCCATTTTGCAGTGTGCATGATAAGTCCAACAAAAAGACCACCAATAAAATCACTGCAGCTTAGACATTAATATCTGCTGCGGGAGATGGAGAGTTAGAAGTAGAGAACCTCTACAGAGAACTGGGTGTGATCCCACAAACCAAGTTCAGGTGACAATTTGCAAAGGTCTGAAGGGAATGTAACTAGAATTAGCCAGGAACATTCCTGTGTTTCCTAATTAGCTGGGACCCATCCTGCCCTGGAAGCTACTTAGGGAAGGGACCCAAGTCTCTAAAGACTTGAAAGAGAGAAAAACAGATTTAGAATACAGAAATATTGAAGCGAAAGAAATTGTCAGAAGAGAAGGAAAGAAGCAAGATAATTTAAAACAATATGATTCAAAGTGAGCCAAAATCTCTGACCTCAAAGACAGGATGCACAGGAACAATTTGAGGATCATAGGTCTTCCAGAAGAACCTGACCCCCCTCCCCACCAAACCAAAAAACAACTTGAACGTGTAAGAAATCATTGAAGAGGTGGGCTTAGCTCTTCTCAGCAATGCAAGGATCTAAGACATCTCCAAAAGACTCATGATGGAAAATGCTGTCCACATCCAGAGAAAGAACTACAGAGTCTGAATGCATAGTATTTGCTCTTTTTTTTTCTTTTGTTTCTTCTTTCTCATGGTTCCTCCTATTGGTTCTAATTCTTCTTTACAACATGACTGACGTGAAGATGTTTAATAAGAATGTATATATAGAGCCTATATCAGATTGCACGTTGTCTTGGGGAGGGAGGTGGGAAGAGGGGGAGAAAATTTAAAACTCAAAACTTATGAAAGTGAATATTGAAAACTAAAAACAAATAAATTAATAAAAACAGAAATCATGCAAGAAAATTGCCCAGAATTTCTTAATGTTGAAAAGAAAGCCCCAATCAAAACTCTTTAAATGCTGAGACACTTAGTAGAATTCCAATAGCAAACAACAGATTCTGCAAGCAACCAGGACAAAGATCTTCAAATCTAAAAGAAAAAAAAAAAGTTCAAATAACACAAGACTAATCCTACACTCAAAAGAAGTTACACAAAAGAATGAAATAGCATATGCCAAAAAGCAAAACTCAAGATACAAAACTAAATGACCCACCCTGCAAACTTGAGCCTAATCAGCAACAAGAACAACAAATGGACGATTAATAAGAGAAGGCATGTTACCTCCTTCTGCCCCCCCCAAAAAAAACCCCATACATGAACAGAATATCCCACTGGCAAAGATCCTAAACAATAAAAATACAAGAAAGGTAAATAAGTAGAATTATCAAGGAAAAGATAAGTAATAAATTAAATTACTTCATATTTAGAGGGTTTTTTTTAAGATACTAACAGAGGCAGCTAGGTGGCGCAGTGGATAAAGCAGTGGCCCTGGATTCAGGAGGACCTGAGTTCAAATCTGCCCTCAGACTAACACTTACTAGCTGTGTGACCCTGGGCAAGTCTCTTAACCCCATTGCCTCGCCAAAAAAAAATAAAATAAAATAAATAAAGATACTAACCTAAAGTTTTTGGTTTAAAAAATGTTGATGTTATTTAAAAAAAAAAACATCAACAAAAAGGGATCATCAGAAGAGACAAGAACACATAATGGGGTATAGATTAGTAAAGGCAGAAGATGATCAGATCTGAAGTACCATGTACTGAACCCTACCACCCCTTTAAGGGCCAATTGATGTATTTTGTGAGCCACAGTTGCAGAATGGGAGATTGCATAAATAGGATAGAGGTGTTGGAGAGCAAAGGAGAATCGGTGATGTATCGTCATCAATTCCACGATGACAACGTAAAGGGAGTAAAGGGATGGTAACTCCTATACTCTCAGCAAAAAGAGAGGCTGCAGGAGAATGGAAGAGGTAGCAGAGAAGTTTTGAAATTGGGTCTCAACACCCATTACTGGGCTCCTTCTGTTGTAAGCATGCTGCCTCTAAAGAGGTTTCTTTAGAGATAACAATCATCCTCAGTCTGAGCCTGAGCGGGCCAAATGTTTGTGACGTGTGATGGTATAACAGACTAGAGCCCTCTGTCAGCCTGAGATTGCAGGAGGCTGGGTTAATTCCAAGGGAGCTGGGCCCTTCCAAACTAAGAGTTTTAAAGAGCTTGGCAATTCCAAACAAATTGTCTTCCCCAGAGAAAAGCAACAAGGACGTGATCCGCTGATCCCAGGTGACCTGCTCTTTTCTTGGAGTGGTTTTTGCCATAACACAGTCTGAAGCCATATCCCACTCTCAATGTTTGGATACCTTGGCTATTTGTGTTTAGAGTAAGCTCATCCCTTCTCCTCAAATAACTTACATGCTTTAGATAGTTCAGAATCTATGCTCATCCTTTCCCAAATCAAAGTGATTCCTCCCTCTTCCATCTTAGGCAAATATCCTGCCTCTGTCTGAGCCCTTCCTTACCTTAAATCAGGAAGCTTTTGTCCTTCTCCCCTCTTGGTCATTGTTTTGTGGCACATAGCAATTGCTATCACAGATAACAACCTGATAAATTATCAGGATAGAATCTAGTACTCTTGAGTGCAGGATAGGTGGTGAGTCAAGTTTAGTCATATGGACTCTACCACTGCCCTCTTTTCTTTGGTGTCTCCATGAGCACAATTGGATTAACAGTGAGTAAAATGAGTATAGTTCCATGATGTAATGGAAAGAGTGGAGAACCTGGGTGCAAATTCTGGTTCCAATATTTACTGTGTGACAACAAATACATTGTTTATCATCTCTGAGCCTCAGTTTCTTTATCTTCAAAATGGGGATAATAATACTGGCCTTCAGTTCCAATCTCCTTATTTTACAGTTGACAAAATTGAGGCTCAGAGAAACTAATAAACTTGTCTTAGGGTTAGAGTCATGGTTAGAGTTGGGTAGTAAGTAGTAGAACTAGAATTTGAACCCACGTCCTTCACCTCCAGATCCAGAGCTTTTTGCACTGGACCTTCCAGGAATAATAAGAGCTGCCATTTGTATAGTGCTTTATGGTTTACCCAGCGTTTTGCATATCTTTTCTCATTTGATCCTCAACCACCCCTGTGTAATAGGCACTGCTATTGCCCCAAGGTCACACAGGAAGTGAATACCAGAGCTAGTATTCTAGTCCTCTGACTCTGGAGCTGATTCTTGAAGCAGTAAATACAAGTGCTTTAGATAATAGCTTTATAAATCTCAATGGAACATTAAGTGTAGCAAAGTGTGGCTCACTTAAAGCAAAAAGGGAAAGTTCAGAGGAGCTCAGTTTTGATACAGAGCTTTTCTGCTGGCTTCTCAAGTACCAGCAACAGCGTGGGATTATCAAAGAGAAATCAGTCTTACTCAAAGTTCGAGGTGTTGCAGCCTTAAACATAATAATGACTAAAAATTGATCTAATCACACAGGAACTCCACATATTTACTCGAGTACACACACATTCCCCTGGTGATGAAAACTGTCCTTTCTGATTTGAGAACAAAAAGGTGATGTGGTCTATGGTGGGAAACTAAAAACCAAAAACATTATTTATAGGGGCTCTCAGGCTTCTGGGCAATGTATTTCACTGATTAATCCTCACAGGAGCCCAATGAGACTGGTACATTAACTCTAATTTGCAGACAGGCAAATTGAGCCTAAGTGTTTACTCACAGCCTCTGAAAGAGCTGTTGAGCAAAGCTATTCACCAAGTCCTGAACAAGCTATCCCAGAATTTGAGTGTCTGGTTCTGATAAGGGAAAGCCTAGCTTGGGGGAATGGAGCAAGAATTCTTTATCCTTGCTATGGGGGATGGAACTTCCTGTTAGAGATTATCTAGGGACATACCGGGAGGCCAAGAAGACTTCAACCAGCAGGGAATAGGGAAGGTTAAAAATATGGGCCCTTTCCTTGAACATTAGGGTTTGGGATCATAGGATTTAGGACTGGAAAGGACTTTAAAGATCATCGGTTTCAGTGTTTTCATTTTTCTTATGAGGAAACCAAACCTCTGAAAGGTGAAGTCATTTGTCAAAGGTCACATAGCTGACCCAGGATTTGTCCTTCAAATCCTGTGATCTTTTCCATGCTCTAAATAACTTGCCGCGCTGGTTGAGTGAAGTGTTTCATAGTTTCATAAATTTAGAGCTAGAAGGGATCTAGTGTTCTTTATTGTGATTATTATTATTATTATTTTCCTGAGATGATAAATGAAATAATTAGCTAGGGGAAATGCATTATGAAGTGGCAAGAATTCTACATCAAGAGACCTCAGCATCATGACTTAGTGGAAAGAACTCGATTTGTACTAAGAGAACCTGACTTTAATTTCTTACCTACTTTCTGTGAAACCATGAGCAAGTCCCTTCAGGATCCTAGGTCTACTGTCTTTAAAATGAAGAGACTGAACCAGATGAGTTCTGTGATTCCTTCCACATGCGGAATCCCCATTCTGCACATCTACCCTATCTCTCTTACATTTGATGATTCTCACTTAGTACATTTGAGAAGCAATGTGGCACTGTGGAAAGACTATCTGGGAAATGGAAAATTACAAATTCCAGTCCTAAAATGGTCACTGATTAATTAACCTTTGACAATTCTGGTAATTTTTCCCTAAGTAGTAATAAAAAGACTAGTATTCCACTGTTGAGGACCTGTGTCTATTAATCAATCACCCAATATAATGGAGTGGCATTAGACCTGGAGACAGACAACCCATTTTCAAATGCTAGCTCCAGTGTGTACTAGCTGTGTGCCCTAGGAAAGTTGTTTCATTTTTCTGAGCCTTGGTTTCCTGATATATAAAATGGTAATAGTAATAATTGCCCTACCTAACTCACAAGGTTGTTGGGAAGAAAGGGCTTGTTCATTGTCATTTACTGAACCTCTGCTGCTTCTGGAAGGATAAGACACGTTCCCTTCCTTGAAAGAACTTGTTGTGGGTCTTTTTGTAGTTGTGTCTGACTCTTTGCAACCTCATTTGGGGTTTTCTTGGCAAAGGTACTGGAGTGGTTTGCCATTTTCTTCTCCATCTCATTTTGTAGATGAAGAAACTGACGCAAACCAGGGTAAGTGACTTGTTCAAGGTCACACAGCAAGTAAGTGTCTGAGACAAGATTTGAACTCAGGAAAATGAGTCTTCCTGGCACTCTATCCACTGCACCACCTAGCTGCCCCTTGAATAATGTGCCTAGCTTATTAATGATGCTCATTAGACATGGACAAATGGTACATAAAACTAAAATAATTGTACTTATATAAAAAACATTAGGAAAAAGAAAAATGATAGCCTGATAAAGTGGAAAGAATACTTGATTAAGAGTCAGAGGACCTGGGTTGAAATCCAGCTTCTGCCATTTACTACTTTTTTTTATTTTGAGAAAGTCATTTAACTTCACTGGGCCTCAGTTTTCTCATCTGTAAAATGAGGTGGTTGATCTAGGCAACATCTAAAGGCCTCTCCAGTTCTTGATCAATGATCCTATGATTAAGGTAGCTTAGTGATATAGTGGATAGAGTCAAGAAGACCAGAGTTCAAATCTGGCCTCAGACAATTACTGGGTGTATGGTCCTGAACAAGTCACTTAACCTGATTGCCTCACTTTCCTCAATTACAACATGAAGATAATAATAGCAAGTAGACAGCTTGCAGGTAGGGATTGTAAGGATCAAGTGAGATAGCATTTGTAGAGAATTTAACACAGTGCTTGGCACTTTGTAGGCACTATGTAAACGCTCATTCTCTTCCCTTCTCCCATCCTGTGACCTTTGTTCCTATGTTTTTATTCCAATGTCTTACCATGGTGTAAACGTGACCCTTACATTCTCAAAGGCTACATTAAAGGAACCCAACTAATACAAATCCTACCAAGCTTAAAAAATAGCTTTAAGCACCGTCCGAGGCACAGATTCCATGCTTATCTTTTAGGGAGCAACCTCCTTAAGTTCAGAGAAGTCCTCAACAGAGACTTGACCACCAAGTGGTAAATATTTTTGGCCACAGCAATTCACAAAATGCTCTCTACTGAAGCATGAAGGGGCATAGGAGGGCCAGAGTGCATCCATGCTAATGGGATACAGTAGTTCACTGAAGTATTGAAAAAGGTAATAATGAAGAGCCCTAGAAATGACTTGTGACATATAAATTCTAGAAGAGAAATGAAGAGAGAAGGAAATGAAGGGACAGAGAGATTTAAGTGACTTGCTCAGTGTCCCAAGAAATGAGGAACATGCCTTAGTCCTCATCTCTTCCTTACTTTGCTCACTCACCCATTCTGCTCCTAATGTGTCTAAGAACCACTCTCCTGCCAGCAGTCCCCACCCCCTCACACGGAAGGGACTAGAGAAAGAGAAACTTCAGAGCCAAGATTTGAGGCACTAAATGAATTGTAGGTGTGAATATGGAAGCCCCCCCCAAAAAAATTCTACAAATTTGTTATGAGCCTTATGGGGAGAGCCAGGAGTTGTGGACCTTAGAGGGAGAGTCAGGAGAGAGATGTGGTATGTGTGAAGCAGTAACTAGAATCTTTCTTCAAGACTTTAGGAAAAGGGGCAGCTAGATGGTGCAGTGGATAAAGCTCTAGCCTTGGAGTTAGTAGAACCTGAGTTCAAATCTGGCCTCAGACACTTGACACTTACTAGCTGTGTGACCCTGGGCAAGTCACTTAACCCCAATTGCCTTTAAAAAAAAAAAAAAGACTTTAGGAAAAAAACAAGCTTTTGAACTGGAGAACTCTAGAGTCCTGGAAGTTGTCATTCTAGTTTATAGAATCACAGAGTTTCTATGTTCAGAGGGAACTAAGAGACCATGAATTCCAATCCATACCTAGACAAGATTCCGTTCTACAACCTACCCAATCAGTTGACATCCAGCCTTTGCCTGAGGACCTCTACTGAGGAGGATTTACCACTTCCAGAGGCATCTCATTCCACTTTGGATAGACATAATTATTAAGTTTTTTTTTTCCTTGTAAGCCTAAGTTTACCTCCTCACAACTGCCACTGATTATTTCTAGTTCTGCCACCTGGAGCTAAGCAAAAAAAGTTCAACCTATTTTTCATATGCCTTTCAAATATTCTAAGATGGTGGACATGTCTCCTCTCACTTCTCCAGGTTCAACATCCCTAATTCCTCCAACTGATTCTTATATAGCATGAGCTCATGGCCTTTGACCAACCTGGCTGCTCTCCTTTGGATTTCTTCCAGCTTATCCATGTCCTTCCTAAAATGTGTTACCCAGAGCAGAATATGTAGTACTGCAGATGTAGGATGACTAGAGCAAAATAGATGGACACTATATTTCTTGTTGTTTAGCCTACAACTGCATTTTTTGGCTGCCATATTACTCAGTTATTCATGTTGAACTTACAGCTCATTAAAACCCTCAGACATTTTTCAGATAAGCTGATTTCTAACTTTGCCTAACCACATCTCACAGCTTTTATTTCTGAAGCTTTATTTCTGAAGCTTTCTTGAACCCAATTGTGACAATTGGTTAGGAATAGGTGCAAAACTGTTGCAAAAGCAGACCACCCATGAAATGTGTATATGATAGCTTTCCCAAGAACCATAGTATCCCTAGTGCTCATCACCACCAGGGTGCTCAGTCCACAAAGTCCCAGATTACATCCCTGTCCCATTGTTCATAATGTACATCGCTCATGGCACCTGGGCAATGGCCCTGGATTCAATTAAATTTAATTCAATTTAAAATTTAGTAAATAAGAAATCTTTTCATTTCTACCTTCAAATTTTCAACCAATATTTGGGAAATCTCCCATCCTCAACTAAACAACTTCCTTCATAAGACTTAAACAATTGATTTTTAGTGACCAGATGCTTTATTAGCACAGTCAAGTAATTGTAAAGAAAAAACTAGTATATGTTAAAAGTATAATGAAACTGCTTCACCCAGTCATCTCTCCCTCCATCTTCCTGAACCCCTTCACTGCACAGGAAATGAGGGAAAAGATTGGGGGAAAATGTTGCATGTTTGAAACTTGCTGAGATCAGCTCTGCAGTAGAGAACATGGGGTAGAAGGAAGGAGTCCCAAGGTTTGGGATCCATCTCCCAGCACCATCTGGGCTGCCATTCCATCTCACTTCACCAATACCTTGGCCCCATGTCTGCTGTAGATCCCTACTACAGCCAACATAGTTCCCTAGGATGCATCCCAGCTCACCCGCCATATACCCAATCTAGGCTGCAGCTACAGAATCTTAAGAGTAGTGTCAGGAGATAACAGCCACAAGCTGCTGAATACCACCTACCTACCAATGGCTTTTAGTCTTTGAAGTCTTTCTGCTTTCAACCATATGGACAGAATAGCATGAAATAGCAGACTAGAAATTTCTCCAAAGGCAAAGAGAAGAGAAAGCTTGAAGATGTTGGGGAGTGCGCTAAGCATCTATTTCCTGTAACTTTGCTGATCTACTCCACCCCTCCTTACCCTACCCCACCCCCTCCATCAGCTTCCAGGAGGTATTAGAAATACCTGCTACACACATATAAGACTTTATATTTACCACCTATTAAGTTTCCTCTTATTCAGTTTGGTCCAACATGTTATCTTCTCAGATCCTGATTTGGTTGTCTAGTATATTAACTCCCAGTTGTGTGTCATCTGCATATTTAATTAGTATATCACCTGTTCCTCTTTTTAAGTCATTGATACAAATAGCACAGGGCTGAGCATAGCTACTAGGGTGCTTGAGGCCTCCTTCTAAGTTGGCATTAATGACCACTCTCTGAGTCCAAACATTCAATCAATTTCAAATCCACCTAATTGTGTTATCATCTAGTTCATATCTCTCCACCTTGTCCACAAGAGAGACATGAGAAATTTGCTCAAATGGTTTGTTAAAAGCTAAGTAAATTTTACCCATAGAATTCTGCTGATCACCTGTAATTTTAGCAACTCTGTTAAAAAAGGAAATGAGGTTAGACTGGCCATGCCAGTTTGTGATGAAGCCATGCTGTCTCTTTGTGATACTGCTTTCTTTTCTAGATGTTCACTAACCATCCCTTTAATAATACATTTTAAAATTTTGCTAGACATCGAAGTCAAGCTCACTGGCCTTTCATTCGTAGACTGCAATGAAAGGTACGCCAGTACCTCTCCAGTTGCAGCACAACCTTCTAATTCTAAAAATAAGGAAATAGTCTCAGAGAGTTGATGTGATTTGGCTAGTATTACATGGAGAATTACTGGAAGAGCTGGAAATAGAACCCAGGTTTCCTAGTTCCTAGCCAGTGTTCTTTCTGATTTACCACATTGTCTCTTAGATTATATTCAATTTTTCCTGCATATATCTTGTTTTTACATAATTGTTTGAATGTTACCTTCTCCCATTAGATTGTGAGCTCCTTGAAGATTTTATATCCCCAGCACTTAGTATAGTCCCAGGCAAATATTAAGAGTTTTATAAATGTTTGTTGACTTGACTGTCTCTTAAAGTGAGAAAGTATAAATAAGAATATGCCAAGCAATCCAAATTACAAGAAATTACATAGCCAGGGCTTTCAAGTGTATGTGTACATTACTATTTATCCTCAGCAAGTCATCCTAGAGTGGGCAGCTAGGTCGCACAGTGGATAAAGTGCCTGGCCTTGAGTCAGGAAGACTCATCTTCCTGAGTTCAAATCTAACCTCAGACACTCACTAGCTGTGTGACACTGAGCAAGTCATTTAACCCTGTTTGCCTCGGTTTCTTCTGATGAAGTAAAGAGAAGGAAATGGCACACTACCCTAATATCTTTGCTAAGAAAACCCCAAATGGGGTCACAAAGATTCAGACACAACTGAAATGACTCAACTACAAACAAAAAAACTCCTAGAAGTCAAGTCAAGAAATCTTATCTAGTAGTATCCACAGGTTGGCAAAAATAATTTTCTGTTTCCAATTTCTCACTTAGCAATAAGTTGTCTTTTTTCCTCTTCTCTCATTTCTAGCCTTCAATTTTTTTTTATTTTTTTAATGTGTTTTTAAAACTTTGGGTTACAAATTTTCTCCCTTCCTCCCTCCCCATCCACCTTCATTGAAAAGGCAAGCATCTTGATACAGGTTATACATGTGTAATCATGTAAAACACTTCCATAGTAGTCATGTTGTGAAAAACTAAGTATATTTCCCTTCATCTTATCCTGCCCCCCATTTATTCTATTCTCTCTTTTGACCCTGTCCCTCCTCTGAAGTGTTTGCTTTTGATTATGCCCTCCCCCAATCTGCCCACTCCTCTATCATCCCCCTGCTGTCTTGTCCCCTTTCCCCCTTATTTTCCTGTAGGGTAAAATAGATTTCCATACCCCATTGTGTATGTTATTCCCTCCTTAAGCCAAATCCTATGAGAATAAGACTCACTCATTCCCTCTCACCTTCCCCCATTTCTCCTCCACTGTAAAAGCCTTTTCTTGTCAAGACTTCAAATTTTAAAGGAGCCATAATTCCAATGGGGTAATAAACGAAGTAGCTACATTCCTCAGTAGACAGTCTTCATGAGTTGTCATGCCTCTTTCTCCCTGCAAAAATAAATGGTCACCTGGTAATTAATCCTCTAGTAATTAAGCCCCTCTGAACTTAGCAAGACTCATTCTACAGATACAAAATTATCACTGGGACCATACTTAGCCTTTTCAGCTTGGTAAACTCTTCTCTGTGCCCTTCTGGCACAGAATTCAGGACCACCTCCACAGCTTGATGAGGCCCTGGAAGAGGGAGGAAGCAAGGGGAGGCTCCTATTCACATTCTTACAATAACTGAATTAAAAGGAAGTGGAAAGGAGAAGAGTGAGATCCATTTGTTAAAACGCACTTGGCTATGTTTCCCTCACATTAACAGTGCTTCTAATGTTACTTATTAGGCTTATTAACTTAGTATTTATTTATGTAAGTTCCTTATTATTATCCTATCCAGGGAGTTTCCCTTTCACCTTAGAATCTTACAGAAAAAGAACGTGTCAGCTGAAGAGACCTTACCGATCATCTGCTGGGTGGATGCAAGATGTGTCTTGTAAAAAGGACAATGATCAGACTTATAGTCCAGAGACTTTGGCTCAAATCCCAGTTCTGATTCTTACTATGAAGATAGGCAAATCACTTGACCTCTCTGGGCCTCAGCTTTCTTATCTATAAAATTGATATTTTTTATCTGCAAAATAAAAATTTCTTATCTGTAAAATGAGGATGATAATGTCTGTACCATTTTCTCAGAGGTTGCTGTGAGGAAAACATCTAGGATCAAGATTTAAAGCTGGAAAGGATTTTAGAGATCATTTTATCCAACCCATCATTTTACAGAAGAAGAAGCTGAAACCCATAAGAGTTGTGTGTCTTGACCAAAATCACAAAGATAATGAGGAGGTGAACTGGAACTTGAAACCAGGTTCACCAACCCCAAATTTAGTGCTTTGTAAACCTTAAGGTGCTCTGGAATTCTAGCACCTATTATCTATTCCAGTCCTTCAATTTTATAGGTGAGGAGACTGAGGCCTGGTGAGGGGGAAATGATATGCGCAAGGTCAAACAGCAAGTTAATGGCAAAGCCAGGCTTTGGACCCAGGTCTTCTGATTCCTCAGCCTCTTTCCACTAAGTCTACGGTTGTCTAATAAGAACCAGTGGATGATCTTATGAGACATTTTCATCCAAGAAAATTTGAACATTAAATGGGCACAGTGGATAGAGTGCCCAGCCTGAAGTCAGGAACATTCATCTTCCTGAGTTCAAATATGGCCTCAGACACTTACTAGCTGTGTGACCCTGGGCTTAATCCTGTTTGCCTTAGTTTCCTTATCTGTAAAATGAGCTGGAGAAGGAAATGGCAAACCACTCCAGTATCTCTGCCAAGAAAATTCCAAATGGGGTCACAAAGCGTGAGATACAACTCAACAACAACAACAACATCAACGACCAGGCCTGTACTAATGTGCCAGTGTTTCGTGCCAGAAGAGGAAAATAAGATCTGTGCTAGCTCTAATCATCAGAACATTTTGTTTGAGACACTCAGGAGGCATAGCAGGCTTCTGGTGCAAAAGTGACTCACCGGCATCACTGAAGAAACACAGCCAGCCCTCTAGTGATATCACACCGGGCTACCCACAGAGCCCAGAGTGACTGGGAAGAAATGAGGGAGAGAGAGGCCCCACCTGGTGAGCAGGAGGATCACAGAATCACAGCACTTGAGGGCTGGAAGAGTACTTAGCAGCCATCTGGTCCCACCCATACAGAAGGAAATCCTACTGCAATGTACCTGCCAAGTGGCCACCTAACCCCTGTCTGAAGACCTCAAGGGAGAGGGAACCCATCACCTCTTGAGATAACCTATTCCATATCCAATTAGCACACAGTGCTAATTGTTAGGAGGTTTTTCCTGGCAACAAGCTTAAATGTACCCCTTTTCAATTGTTACTCTTTGCTCCTTCTGGAGCAAGAACCCTTCTTCTGGGGTCAAAAGGAAAATTTATTCCCCCTCCCCATGACAGCCCTCCAAATACCTAGACACAGGTGTGATTTCCCCCCACCTCCACCCTTACCCAGAGTCTTCTCTTCTGGCAAATCTTCCTAGTTCCTTCAACCAATCCTCACATGATATGGACTCAAGGTCTTTCACCATTAAGTTTGTCCTCTGGACATGGTAAGGCTTATTGGTTCCAGTTCAGCTACTCATTATCTTTGTGATTTTGGTCAAGACACATAACTCTTATGGGTCTCAGTTTCACCTTTGAAATGATGGGGTTGGATATTGCTCTCAAATGTGTGTAATCTGTAAACTTGATGAGTATGATATATATATATACACATATTTATTTATATACATATATGTATACTTATATGCATATATATTTATGTACATATGTTTATATATGTATATATTTATACATATATACATATTTATTTTTTTACATACACACACACATACACACACTTTTATCAGTGTAAGTGACTAAAAAGATTAAATGGCAGAGAGCCAAGAACAGAACCCTGGGGGACTCTACTGAAGACCTCTTGCCCTGTTGATATTGTACTATTAATGACGATTTTTGAGCCTGGCTACCAAACCATTTCTGAATCCATCTAATTTTATTATTGTCTAGTCCACATTATCTTCACACTAGTCTTCTCCACAAAAATAATATGCAATACTTACTGAAAAAATAATATGAAATACTTACTGAGCAGCTTTGCTTTTGCTAAAATCTAAGTAAACTATATCCATAGTATTTTTTCCTTCTACTAGCTTAGCAATCCTATCAATATAAGAAAAACAGCTAGTCTAAATCTAGAGTGTATGTCAGATTTGCTCTCTTTTATCCCAAAGAGTAGTTAGTGACCTGTTCTTGATGAAGCCATTTTTCATTTTTATAATCACTCCTTTCCTTTTCTAGATGTCAGCCAAAGATCTCTGAATGATCCTATTATTCTAGAGAACTGAAGTTAGGCTCACCATTCTATAGTTTTCAAACTCTGTTCTTTTCCCTTTTTTGAAAATTGGACCCTCAGCCCTTCACTAGTCTTGTGCACCTCGCCAGTTTTTGATAATTCTTCAAGTATTTACTGACAGTGGCTCAGCAGTAACATTTGCTATTTGTTCCAGTACCCAGGTGACTTGAATCCATCGAAGGAAGCCAAGTAACTATCTTACTCGTATTATATATTATATGATATATTGTCATAACTAGTTTATCTAATTACTCATATTGGGTATAAATTCCCTGTTATTTATTTATGTTTCATCATTTCCAGTACAAAGCTCATTCTCATTAGCTGAGAGAATAGAAGCCAAAAAAAAAAAAAAACCCCATCATGCAGCTCTCCCTTCTTTCTGTTGTCAGGTATCATCATCCTGTCCATACCAGGCAAAGGTCCCATTCCTTCTTCATCCTCCTTTTTCTAATAATATAACTAAAAAACAAAAACAACTACAACTCTCCCTCCCCTTTTTGATGTCCTTAGCTTCCCTTGCCAACATCAGCCAGTTCTGAGTTTTAGTATTCCTTGTACACTATTTTTGTAGGACTGCACCATGCTCATATATCCTCTGTCACTTGGTTTTGTTTCATCATCTGTACATTTCTTTATAAGATATAAGTTGGATGTTTAGGTCCCTATACATCTACATTGGGCCTTCAGACTGATCCTAATTTTTTTTAACTCACTGTAACTTTGTATCTTTAGAATTTCATTCTTGAGCATCTCTTCTCTCATCTCTCTTGAACTGACTTACCCAGTATTTTAGTATCCTACTTCTTTTCTTCTGACCCTTCTGAAATTTGCTTTCTCAAAATCTGGAGTGTATGTCAGATTTCCCCTCTTTTATCCCAAAGAGTAGGATAGAGTACTCAGTTTCCCCCTGGCATCTTATCATTTCCCACCCCAGTAACCAGCTGTTACTTAAAATCAAAACCAGAATGGAATTTCTCTTTATTGGTTTCTTCATCTTTTGAAGGAAGATATCAGATTAGCAGCCAAATTAAGGAGAAAGTCTCTCCATTCACTGAAAAGTTGTAACATGAGCTATGGGAATACAAGTTTCTCTTTCATTTTTCTCACCTTTCCTTCATGTTTCTTGATCACATCACCTTTGTCACAATGATTGAAATCTGCCCTTGCTAATCTCTATTTCAATGGAGTGGTCACTTCCCCGACAGGGTTCACATCATTTCCACGCCATCAACTAGTATTTTCCTATTAGTGAACATCAGATACAGAATAGAATTTCCTTTTTTTTTGATTCCTCTGCCTTTTGAAGGATGAAATTGTTATAAAGGCAAATCAAGAATTTATTACCTACTGTGTTGTGGCAGATGCCTTTGTTGGACAGATATCTGAACAATTGGAGTCCCTGGTCACTACTACATCAGGCATCACTTCCAGGCTTATGATCTGCTTCGCAAACTCCTCAGCCATGGTGCCTTAATATTTAGGTGGTCTGTAGTGTATTCCAGTGACAAAATAATTTGTTTTCCCCTCTATTGACTTTCCCTCAAATGCTTCCCCTTTCTGATTCCTATTTTCACTTACATGAGTGTATATTTTCTTAATATATAATGCTACTGCTCTTACCCTTCCATTACCCCCTCTCCCAGGAAGCCTTTACATATCCTCTTTCTCTTAAATAACGTATACCAATCCAGAACCATAGTCCACTCGTGGTTTTTAATTTCCACTGAGACTCTTGGATATCATCCCTAAAACCTTTTACTTTTTCCTCTTTTTTATATACCATTATTATATGGACTGTTAGTCACTAACACAATTCCATTCAACAAACATTTAAATAAAATCTAGGCCATAGCAAAGTCACAACCTCTTAGAAGTCCAAGCAAATCTTTCAAACTATAAGTTGCAGAGAAAGTGTAGATATGCATTGGTAGAGCAAATGCCTCCTGGGAGCTGCTTCCATTGACATAGATCATTGGTCCAACTATGTATTTTTGTTGTTGTTCAGTTGTGACCAACTCTTTATGACCCCATGGACCATAGCATACCAATACTGTCCATGGGTGTTTTCTTGACAAAAATATTGGAATAGTTTGCCATTTCCTTGTCCAGTGGATTAGACAAACAGAGGTTAAGTGATTTGTCCATGGTCATACAACTAGTAAGTGTCAGAGGCCAGAGTCGAACTCAGATCTTCTTGACTACAGGTCCAGTGCTCTATTCACTGAGCTGCTTCAGTTACATATATATATATATATATACACATATACACATATCTATATACATATACACATATCTATATATACACACAGTGTGTGTGTGTGAGTGTGTGTATGCGTGTACTAGTAATTTCTATTATTACAAAGCACTCTGCATCAAGTTATCTACAATCTATTTTAGCCTATTTTCCTATCAGAATCTCCTGCACACTTTTTTCCAATTCTACTCCTGATGTTAAAAGAATGTAATTCAAGATGAAAGTTAAGATTTTAATTACCCTTAAAGGTTTTAATTTATTAGGTAACACAGTAACCACTATTTCTTAACTACAACAGTAAGTTTCCCTCACTGTTCATCATTCCACCTGTGGGACACAAGAATTTATTAATGTGGAAAGATTAAATTAAAAATTAATGATGCTTGCTAATGAATAAATGTATTTTCATAAGAACATATAAAAATAATCTTTACCATCACATAATTGACTGAAAGAGGATATAAGATCCCAGTGAGCTTACTCTTTTGAGGATTTTTAATTAATTTGTTAGTGCGAAATACTACCTTGAAAGCTCCCTTCCCCAAGTTGCCTCACATATATTGAGACATCAGAATTATTCAGGATTCTTTGACAGACTTATCAGAGATGACCTTGTGATCATAAATATCGGTTGAGGTATAAAGAGACATGTGTTCACCAAAGAGTTTTTCCATTGTGATGGAAGAGGTCCAATAGAGAAATTAAGTTGAAGAGGAATCCTCTATGGATGGTGAAGTCCTGCAGATACTCCCCTTTGTGGATGATATTGTGTTAGTTGAATCAAGCCTTAGAACACTGCAGAGACTCCCAGATGAGCTCCATGACCCCTCAAAACAATGGTGGCATATGCCAACTATACCACTATCCACATAGGAAAAACCAAGTGAATGAAGAATGCGTAATTCTCAGATTATGAAATGTAATTGGATAGAAAACCTATAGAGCTTTTCCACTAATACATATATCTAGTACAGACAGTACAAATAGGGAAGATGTTCATTTCAGAATTAAATAGGAGGAGGAGAGTTGGATTGCCTTCATGAAATTTCCGAACTCCTTAAATGACCCCAAGCTTATTTCAGAAATGAGGATGCACTTTTATACCAATATTCTACCAACAGCTATTCAATATTCTACTAATTCTACTCATGACTGCAAGTCATGGGACACTATAGTCTCTGAAGAACTAAAAATGGGTATCATAAAGAAGGTAATGGAGAATTGCATGATAAGGTTAAGATGGAATATAAAACATATAAAGAACTTCAAGGGCCTGTGGTAAAAGATGTCATGGAAATATATCAACAGCAATAAGAAGATAGGCTGGTCACCCTGACAAGCTGTTTACCCTTTGTGAGAGAAATCTGTTCAATCAAGAACATGTCAGGGACCTCTGAACCTGAAAGCAACATGAATTCCTCCTACCCTACTTTTACTAGATCCCTATTGTATTAAACCCTTTCTATTTTCAAAGCTAATGCATTAATCTCCCCAGTTTACAAGGCCCCAAACCACCCAAAATATACTACTCTGTGAGATCAGTGGAATGATATCATGCTCTTTACCTTCATTTTTAAGCAGACTTATTTGATTCACTCACTCATTCACTCATTCAACAAATATTTATTGAAACTGGTGTGTTCAGGGTACTGTTTTAGAAACTGTAGCAAATAAAAAAAGAGTACAAGACATAAACCTTGCCCCTAAAGAGCTTAAATCTAGTTGGAAAGTCAAAGAATAGTTAAATAAAATACAAGACAATAAATGATAAGTATCAAAGAAATGCTGAAGGATTTTGGGGGAAGGAGAGATTGATCTCTATGGGTTGGGATGGTCAGGGAAGGTTTCATGAAGGAAGTAGGATTTGAGTTGGTCCCTTTAGGATGGGGAAGGCTCAGGTAGGTAGGAAGAGGCTTACAAAAGTTGCTGCTTAGACGTGTTGCAGTCACAAAGTAGTCTGATATAATATAAGCCATTTGAGGGAAGGGCTTATTTTTTTTTGTATCCTCAGCACATAGTAAGTCCTTAAAAATGTTTACTGAATTATATTGAATTGAATTGAAAATAAAGATGAGGCAGTTGGAAGAACTAAGATATGTATGGGGAACATTAAATAGAGCAGCCATGCTGGGGTGAAGGGTTGGTGTTAGGAAAGTTGGCTGAAAAGGTAGACTGAGGCCAGTTTTGAGAGATCTTTTAATACTAGGCTAATAAATTTGGAGTTTTGTTTTTTTTTTAGCAGTGGGGAGGCATTGAAAAGTTTCTGAGAAGTTAGGAGTGTGATAAAAATGTTACTTTAAGAAGGACAATCTGACAAGATGTCCAGAATGGACTGGAAATGGAAGAGATGGGAGAAAGAAAGACCAATTAGAAGGTTGTTGCAACAGCCCCAATTTACGCAATGATGCAGAATTTAATTAACTGACTTTGTGAACTGACAATACTTAGTTATTGATTTATATGAGGGGTAGGCAAATAAAGGAAGTCTTCAAAAGTTACCTGCAGGTTTAAAGCTTGGATCACTGGTAAAATGATATCATCTACAATGAAGGAGAAGTCAGGAGAGAAAACCATTTGGAATGGGGGGAAAGGAACAATGATGCAGAGTTTTCTTTTGGGTTTTTTGAGTTGTGGTAATGATGGTACATAGAATTATAGAACATGAGAGTTGAAAGGCATTATAAAGATTATCCAGTCCAAAGTTCTAATTTTACATATGAGGTAACAACAAATGAATGGAAATGACCTGCACAAGACTGGAAATACAAAACTGAAAGTGAAGAAAGACATCAATGCTATAAATATAGGTATGTAAGTCATCCCTTTAGAGGTGAGAGCAAAAGCTGTGTGTGTGAATGAGATCTTTAAGAGAGTGTAAAGAGAGAAGAGTGAAAGACAAGGATTGAGTCTTCAAGGATGTCAGTTAGAGGATGAGAGAGACAGACAGGAAGACAGCCAAAATGCAACCAATATAACAGAAGGAAAATCACAGTAATATAATGTTTCAGAGGCTAAGGGATAAAAGGGCAACCAGGTGTATCAAATGAGGCAAAGAGGTCAAGGAGAAAGACCTCAGAAAAAGAATGGTTCATGAATCAGTCAACAGGCATTTATTTAATTTTTAATATATGTATTAAGCAAGTTATTAGATAGGATAATAGATGAAATAATTGGTAAGAAATAAGTAAACACATGGGAGCTAATGTGATTATCTAAGGAGATAGTATACGTTAAAAAGAGAAGGAGGTCAAGGACAGAAACCTTGGGGGTGACATGGATAAAGAACCAGCAAAGGAAAAAGAGAATCATGGAAACCTAGAGAGAGAGAGTATTCAAAAGGAGATGGTGATCAATGGTATCAAATGCTGCCGAGAGATCAAGGAGGATTAGAATTGAGATCTGACAATTAAGAGACCATTGATAACTTTAGAGAGGACAATTTTAATTGAGCACCAGATTGCGGAGAATTTGGGATTTAGAATAAAGAGGTAGATTTCTTTAAAAGTTTAGCCAAGAAGGGGAGGATATTTATAAAATAATAGTTAGCAGAAATGGTATAGTCAAGAGAGGATTTTTTTAATAGGAAATATGGACATGTTTGTAGGCAATAGAGAAGGAGTCAGTACATAGGGAGAGAGAGAAGGTAAGAGAGAAAGAATAATAGTGAGAGCAATCTGCTAGAGAAGGGGAGCTCTAAGCTAATGATCTCAATTTTGTCAGTAAATGAGGCAAAGTCCTCAGATGAGACAGGAAGTGCCATGGAAGGTTCAAGCACAGAAGAGGGTTGAAATAATTGGTGAAAGATGGGAGAGTAAATCAATTTGGGAGCAGAATGATTGCCTAGATTCAGTGAGAACCCAGTTGAAATCAGAAAACACCAATTTGTAGAGAGCCTAGTCAGTACAGTTTTATGTTTTCTCCAGCTCTGTTCAGCAGCATGTGAAGAAAGCAGAAGGAGAAAGTAATGCATGATTGAGGCTTGGCAAGACATGAGCTATGATAATACAGAGACAAAGGAATTGAGGGTGGAGTGTACTATAGAATTGAATTGGTTCATCACTGAGGCAAAGATGGAGAATACAGGAGAATGTGGCCAGGAGTGATGTTCCAGGAAAGAACTGGGGAGAGGGGACAGAGCTTACAATAAGGAGAAACATCAGGGTTAGGCATCATATGTCATGGGAGAAAATGGAATGATAAAAGATTATGATCAGGTAAAGGAATTTTAGAGTTTGTGAACATGAAAGTAAAACAGTTATAGATGATTCCAAAGTCAAGGTTGTGGTGTAGCTGAGGGGGAGGAATAGGTCATGAGAATTGAGCAGCTTGAGAAACTGAGAAATAAAGATCTTTGAAGGGGCATCCATATGTACACTAAAGTTCCCTAATATGAGGTCTGAAAATGGAGAAGAGAGAACAACTGAGAGGCAGCACTAAACTCATTCAGGAAGGAAGGAGTGTCTTGGGGGTGGGTGGATAACAGTGATACATTTGAATAGTTTGAACCTCAAAGGAGGAGCTATTGCTTAGTGAAAGTGGTCAATAGAGAGTCTGGAAATGGCAATGAAGAGCAAGAAGTATTCCCACTGCCCCATCACAACTAGTAAATTGCTGAGTATAAGAGAAACCATAGCCAGTACTCATTATGAGGTGATTGCTGACCTCTGAGAATAATGCAGTTTGAGAAGAATCGTAAGGATGGAAGCCAAATGGTTAAGAGGGAAAAAAAAAATGATGCACAGCATCTCCTACCTATAAAGTAGCCATTGTGGATTGGGGCTGTCAGAGTCACTTCCATAATTTTGTTTGAATTAGCTTTTATAGCTGCTGCAAGGAGGAGACATGGGATTACATCACTTCTGCACATGGATGGTACAAAGAGAGGTGCAGATCACTTTGCCTGGCCCACTGCGGTAATCATTTGTTTATGGCAGAAGCAGCACTTTCAACAAATCCCTCTGGTGCATTCTCACGCTGCCTACTGTGGATTTCCCACATCCAAAGAGATCCCGAATGATCTCACACACTATACTGATTATACAAATTACTTGACAATGGTAGAATGACACAGATCACTCCCACTCTGGTCCATCCAGCTCTTGAGTGAATGCCCAGCAGCTGAGTTATGAGTCCTTCAGGAATGCTGCAAGATGGGAACTATGGTACCAGATGTTTCACTGATAATCAATCAGTCACCGGAGGCTACAAAAACAAAAGTGAAATTGCCCCTGCATTGGAAGAGCTTATATTCTTCGTCTTATACCACTGTTTATCTTGCCCTGCCACTCCACCAACTGGGCTGAGAGAGGAGCTAGTGGGTCCTTACTGTCACCTGAAGAAGGGCAGTATTTACCCAGTGGAACTCCCCCTTGTAAGTAAAGGGGAAGCTTCTCTGGCCCTATTTCTGTCTTAAATAGAGCAGGGTTGACATGGCAAAGGTTCAGCATCTGTGATTCTTTCTGGGAGGAATTTGAAACCTTGCCTGAAATTTGAAGTTGGTGATGAAGTCTGAAATCTCTAGATTCTTATCCCAGTCCTGACAATGACTAGCTTCTGAATTAAGGTAAGTCACACAAGTTCCTTTGAGAGTTATCTATAAAACTGGGATAATAAAATTAGCAACTAGCACAGTTGTTTGGGCTTTTTAAATGTTAAAGTACTGTGGCAGTATGAATTTTTGTTTGTTTGTTTTTTAATGGGCCTGTGGTTTCATTGGTATAGGGAATTCCCATTGAGAAAACACCCTCTGCTAGCATCTATTCAGCACCTTATGGTGTTTGAGTTGGTGGCATCCTCATTCACCCTACAGAGTCAATCAGTCGCCAAATCTTTTTGTTTCTACCTCCACAATATCCACCTCCACTCACTCAGCCACCACCCTAGGTTAGACTTTCATCACTTCTTGTCTAAACTCTCCCGATAGTGTCCTAACTGGCTTTTCTGCCCCAAGTTTATCCCACTACAATCCATCATCCACAAGGCTGCTAAAATGATTTGACTGTCACCCCAACCTTCTCAGTAAAATTCTATAGCTCCCTATTACCTCTAGGAAATAATAAAAACTGTTTGTCTTTTAAAATCCTTCACATCCTGAGCACAGCCTACCTTTCCAATCTTATTACACATTACAACACTTCCTGTACTCCAGGGTCCAATCAAACTAACCTTCTTACTGTTTCCTCCTATCTTTGTGCCCTTATTCTGTTTAGTTCC
The DNA here is from genome assembly GCF_900497805.2 of Vombatus ursinus. NCBI lineage: Eukaryota > Metazoa > Chordata > Mammalia > Diprotodontia > Vombatidae > Vombatus > Vombatus ursinus. Next base: position 2,915,039 of record NW_020951860.1, read on the forward strand.
CCATGCCTAGAATGTGCCTTCTTTGCTTCTGCCTCTTCAAATCCCTTATTTTCTTCAAAAATCACCTCAAATTTCAACTTCTACATACATTCTTTCCTAATCTCCCCAGTAGTAGTGTCCTATGCAAGGACGTTAGAATAGCAGAAAGTTGTAGATCCGGCACTGTTATGCTCTAGGAACTTAACAAATGATTGATCAGTTGAAAGTGGTCTTGGGTACTGAGAGGTTAAGTTACTTGCCTAGAGGAATACAGTCATTGGAAGAGATGTCATGTGAAACTAGGTCTTTCTAACACCAAATCTCTCTCTCTATGCCTATTACACCATGCTGCTTCTTGGTTATATTTTATTTAAGCCCTTTCTACATACACGATATGAACAAATGTTAGCTATTATTTAAATACTGCCAGCCCCATAGATGAAGGGGATTCATAGAAGTGTAGTATAGTGTATTGACTTCCTTTAAGTGAAATATTCTTAGAAGTAAAGATGGCACTGAGATCTTTATCATCATGAGTACTACCTTCACTGGTACAGATCGTACCCCACCCAGATATTCTCATCCTGTGTCATTCTTGTCCTTGTCTTCCTATAAATCCTCCATAGATGATTTCTTCCCCCCTCTGAAGGAAGGCTTTCTTCTGTACCTTTTTTTTTCTCTGTACCTTTTTTTAAAAAGCAGAAATAGATTCCCCCTCCCCCAAAGATGCCAAGGAAAAAAAAAAGGAAGAACTTAAAATGTGTTTAATATTCAGTTCCCTCTGCCCCCTGCTTAACCTGAGTTAATGATTGTTGAAAAATATAATCAATAATGACTCTGGCACAATTCACCGTGATAGAGCAAAATATAACGAGCTTTGCAAGGGTTAGCCTTGCATTTCCAAATCCATTAAGCAATGCCAAGTGTCATACTTCAATTCATCACAGCTCAGTGAATCTGAACCTTCATTTAATAGGTAACTATTTTTTTCCTGAATTTCACTTTAAGGAGACAGGGAGACATAACAAAAACAAGAAGCTCATATAGAGGATTTGTCCAAACTAAATAAAAAGTAATATAGTTACATGAGTACAAGAACCCTGTGGTATTCAATCTGTATGTCTCCCCCAAAACTTAGCCTTGTGCTCTGCATGTAGTAGTCATAGAATGATTGAATCATAAATTTAGAGTTGGAAGGGATCGGAGAGAGAGCATCTAATCCAGTCTCCTTCTTGTACAAATGAAAAAAATGAGGCCCAGAGAAATTAGGTGATTTACCCAGGGTCCCACAGGTAGTTAAGTGTTAGAAGTAGAATTTGAGGGGCGGCTAGGTGGTAAGGTAGATAGAGCACCGGCCCTGGAATCAGAAGGATCTGAGTTCAAATCTGACCTCAGACATATAACACTAGCTGTGTGACTTTAGGCAAGTCACTTAACCCCAATTGCCTCACCAAAAAAAAAAAAAGTGAAATTTGAACCAAGGTCCTCTGAGTATAAATCTACCATACGATGCTGTCTCTCAGTCATTTTCCCTTTAAAAAAATTTTTTTTGAGTTGAACTTCTAATGATTGCCCTGACCACAAAAAATCACCAAATCTTAAAGCCAGTTGTTGTTCAGTTGTATCTAACTCTTAAGGACCCCATCTGGGGTTTTCTCAGCAAAGATACTGGAGTGGTTTGCTTTTCCCTTCTCTAGCTTATTTTACAGATGAAGAAACTGAGGTAGACTGAGGTTAAGTGACTTGCCTAGGATCACACAGCTAGTAAGTCTGAGGCTGGATTTGAACTTGGGTCTTTGGGATTTCAGGCCCAGTAGTCTATCTACTGTGCCACCTCGCTGACCTAGGCCTAATTCATGATTACATATTGTGCAGTCACAGAATCTTAAGAGTTAGAAGAGACAGTTGTTCCAACCCATTGCCTGAACAAGAATCCCTTCAACAATATTTCAAATCAAGGGTTCATTCAGTATCTACCTGAAGACCCTTAGTGATGGGGGAACTCACTACTTCCCTTTCCACTTTGGGTAGCTCTAATATTAGAACCGTTTTCCTTACATCATGCTTAAATCTTCCTCTCCGCAGCTTCTCCCCATTCTTCCTAGTTCTGCCATATGAGGCCAAGTGGAACAAAACTAATCCCTATTCCACATGACAGCCCTACAAATACTTAAAGACAGCTATCATATCCACTTTGAGTTTTCTCTTCCTCAGGCTAAGCGTCCCCAGTTTCTCTAACTGATCCTTAACTGTAATGTTCTCCAGTCCTCTCATCATTCTGATAGGCTTCTTCTTGACATGCTCCAGCTTATTGCTAGCTTTTCTTAATTCTGGTGCCCAGAACTAAACACAGTAGTCCAGTTGGGATCTGATAAGGCCACAATACAGTGGAACTGCTTGCTCTGTTATTCTGGACACTGTGCATCTTAATGCAGCACAGGTCCTACCATTAACTTTTCCTATATCGTGTCTTATTCATTTTTACTGGGTTTTCAATCCACTAATCCCGTGATCTTTTTACAGGTAGCTCCACCTCCCCTATGCTACATTTATCAAGCTAATTATTAGAACCCAAATATGAAATTGTCAATTTATCCCATTAAATGTCATCTTGTTTGATTTGGCCAGTTGTCAAAGATACTTGAGATCTTTTTGGATCTGGACTCATATGATCCAGTGGGTTAATTATCCTTCCCCCTCCCCACTAAGCTTCATGTCATCTAAAAAATTTGACATGTATGCCTTTCATTCCTTTATGCAAGCTGTTGACTTCAAGTGGTGTTGAATAGTACCAGATCAAGGACAGATCCCTAGGGCAGCCTCTAGACACGACTTTCCAAGTTGACACCAACTCTTCAGTGGTGACTCTTTGGGTCCAATCATTTAGTTGTTCGGTGGTTCAGTTATGTCCAACTGTTCTTGACCCTGTGGACCATAGCACACCAATCCTGTCCATGGGGTTTTCTTGACAAAGATCCTGGAGTGGTTTGCCATTTCCTTCTCCAGTGGATTAAGGTAAATAGAGGTTAAGTGACTTGTCCAGAATCACACAGCATGTAAATCTGAGGCCACATTTGAACTCAGGGCTTCCTGACTCCAAGTCCAGTGCTCTATCCACTGAGCCACCTAGCTACCTCTAAAAAAATTGTTCAATCGTTTCAGTCATGTTGTTCAGTTGTTCAGTCATTTAACCAGATCCAAATTCATCCAATTGTGCCCTCAGATAACCCATACCATCTCCTCCTCCCACCCCTTCTTGTTCACTAAGGTAGCATAGAAGACTCTACAACAGCTTCTTAAATTCACACTTTCAGTAAGAAGCAGCATAATGGAGTTGAAAAAAGCAATGATATCTATTGACATTGAGGCAGCTAGGTGGTGCCATGGTGCCCACAGCCTGGACCTGGAGTCAGGAAGACCTAAATTCAAATCTGGCCTCAGACACTTACTCTCTATGTGACCCCTGGCATGTCCTTTAACCTCTTTTTGCCTCAGTTTCTCCAATTATAAAATGAAGATAATATCAACACCTCATTTGCAAGGTTGTTGTGAAATGATACAATACTTGAGATGATTTTGTAAAGAGCTTAACACAATTTCTGGTGCATATAGGCCCCACATAAATGTTTATTCCCTTCCATCCCCCTCCATATACACATTTGGCTCAGTCTCCTAAATGTAAATAAAGGACAATGAAAATCTATCTCCCAGGATAATAAAAGCTCTTTGGAGGCAGAGACTCTAGCCTCTACATAGTATCAGGCATATATTAAAAATTTAATAAATGGCTGTTGAATGAACCATGAAGCATTTCAGGACTCTGAGTCATTGAAGATACATTCTAGATTATAGCAAACCAGCCTTAAAGCCAAGAAGACATGGGCTCAAGTCCTGTTGCTGACCCCTATTGACTGTCTGGCCCTGAGCAAGTCAGTTTACTTCCCGGTGCTCTAGGTAGTTCTCTAAGACCGTTGGCGCAGGGGAAATACCAGCAATCTTTAGTAGAAGGATTTCCCTGTACCCATGAGATCGCTTACGCAGTTCCTGGCCTTCTAATCTATGCACCATACTGTGTACTAGGGGAGAAGCAAAGGTGGATGAGACATGTTCCCTGTGCTCAGAGAAGTTATATTCTTTTGGGGTAGGGGATATTAGACACATAGAAAAGTATCTGAGAATGCAAAATAAAACTAGGTAAGTGCTTGTGTAAAAAAAGGTATACACATGTGTGGTAACTCATATTTACATCATTCTTTAAGGTTTGCAAAGCAGTATATATGTGTATAACATATAATGTATAATTTTAATTTATCTTCATAATCACCCTATGAGGTAGTTACTATCGTTAGCCCCATTTTACAGTTAGGACCCTGGGCCTCAGAAAAGCAAAGTGATTTTCCCAACTAGTAAATATATAAGGTAGTATTTGAACTCAGGTCTTCCTGACTCCTTATTCAACTATGTTATGCTCTCTACCTGAGTTACTAACAAAGGGCTCTATAAATTTCAAGGAAGGAAAACTCATTACCAAATGAGGAGGGATCAGGGAAAATGTCATGGAAAAAAGATGGCATTAAAGCTAGATCTTAAAGGACAGAGGGTTTTGAGAGGTAAAGAATAAGAGGGCACACCAAGCATAGACAACAGAGAAAGCAGACGTAGAGATCAAGGTGGGAAAGCGCTATGTATACACATACATATGTACATATCTATCTATGCATTTATATGTGTGTATACATATATGTGTGTGAATATACATATATACACACACTTTTGTTCAGACATTTCAGTCATATCTGACTCTTCATAACCCTATTTGAGGTTTTCTTGGCAAAAATCCTGGAGTGTTTTGCCATTTCCTTTTCCAGCTCATTTTACAGATGAGGTAAGTGAGGCAAATGGGGTTAAGTGACTTGACCAGGGTCACACAACTAGTTTGTGTCTAAAGCTGGATTTGAATTCACAAAGATGAATCTTCATGACTCCAGGCTCAGTGCTGTATCCATTGTGTCACCTAGCTGCCCTATATGTGTATGTATATATATATGTATATATATATATATATATACACACATACACAATATACATATTTACTCATACGTGCATATATACCTATACATATGCATATGCATACATACACACATGCGTGGATATAAGTATATATGTACATATATACACAAACATATATGCACACAAACCTAGAAATTCACTTTAGCTATAGCACAGTGTATAAGGTAAAGAGTATTAGTATAAAACCTGCAAAATTATAGTGTGTGCTAGATTTTAAATGGAAAAGCCCGTGTCTCCTCCCAAATTTCCTCCCACTATGATGCAAAAGGGAGGTTATTTTTTTTGGCTTCTTTTGGTGAGGCAATTGGGGTTAATCACACAGCTAGTAAGTGTTAAGTGTCTGAGGCTGGATTTGAACTCAGGTCCTCCTGACTCCAAGGCCAGAGCTCTATTCACTGCGCCACCTAGCTGCTCCAGGGAGGTTATTATACATATAAAATCTACATGTGAGGAAACTGTCAGGAATTCCTTCCTTAATATTTGTGCCAAATTTGTTTGGTATAGAAGCAGTCTGGTATAGGAGAAGAAATACTTGATTGGAGTCCGAATGTGTTTGAATCATAGCCTTCCTACTTCAGACTTGTGTGAGCAAGTCAATTAATCTTTCTAGGCCTCAGTTTCCTCCTCTGTAAAATGAAGAGGTTGAAGTACAGGGTTTCTAAGGTTTCTCCTAAGTCCTGTGAACTGGTACAATGATTTTCTATGAATTTTCTTATCTGTAAAATGATGGGGTCAAGGCTAAATTATGATGAAGGTCTCTTCTAGCTCTTTCATGGTGCTATGATCCCATAAGCCTATTTTTCATAGTTTACTGTGGAAGTCCAAAGTTTGGAAGGAACCTCTGGTCTTCTAGTTCAGCTCCTACTTTTATAATATCTAGGGCTCTGAAATATACATTTGGAGACATGAGCAGAGCCTCAGATCAACCCCTTGTATTAGATTGTACAGCCTGATTTACATCATAATTATGATTTCATCACAGACTTGCTCTTCTGATTAATTTAGATGTATAACCACACCAAAGAGCGGGGGAAGAGAAACATACCCCAGTTATCCCCCTCTGCCCTCCTGATGGGTCAGCATGCCTGCAAGAACATCCCACATTTCTTTGTACCCTTCCACACACACTGAAGGCTTACCTCAGTCAGTTCCTTTCTATATTGATAAGCTAATTCTGTCCAAAGGCTATAAAGTTGTAGCTAACTTTGCCTCTACCAACAATAGTCACTGCCTTTCTTTTTCCTTAAATACCCCAGATTAGTGCCACAACTACGTGCTAAGAAGCAGCCCCCTAACTCCATTGGGTACCCATCAATGCAATGCAACAACCCATAACAGTGAATTCCATCCACAATATCCCTCACAACTGGTCATTCACCTCTTCATTGACAACCTCCAATAACAATGGAGCCTTTAGCCCAGCCTTTAGAGGCAGCCCATTTCACTTTTATACAGCTTTTTGTCAAGAAGTAGTTTTTAATATTAAGCTGAAACCTGCCTTCCCATGATTCCCATCTCTTGGTTCCAGTTTTACCATATAGGGCCAAATAGAACAAGTCTAGTTGTTCTATTCCATGACACTTCAAATATTTGAAAGCTGCTATCATACTACATGTTCCCAAGGCTTCTCTTCTCTCAGGTAAAAACTGTTTTCCTTCATCAGATCCTTGTGTAGAGTAGGTTCTAGACCCCTCCCTATCTTGATTTGTCTTACAGTAAGTGATTCAGTTCAACAACTAAAGTGAGGCCTAAAACCAAACATGCACTCCATATGTAGTCCAAAGCAAAATGCCACAAGATAAGCAGTTAGTGGGGGACAGAGCCAAGATGGCAGAGTAAAAGCAGGGATTCACTTGAGCTCTCCCCCAAACCCCTCCAAATACTTGTAAAAATGACTCTTAACAAATTCTAGAGCAGTAGAACCCACAAAAAGAGAGAGTGAAACAAATTTCCAGCCCAAGACAACCTGGATGGTCGATGGGAAAAGTCTGTTGCACCAGGCTGGGAGAGGAGCACAGTTCATCATGGGCCACACCACTGGCAAAGGCTAGGGCCCAGCAAACCTGGAGCAGGCCTCAGGGGACTGAATCAAGGGGAGCTATGACGGCTTCCAGAATTCTCAACCCACAAATACTAAAGATAACTTTAGAAGGGATTCAGATCTGATCCTCATCAAGAGCACAGGCCCAGGAGAGGAGTAAATACCTCTCCTTAGAGTGTGCCACCTTACAAGAACTGAAAACTTACAAGTCCCTAGAAGTATCTCTGAAAACAGCTGCACAAACCCCTTGAAGCTTGGGACAGTGCACCCTCCACACTGGAAGCAGAGCCTACCTTAACAAAGAGTTAAACAGTCAGGGAAACAGAGGGAAAAAACTCAGACTATAGAATCTTACTTTGGTGGCAAAGAAAATCAAGGCATACAACCAGAAGAAGACAACAAAGTCGGGGCTCCTACATCCAAAGCCCCCAAGAAAAATATGAATTGGTTTCAGGTCATGGAAGAGCTCAAAAAGTATTTTGAGAAGCAAGTAAGAGAAGTAGAGGAAAAACTGGGAAGAGAAATGAGACTGATGCAAGAAAATCAAAAAAACGAGTCAACAGCTTGGTAAGGGAGACCCAAAATAATGTTTAAGAAAATAATACCTTAAAAATAGATGAGACCAAATGTCAAAAGAGTCCAAAAAGCCAATGAGTAGGAGAACGCCTTAAAAAACAGAATTGGCCAGATGGAAAAGGAGGTCCAAAAGCTCACTGAGGAAAATAATTCCTTAAAAATTAAAATGGAGCAAATGGAAGCTAATGACTCTATGAGAAATCAAGAAATTATAAAACAAAATCAAAAGAATGAAAAAATAGAAGACAATGTGAAATATCTCATTGGAAAAACAACTGACCTGGAAAATAGATCTAGGAGAGATAACTTAAAAATTATTGGACTACTGAAAGCCATGATCAAAAAACGAACCTAGACATCAAATTTCAAGAAATGATCAAGGAAAACTAACCTGATGTTCTAAAGCCAGAGGGTAAAATAGAAATTGAAAGAATCTACCGATCACCTCCTGAAAGAGATTCCTAATTCCAGAGTTCCCAGGTCAAGGAAAAAATATTGCAAGCAGCCAGAAAGAAACAATTCAAGTATTGTGGAAACACAATCAGGATAACACAAGGTTTAGCAGCTTCTACATTAAGGGATCAGAGGGCTTGGAATATGATATTCCAGAGGTCAAAGGAGCTAGGATTAAAACCAAGAATCACCTACCCAGCAAAACTGAGTGTAATCAATGAGGGGGGAAAATTGATATTCAATGATGTAGAGGAATTTAATGCATTCTTGGGAAGCCAGAGCTAAGTAGAAAAATTGAGTTTCAAATACAAGAATCAAGAGAAACATGAAAAGGTAAACAGGAAAGAGAAATCATAAGGGACTTATTAAAATTAAACTGTTTGCATTCCTACATGGAAAGATATTTGTAACGCATGAGACCTTTCTCATTATTAAGATAGTTGGAGGGAATATATATAGACAGAGGGCAGATGGTGAGTTGAATATGAATGGATGGTATCTAAAAAAGAAAATTAAGGCATGATAGAGGAATGTACTGGGAGAAGGAGAAAGGGAGAGGTACAATGGGATAAATTATCTCACATAAAAGAAGTAAGAAAAAGCTTTTACAGTGGAGGGGAAGAGGGGGGAGGTAAGAAGGAATGAATGAACTTTACTCTCATTGGATTTGGCTTTAAGAGGAAATAACATACACACCCAATTGGGTATGGAAATCTATCTTACCCTACAGGAAAGTAGGGGGGAAGAAGATAAGAGAGGGAAGGGTGATAGAAGAGAGGATGGACTGACAGAGTTAATCGAAGTAAACACTTTTGAGGAGGGACAGGGAAAAAGGAGAGAAATGAATAAATGGGGGCTGGGATAGGATGGAGGGAAATATAGTTAGTCTCTCACAACATGACTATTATGAAAATGTTTTGCCTGACCACACATGTATAGCCTATGTTGAATTGCTTGCCTTCTCAATGAGGGTGGGTGGGGAGAGAATGTGGAACTCAAAGTTTTAGAAACGAATGTTAGAAATTGTTTTTACATGCAACTGGAAAATAAGATACACAGGCAAAAGGGTAGGGAAATCTATTTTACCCTACAGGAAAATAGAAGGGGAAGGGGATAAGAGAAGGGTGGGGGTAACAGAAGGGAGAACAGATTGGGTAAAGGGGGAATCAGAACTCAGGCCTTCATGCAAGGTGGGGGGAGGAGAGGGATGGGGAGAAATGTTGAAACTCAAAATCTTGTCAAAGTGAATGTTGAAAACTAAAAATAAATAAATTTTTTAAAAAAGATAAGCAGTTAGTGGATAGAGAATAGATAGAGAGCTGGACCTAGAGTCAGACACTGGATCCAAATGTAGACACTAACTCTCTTGGTTAAGTCCCTTAACTTCTGCCTGCCTCAGTTTCCTCATTTGTAAAATAGGGATAATAGTGCCTACTTCCCAGGATTGTTGTGAGGATAAAATAAGATATTTGTAAAATACTTTGCATACCTTAAAGCCCTAAAAAATGTTAGCTATTATTGTTATTACTACTATTATTATTATTATTAGATTAGATTAGATTATTGCCTTCCTCATTATGAATACTAGGTATCCAATAATGGAACCTAAGATCACATTAAGACATGCCAATGACATATATTAAGATTTCATTCTATTAAAACTCTTAAGGCTTTTTGACATAAATTTTTCTCGATCCATGTCTTCACCATCCTGTGTATGTATAGTTCACTTTTTTGAACCAAATCGTAGGATGAAAGGTCTGAAACTTTTCATACGTTCCTCTTTTTAGCTTCTGCCAATCATTCCAACCTATTGTGATCACATTAGGTCCTGATTCTATTATCTAATATCTGAACCATGTCTCCCAACTTCATGACACTGAAAAATTTGATAAGCATACTCTCTGTACCTTCATCCCTTTAATAAAATTGTTTAACAGAACATGGTAAAGAATTCTAGGAGAGACTTCCTTCCAGGTAGATATTAATCAATATTCTTTAGATCCTATGATTTAAGCATAACTACTATCATTCAGTCAACAGGACTCTTTATCTTGTTCACAAGGTTATGAAGAGACACTATCAAGTTCTTTAACTGAAATTCTATTATACTATGTGCATGGCATTGGATGTCAGCTTGGAAGGACATCTCCATTTGAGTGCCCCATGATCTATTTTTGGTCCTGTGCTGTTTAATATATTTATCAAGTCGTAGGATAAAAGATATGCTATCATATTTGCAGATGACACAAATCTGGGAGGGATCCAAAAAGATCTTGATGGGATACAGCATTGGGCCAATACTAGTGAGATGAAAATTAATAAGGATAAATGTAAGCTCTTGCCCTTGGGTTTTAAAGAGCAACTTCACAAAGGCAAGATAGGGGAGGCACATCTAGAGAGCAATTTGTCTGAAAAAGTTCTGGGAGCTTCATCAAAGCAAGCTCCATATAAGTCAACTGGAATTTTGCAGCCAAAAAAAAAACTTGTATAATTTTAGGCTACAAAAAGAGAGGCATAGGGAGTACTATGGAGGGGATAATTATGCCCTACTTTTACCCGGTTAAATTTACATCTGGATTATTGAGTTCATTTCTGGCCACTGTACTTGTGAATGATAGAAATGTCCACAAGAGGGGAAGGGCCTTGAGATCATGCCACATGAAACTGACTAATTAAGGAATTGAAAACGTTTAAAAAAGAGATGACTTGAACCTACATGCTAGCTGTCCAAAAGTTGAATAAGCTGCCTCTTATCCTATTCAGTTCCCGAGACCTTTAAACAAAGGTTTGATGACCACTTTTCAGTTATATTACGGAAGGAATTTGGATTGAACCAAACTGCCTATAAGGTCCCCTCCAATTCTGAGATTCCATAATTCTGTGATTACCTTTACTTACCCTGTCTACTAACCCTATCCAAAAACAAAATGGGAAATGAGAGTAGTCTGGAATGGCTTTTTACTTGGGCTGGTTCTGTGTAATAATCATCTCTGTATCTAGGGTACGAGGTGTGACTGAGGCTTCTCAAGACTTATCAAACCTGATGGCCACTCTTCATTTGTGATAATTGGCATGAGTACAAATAAAGAAACATATAAAGATTTGCTAGACATTATGAAGTTTTGGGCTAGAAATTGAAACCCTTAGGAAGGGTTGGGAACCCTTAGGAAGTGATATCTTCCCAGTTGAAGGTAGAGACCTCAGAAGAAAAAGGAAGATGTAGGAGTAATAATTTATATAAGATTTTACTTTTTCCCTAATCATCTTTGGAAGTAGACCTAGTAGTAGTATAGTTGGGTCAAAGAATATAGGCAGTTTAATAACTCTTTGGCTATAATTCCAGATTGCTCTCCAAAATGGTTGGATCAGTTCACAATTCCACCAACAACGAATTAGTGTCCCTATTTTTCCACATCCTCTCCAACATTTGTTGCTTTCCTCTTCAATCATTTTAGCCAATATGATAGGTGTAAAATGATACATCGAATCAAATCAAAGATGATTAGGGGAAAAAGAAAAGAACCTATGTGTCCTAAAATATTTATAGCAGCTCTCTTTGTAGTGGCAAAGAACTATAGATTGTGGAGATGCCCATCAATTGGGGAATGGCTGACCAAGTTGTGATATATGATTGTGATAGAATACTACTGTGTTATAAGAAATGATGAGCTCAATGATCCTAGAAAAACATGAATAGACTTGCACAAAATAATGACGAGTGAAATGAGCAGAACAAAGAGAATGTTGTATATAATAACAACAATATTGTTTTAAGAACAACTTTGAATGAGTAAGTTATTTTGACCCATAAATACCCAAATTAACTACAGAGGTCCTTTAAGGAAGACTGCTATCTGCATCCAAAGAACTGATAAAAAGAAGTTTGTATAGGATGGTTTTACATATGTGTGTGTGTGTGTGTGTGTGTATACACATTTGTGTCTAATGGTGTCCATCTCTGGTGGGGGAAAGAGGGAAAAAAAGAAAAAAAAGAAATTTACATGATAACATTATTATATATTTAAAAGGAATAGCAAGTTGTACGTAATAGATTTGCAGTCTCACGTGCAGTCATCTTTTTTTATTATACTATGTTATGGAAATGCTTGTTTTATTCCATAAATTAAAAATAAAATAAATTAAAAAAAATTTTTTTAAAGATTTTACAAGGAGTGTAAGTTACAACCACCCTTTGACATAGGTAGTACAGATATTAGTATCTCCATTATGCTGATGAGAAAACTAAGGCTCTCAGAAGTTACATACTGATGTAATGACCATTGATTAAGTGCCTGCTGGGCAGCTAGGTGGTGCCATAGTGCACAGAGTGCAGGGTCTGAAGTCAGGAAGATTCATCTTCCTGAGTTCAAATCTTACCTCAGACATGTATTACCTGTGTGACCCTGGGCAAGTCACTTAACCCTGTTTACCTCAGTTTCCTCATCTATAAAATGAGCTGGAGAAGGAAATGACAAACCACTCCAGTATCTTTGCCAAATGGGGTCACAAAGTGTCAGACATGACTAAACAATAATAACAAAAGGGCCTACTAGGGGCTAAGCTGTATTCTGGGTGCTAGTGAAATAGTACAAAGAATGAAGAAAATACTGTTGGAAAGGAACTTCCATTAACCAAAAACGATCACATAGGTTTCAAACTCAGGTCTGTCGATTCCAAGCCTAGCATTCTACCCACTATATCATGCTACTTCTTAGTGTCTAAGAATGGAGTCTTGAGTTTCTGGACTATGACTTATAATATGGAAATAATGGGCTCTTGCAGTGTATATTATAATGAATGATAAAGATATATTTGTTTGGTATCTTGCAATCCCACTCAGGAGAGATTTAAGCTGAATCTAAAAGAATGAATTTTAAAAATTTATTAAGCACTTACTGTATGCAAATAATTGTACTGAGTGCTGGGGATTCAAAATGAAAAGTAAGATAGTCCTTGCTCTCAAGGAACTCAAATTTTAATAAGGGGATGCAAGATATATGAAAGTTTTCGAGATGGAAATTAGATGAAAAGGCTGCGTGGTTCTTTAGGAGCATCAGCAAAGCAGATGGTCATGCATCTTCTTTAGTGTCATTTTCATTAATAAAAACCATATCCCATTTCTAATGTTGCATTTGACAGTGCCAAGGACTTTGGTGGTAAGAACATTTTTCAGTATCTTTAGCAGCTGTGGCTGCTGAGGCAGCAGAGGCCTTAGCATCCAAAGAAACAGTTTCCAGGTCACATCTCCACAAGGATTGCTTCCCTTTGGAAGTCCACTCTGACTTCTCACACCAGGTCAATGGTCTGAAAAAGGAGAGAAAAGGAAAATAATTTCAGTTGGAAAAAATAAAAGGATCAAAGAAGTGATAAATCTGCTACTCAGAATGGCAAGGGTGAGGAAAACAGAAGACTTATCATCAGATGTCAGAACTATTCAACTCATTTTTCTATTAGCTTTCTTTTTTCTTTCTGCCAAGGATAATAGTCTTTCTACTAGAAAGGATAGAACAAAATGGTTAAAAGGGAATCAAAAGTCAATATAAATGAAGATGTACTAAGAGAACCCCTAGATGCGCCCAATAAGTAAAAATATAAAGTCTTGGATAAATTATATGCCAGATTATGAAAGAACTCGAAGATGTGATAGCTGAGGCACTCTCAATGATCTTTGACGGAGTAAGAAGAACAGGAGAGATTTGAACTAGAAAAAGGCAAATGTTTCAATTGTCAAAGAAGGTAGAGAGGAATGGTAGGGGAAGGAAGATGGAGGCTGCAAACTGCAGATCCAATAGCCTGCTTTCAATCTCTGGAAAATATCCAAGAGCATACTCTTAAAGAGATGACCTCTCAGTGTTTATCAATGGAAAAGTCAGCTTGACTGTGTCAAGAATAGATTATGTCTGACCACCTCATTTTTTTTTGATAAAGTTACTACACTAGTAGTTCAGAGGAATTCTTTAGACATAATTTGCCTTGATTCAACAAAAGCATCTGTGGATAACTTGCAAAGATAACTTGCAAAGGATAGATGACAGTATAGTTCCACAGATTCAAAGCTGGTAAATGATTAGACCCCAAAAATACTTACTTATGGGTTATTGTCAACTTAGAGGGAAGTATGCAACAGACTATTCTACAGATCTGTTTTTGGTCCTCTGCTATATAACATTCCAACTTGGATTGACATAGATAGTATGGTTGTAAAATTTGTATATGATACAAAGCCAGGTAAGATATTGGATAACAGTCAGGATCCAAAGAAATCTCAACAAGCTAGAATGATGAGCCAAAAATAATAAAATGAAATGTAATAGAAAAATACAAAATCCTACATAGATTTTTAAAAAATGAAGTTCACAAGGATTAGCTCCTTTCAAGGCTCAGATAAAACTATGAAAGGACTTTCTTAATTACCATAGTCTTTAATGTTGTCTTATTCCCCAAAATAAAATTATTTCATATTTATTTTGTGCATTTTTTATTTATAAGAGGCAGCATAGTATTTTGGATAGTAAATTAGTCTTAGAGTCAGAAAGACCTGGATTTAAGTCCCATCTCTGACATCTAATGGCCATGTGACTGGGTAGGTGGCCTCTAGGTGTACTAAACAACTTGTTAAGAGAGGAAGTTGCAAAGTATGTGTCCAGGTGCATGGATAGAGGAAGTCCTTCAATGGCCACTAATAAAATTAAAGGTAGTATCAAAAGAAAGTTTATTTTTTTTTAATTTTCTTATCTGTGCATGTGTTGATTCCCAACAGTAGAATGCAATCTCCTTGAGGGCAGGGACTGTTTACATTTTTAATCTTATTCATTCCCCAGAACCTAGAACACTTCCTTGCACGTAACTGGTGTTTAATAAGTGCTAATTTAATTGAATTTAATCAAGTGCTTCAAAAGGTGAAGGAGCCAACAAGGAGGAAATTCTGTTTTGTCTCTAATTCTCACTAATAAGGAAGAACTAGTTGTTAAAAATTAATGAAAACCTTGAGGAGAAACTCCCTCTTAGTGAAACAGAGTATAGTTTAGCATGCACTCTAGATTATGGGAGAATAGATGACAAAGAGTTCTGGAGAAGGATAGGTTGAATACTATGGACTAAAATTCTTCAGAGAAAGTCAGCCAAGGAGGGATAGGAAATGCAAGAATAAAATTCTGAAGACAGGGAAACAATTCAAATCTAGAAGAATCTAGAAGCTGTTTCAAGAGACCTGCACAGATAACTTAGGAGTCAATCACTGAGCATTTATTAAGTGCCTACTGTGTGCTAGGTGTTGGAGATACGATATGAAACAGTCCCTGCTCTGTCTTTTGCCAGTGCTTAACACAGTGCCTGGCACATAGTAGGAATATTATATATTCTCATTGACTGAATCAAGGAGCATGAGTTATTTCAGAGAAGGCATCAAGCTACATACAAAATTTTAAAAAATAAGGGTTTTTTTTTTGAGGGGGAGACACAGTTGATAGGGATCAGGAAAGAAGATGTCAAAGGTAGTACTTGCACTGAGACTTGAAAGAAACCAGGGATTCTAAGACAGCAGGTATCTCAGGCATAGGGAATGGCTGGTGCAAAGTCAGGATCTCAGAAGAGACTATAGTTTACCCCAATTCCTTCCATGGTAGCCCAAACAAGAGGACATCCTGCTTGAATATCTCAAATGACAACATGGTAAAGAAAAACAACTTTGAAAGACTTGAGTTTCATCATTTCAGTGACCAATAGTGATTCTAAAGGGCCAGCAATGAAGCATCCTACCCATCTCCTGACAGAAAGGTGAAGGAGTCCTGATACAGAATGAGACGTACATTTTTGTGCATGGCCAATTTGTTGCAAGGGTTTTGTTTTTCTTTTTCTTCTCAATGGAAGAGGGGAATTTGGAAGGGAGAGAAAATAAATGCTTAATTGAAAAAAATGTTAACTTTAAGAAAAATAAAAGATGGAGATGTGACCTAGACGATAATATAGTTATATGGATTTGGAACTGGTTGAATGGCTAGATTTGAAGGGTATTCATTAAAGGTTCAATGTCAGGTTGGCAGAACATCTCCATTGGAGGGCCCCTGGGATCTGTGTTTAATCTTGTGCTAATATTTTTCTCAGCGATTTAGATAAAGGCATGCTTGTCAAAATTTTAGATGATACAGAGCTAGAAGGGAGAAAGAACCCCCTAGATAAAGTCAGGATCTAAAAAGATCTTGACAAGCTAGAGCATTGGGCTAGCTATAATAGCATGAAATTCATTAGGAATAAATGTAAAGTCTTAGTATAGTTGATTTCCAAAAAATCGACTTCACAAGTATAGTGTAGAAAACAATTTGCCCAAAAAAGATTTGGGGTTTCAGTAGACTGAAAGTCAACAGTATAATGAGGCAGCTTTAAAAAGCTAATTTTAACCTGGGTTGTTTTAAGAAAGGCATACCTTCCCAGAATAAAGTGATAGCTGTTCTCTATTCTACCTTTGTCAAACTTCATCTAGTGCACAGTTCTTGGTGCTGGGCACCACAGTTTAGGAAGGATATGGAAAAACAGTAAGCATCTATATGAGGGCAACAAGGATGGCTAAAGACTTTGAGCTCATTATCATATGATAGTCAGTTGAAGGAATTGAGGATGATGTGCCTGGGGAAGAGAAGACTCAATTATAACTGTCTTCAAGTATTTGAAGGGTTGCCATGTGGAAATGAGATTAGTCTTGTTTTGTTTGGCACCAGAGGTCATAATTAGGGCAATGGGTAGAAATTCCAAAAAGCCAAACTTAGGTTTGATGTCAGGAAAAAAACTCACCAACAATTACAGCTGTCTCAGGAACCCTTCTCCTTCATTGGAGTTCTTCAAACAGAGACTCTAATGTATCTTCTTTTGTATAGGATACTAGGCATTCCTTTTGGGTTGGATTAAATGGCCAACTGAGGTCCCTTCCAAATTCAGAAGTCTGATTCTGTTAATTTATCAAGAAGCAAGTTTAAGCTTAATGTAAAGAGTAAATTCCCAACAATAAGAGGGATTCAAGAGTAGGAATACCGGCAGAGTCTAGATGACCACTTGATAGAGATGTTATAAAGGAGACATGGGTTTAACTACATGGCTTCTGAGGTCCCTTTTTTCTCATATGCTGTAGTTGTCTCCCTAAAACTGGGTAGGATCTGTGGAATCTGAATAGTTTTAAACACAAATGTATATTCCTAACCTCTAACAAAAGAGCACATGCATTGGACTCTGTCATTTTCAAATCTCAGTATGGAAACCAAACCCCAGCATGAGTGGAAATCACCTACTTTCCATTCTGTAAATGGCATTGTTACTCCTTTTTCTCCCATTTCATCTGAAAGTGACTTAAAAGATTCAGTCTGGGGGTTGGGGGGGGGCAGTAATGTGAAATTTAAAAGATGAAGTCCACAGATTTGCCCTTTGCCTCTATCAAGCATCACTGCTGTAGAGTAATAATGAACATTTTCTTTCTACTCTCATTAATTTTCATCTTCATTTCTCCTCAGTATCATGCTCCTAAAGTCATTTCCCAACCCATACCTTATTTCACCTCTAGAGGTGAGCCATTCATCAATGATGTGAAGCTTTTTAAAAACATAATGATGTATACTGTGTTCCCTGCACAGTTATCTATTATGGCAGAAGA
This sequence comes from Vombatus ursinus, assembly GCF_900497805.2. Lineage (NCBI taxonomy): Eukaryota > Metazoa > Chordata > Mammalia > Diprotodontia > Vombatidae > Vombatus > Vombatus ursinus. The sequence continues at coordinate 2,932,798 of NW_020951860.1, forward strand.
CCTTGACTGGTTGTGAAAGCTTCTCTTCTCCTGCCTGACTCCATCCAGTTAGCCATAGACAACCTGGGCTTTATAAAGGCTCTTCATTTTTTCACTTTTATTGGTGGTTTCTTTCTTTATCCTTTAAAAACAAAATAGGAAACCAGGCCAGTGGGGCCTACCTTACTTAGATCCTCTGGAAACTCTTCTGAACCTGGTAATTCCAAGTAGGACTCCAGAAGGGATTCAGGCATTAGTCCAACCAAGTTCACGTTTTTAGAGGACTAAAGAGGAAAGTAAAATCTCAGTGCTAAGTTAGTTCCATGTCTGCCTTATCTAAAGAAAAGTTCCTACCCCTTCAATAACTCATGTAGAATATCATTTCTAAGTTCCTCGAGACCAGGACTGTTTTGACTTGCTTAACCAGAGCCTTTCACGGAGTGAGTGCTTTATAAATACTCATTTAGTTGAATTGAATATGTAAGAAATGTGAAAAAATCACAAAAGGCTAGATTTGAATGCGAGCTCTTCTACTTGCTACCTTTGGGGAAATCCGTTGAATTCCTTAGTGTCCTATGAGGCATTTAAACCACTATCTATAAGGACCCTCCCAGGTTAAAACTCTTATTTAAAAACATATAAATAAGAGAATTACTGTGATTAGGTGACTATACGACAACTCCAAGGAGGGGCTATGAAACACTCTGTCAATATGCATTTATTAAGCACCTTAGGCACAATCCTCGTAGCTGGGGATAGGAAGACCAGTCCCTTTCCTTACATTTCATTTAGGGGGAGACAATATGTACAGATATTAATATAGATAAAATATATACGAAATAAATACAAGGTAATGGGAGAGGGCACTAGCAACTGGGGAAATGAAGAAAGTCTTAATGTTAAAGGTGGTACTTGAGGTGAGTTGTGAATTCTTAAAGGTCGAGATAAGGGACTACATTTCAAGTATGTGGAAGATGGAAGGATGATACTTAATTCTCTCCACACAAACTGGTTTACTGCTTGAACTAGGCTTAGTTCAAGATGAAACTCTGATATCTTATCTGAAAAATCCCAGTAGTTTTATCTAGTTTGATTTTTTTCCTAATATCAGAGCTTCTCCCCAAAGCAGTAAATATTATTTGCCTTGTAGCAGGCACCAAAATCAAAACTAAAAATAATAGTAACAAACAAAAATATTAACCACAACTTAACACAATATCAAGAAGCAACTGATTTCTGTGGTAAAATACCAGCTTTGCCAATCAAATAACAGCTGCTTGGCATCCCTGCGGCTTGGCATCCACAGGAGATAACTTAAACATGAATTACCACTTTTTAAAATATATCATTCGTAGGATTTAGACTCAAAAAAGCCTTTAGAAATTGTGCAGGTCAAAGCCACTTTTTTTAATAATTTTTTAATAATTAAGGAAATATGGGTTCGGAGAAAAAAAGTGACTTACCAAAAGTCACCCAGATAATGAGGAGCAGAGCAGAGCAGAGCTAAGACTCAAACCCAGATTCCCTGCCTTCAAATCCAGAGCTTTTTGCCCTGCTCCAATCAAGATATGAAAAACTTACTGACCAGTATTACTCAGAAATGCTTATGGCACTACAGGGAGCTAAAATGCATCATGGGGGATACTTTTGTATGGCCCTAACTATATGAATAGTTGCCTTTGCCCACTTCTCTCTGCTGCCAGAAAATCCCCGCATGCCTCCCTACTCTTATAGTCGCTCTCCTTGCTAAGTTAGTCCATTGTAGCCAAGCCCGTGAAAAATTCCACCTCACCACCTCTCCATCTCCCCTCTTCCCCTCCTCCCCTTTTTCCTCCTTCCCTCCTCCCCAACTCCCCTTCTCTCTCCTCCCCTCAGAAAGCTGCCCACCTTTTGTACTCTCCATTTGCCTGCCTCAGGATAGCAGCCACTCACAGCCCTCCAGGCCCACAGTTAGTTTTCACTAGGGTTTTTCTCTTCCACCCTCCCATGAATGACAATTAAACACCTCAGAAAGTTGCCATGTTGTTAACAGTTTGCAACTTTCTCAGTAGCTCCACTTACTTTAACACTAATGTGTGTACAACTTGCTAATTAATGGAATCATCTGAATTCGAAAACATCTTGTTTTAATAGGAAGCTACAAAGCACTCTCAGTAAATTCACCAGTAAAATTATTCCATCTTTTTTCTTCTTTTTTTCCTTTCCTGGCTTGGTTTAATCACTAGAAAGTATTCTTCTAATTAGCCTAACAAAACCTGCTCCACCAGGCGTGACCTGAGCCTCTACTCTAAGGCAGTGCTTTTAGAAAAGACCCTTGATCTATCCAAAAATGCCTGCAGTGATGAAGGAAATCAGGAAGGAGGTAGGCAAAAGAGATGAGCCCACGCAGAGATATTTCATATGCCATTTCTAGGAATCAGCAGCTTGATGTAATGGAAATGTTATATTTGGAGTTAGAAGGCTTGGGCTCCAATTAATAGAGTAATTTCCAAATGTAAAAATTGTGTTATGTGAATTATTGGACTATCACTGCACCATAAGGAACAATGAATATGATGATTTCAGAGAAACATGGAGAAATATGTGAATTGTAAAGTGAAGGAAGTAGAACCAAGAAAACAATCTCTATGGGGCAGCTAGATGGCACAGTGGACTGAGCAGCAGCCCTGAAGTCAAGAGGACCTGAGTTCAAATCTGACCCCAGACACTTACTAGCTGTGTAACCCTAGGCAAGTTCACTTAATCCCAATTGCCTAAAAAAAAAAAGAAAAGAAAAGAAAACAAACTATGTGACTACAATAATGTAAATGGAAAGAAAAAACAACAAAAATTGAATGCTCTGTCATTATGATGTCTAAACCTGATCCTGAAGAAGACATGAGAAAATGGACTTTTCTTTCTCTTGATACAGAGCATTACATATACTTTCAGACTCAGCTGATGTGTTAGTGAATTTTTTTTTCTTTTTTTCCCTCACTCTCCCTTGTATTCTCTATTACAGGGAATTATTCTCTGGGTGGGGAAGGTGGGAAGGATAAATTTGGAAATAAATGTGACATAAAATCAGAAGATATCAATAATTTTTTAAGGAGAAGATTTGGACTCTAGCTGCACATCTGTTATTTACTAGTTATTATATGACCTAGAACAAGTCATTCTTTGAGCTTAACTTTCCGCATCTGCAACATGGGGCAAATACATCATGGTATAATGAAAACAGAACAAAACCCTGTACCTGATGTCAGAGGCTCTGGGTTCAAGCCACCTATTACTAGCTCTCTGACCTAGGACAAATCATTTTTAGAGCCATGCTTTCCTCAGCTGTAAGATGAGAATGATACAGTAGGATGGAAGCTCCTTAGCCCAGTGGCTTGCATGTTTGTCATTTAGCCTGATCCTGTGGCCAGAGCACTGGCTCCTACATCAGAAGACCTGGGCAGAAGAGTCCTGCCTCACTGTTTTTACTTTGGATAAGACACAACCTGTCCAGATCTCAGTTTTCTGATCTACAAAATGAAGAATTTGTACTAAATGGCCTCTGAGGTGCCTTCTTCGATCTAGGATCCTATGAAAGGATTTTTAACTTAAAAAATGAAAAGGATAAATTTTGTCCAACTTACATAATCCATGAGGACCCAGGAGATAATATGCATAACATCACAGCGGTTAGAATTGGAAGGGGCCTTAGAAATATAGGATGCCCTCATTGTACGGTTAAGGAGATAGACCCAGGCAGGTTAAGTAACATAAAGACGTTTAGAGCCATGGCAATCTATCACTGAGAGTTATCCGTGTTATCATTCTCTCATTGCAGGTCTTCAAGTGGTTTTAAATTCCATCATCAAGGCCATGGTTCCGCTGCTGCATATCGCCCTGCTTGTGCTATTTGTCATAATCATCTACGCCATCATTGGGCTGGAGCTCTTCATGGGGAAGATGCACAAGACTTGCTACAACCAGGAGGGTTTAACAGGTAATGAGATATGAAAAAAGAGGGGGCCGTTCATTATTGAAAGGGTGTACTGGTGCACTGCTATCAGAGCTTGGAAGAGAACGGGCAATCCCTTGGAATTTTAATTCGGAATTATTGAAAAAAAGTGATGTGATCTTTTGAACCAGCAATCCTCCATCTATACTCCCAGAATATAAAAGACTGAAACAAAAATCTAGTCTACATTAAAACATTCCTGGTAGCATTATTTATGTCAACAAAGAAATGGAATCAAAGTGAATGTCCATGGACTGGGGAATGACAGTAAAAAAAAAAAAAAACATGAAATAGGAATGTAATTAAATATTATGGGGAATATGATGAATTCAGGGAAAGGTGAAATTTGCATGAACTGACAAAGAGCAAAATAAGCAGAACCAAGAAAACAATATACACAGTGATTACAACAATACAAGTGAAACGATCACAAAAAGTAAGTTGAATTTTGAATAATAGAAAAATAAATAATGGCCCAGAAAAGAGATTCTAAGCGCCTCTTACGACAGAATGATGGGGAAGTACGGGAACAAATTATATACATTGTTAGACACAGTTTCTATATTTGTTTTCCTTTAATTATTTTTCTTTATCACAAGGGACATAAGATGCTTGCACTTGGGGTTCACTTTATAAAGCTAGATTCACAGGCTAGTACTCAAGAAGCTATTTATTCCTTCCAAAGGCTTGCAACTAGGACACATTTCCCCAGTGTAAATTATGGTGCCTGGGTTATGACCTTATAATTCAGTTAGGCTTCCCATAGCAATGGATAGTACCTAAGAAAAAGAGATTAACAGACTTTTCTAGCCTGTTCTGCTTCTTTACAAAAAACAGAACTAATCAAAACAGCAAAAAGTAACAAAAATAAGAAATAATAAAATAATAAAAAGTAGGCAGTATTGTTAATCAAACATTGTTTAAACAAAATTTGTAATTAAAGTAAGATTGAAGGAAATATGAAAGAAATCATTGTGTCTAAGAACAATTATATCAATCAATCAACAAGCATTTACTAAGTCTCAGAGTTCTTTGGACTCACTCTACCAGACCAAGGCTGGTTACATCTCATAGGGTTCTAAGGGTACCCGTGAGGGTTCCAAATCTATCTTTATCAAATGCTATTGACTTAAACCTCCATTCTGGTATTCCTCATCCTTTACTACCAGTGAATAGTGCCCCAGTTCCATTTAACCAATTAACATCAATTAGTTTTTACAAAAAGATACTTACTTTGAAGATACAGCAAGAACAAAAGTGTAAGTATCAAGTGGACTTGATCTCCTAAAGTTGTAGTCATCCTCAATCTCCTTCACCTAAAATAGAAATGAATAGACACAAAGTCATGGGCTACATTTTGACCTATGACTCTCTCTTCAAGCACCACTAGGGAGAAAAAGGAAAAAAAATACAATAGCAAGCCTTTTGCTTTGACTGGTATTTTGAATGTACCCCATTTCTGTTTATACAGCCAATCAATCTACTATCTCTTCACGACATGGTCAGTCAAACAGGCCTAGTTACGGAATGTCTTCACATGCTCCAGATTGGTATAAGAGGTCTTCTTTACGCATTATCATGCCTTTCTAGAAGCACGCTCCTCAGTCTCTTCCTTGGGGGGAATAAATTACCCCCTCCCTGCTTCCACTCCCTTACAAAGTGAACACTATGAGCTGGAGATGCAAGCACCAAAAATAAATAAACACTCCCTACCTTTATTGAGCTGAAGATAATACAATTAGAGATTTTTCAAACTAAAAAGAACCTTAGATTTCATCTTGCCCAACTAGAGAGGTTAAGTGCCTTACTTGCCTATGGTCACATAGCAAGTTATTATTCCCTAATCTTTCACTTGTGTCATCACTGCTTAATCAAATGCTGGTTTTACCGAGATAAGAGTAGAACACTTTATAATTTAAGAGTCAAAATGTTCCCAGGGCATGTGTACAACATTGGCGTTTGGGGGTGGTGATATAGTTCAACACCAAAATCCTTTGCAGGTGGCTTTTCTAATCTAACAACAACTTCTCTCTTTAAAAGCCTGGAGGTTTCATTTACCCTTTTTTCCTGAACTGAAGGGATAAAACTAGATGATCTCCAAAGTCCCTTTCTGTTCTAATCCTATGAGCTAACAAGGAACACAGCTCCTAGCTTTTTCTACTGCTCTGTAGATGAGCAGAAGCAAAAAAAGACATGTCATGAACACAGTGCAGCCCCTTGCTAGCAAAGCTCCTATTCAGGAGACCTCTTCTGCTTCTTCCCTCATAATCATTACTGCTTAAATAGCTCAGTCATTAAACACTTTCCTTAGCTGCGCTTCCACTCTGATGCACAAAATTATCTGCAAGAGGCTTTCTAAAAGACTTTGGCATTACAAAATTAACAGTCGATACTAGAACACAACTTGTAAAAATTTATTTAAACAGAACTTAAAGATTTTAAACAGTATGCTGGGAAGAGCTTATCAAATTATTTGTATTACCAAACTTAGGCTCTTTAGTCATATATGATCTTAGTGGTTAATGTCTCAGGGATTTTTCTATCTGAAGTTGAAATGAAGTCCCACTTCTTTCCATTTACATCAGTTACTTGTGATTACATTAGTATGGGAACCCCTTTTATCAATGCAGATTATACAGTAGATGGAGTGCCAGGCCTGTAGTCAGGAAAACTCATCTTCCTGAATTCAAGTCTGGCCTCAGACACTTACTAGCTGTGTGACCCTGGGCAAATCACTTAAACCTCTTTGCCTCAGTTTCCTTATCTGTAGTATGAGGTGGAGAAGGAAATGGCAAACCATTCCAGTATTTGCCAAGAAAACCTCAAATGAGGTCATGAAAAGTCAGACAGAACTGAAACAACTGAGCAACAACTCACAGAATTATCTGAACCTTAAAGATTTTAAAAGACACGCATGGTCATATAGCTAATGTCAGACGCAGGATTTGAACCTCGCTCTTTCTGCTTACAAGTCTAGAATTTTGTCCGTTAAGCCATGCTTCCTTGTACCTATCCACTTAAAACTACATTTTCTTCATGCTATCCTAAGGGGTATTTTGGAAGTCAATGACATTATTTATACAAATCACTTTTCTGGGCCTCATTTCCCTTATCTGTAAAAGGAAGATGTTACATTAGATCATCTGTTTGGACTCTTCAAACTTTTGTTACTCTATGAAAGAACAGGATCATTCAGAATAAGTCCAAAGTGGACTGGTTGGTTTAAATGATCCGGTTAGACTAGCTGCACAAAATAGATTAACTAGCCAGTTTTCAGGGTTCCAATTCACTTTATGCAATAATGATAATAATTGCAATCACAATCTGGATTTGTTTGTTAAAATAGAGGCATTTATGATGGCAGTTGAGAACTAGAGTTTTGCCACCAGAAATTAGAGAAGGGTAATTAAGGATTCCAATTGTAATGATCAATGTAGATTATACAAGAAAATAATAGAAATTATGCAACTCATCATTGCAGGCTATAAAACTTAACACCTACCAAATAACTTGCAAGACATGACTAAAATTATACGTCAGAAACTCATTATCTTTCATGGTCAGGGAGACAAAATTCCCCAAACCACAGTCCTCAAAATACCCCTCAACCAGTAAATGGCACTGGAACTGAACCATTATCACAGATTGTACTGCTGCCTATAATCTCTGAGACATACTTTGATTCATAAAATATTAAGAATGTTTTAAATAAATGTCACCATACTAAATATTCAAATTTTCTAAGCTGCGTGGAATGAAATGCTTTCAAAATATAGAGACCTAGCAAAAAAATCTAAATCATATAGGAACTGGATTCAATATATATCATTCCTCTTGTCCTATCTACTACTGGACTTGTACCAAGGTTGCTTTCAGTTACCCTAATTAGGATAAATTGACATATTACTACATTTATTCAGCTATGTAATAAGCTCCAGAGCAAAAAATCAACAAGAACTTATTAAGAGCTTACAATGTGCAATGTGTATAAATGCTGAGGTTAAAAAAACAAACCACAATTCCTGCCTTCAAGGAATTCATATTCTAATGGAGGAGACAACCTGTAAACAACTATGTATAAACAAAATATATACAGGATAAAATAGGAGGTGATCTCAGAGGAAAGATATCAGCAGTGGAACCAGGAAAGGCCTGTTGGGCCCCCTGATGGTGGGATTGGAGCTGAGTTTTGAAGGAAGTGAGAGAAGTCAAGAATTGGAGGTGAAGCCAGACAGTTTTCAAACATTTTGCCAATGCAAAAGCAGAGAATCAGGAGAAGTGTCCTGTAAGAGGAATAACCAGAAGGTCAGTGTTTCTAAACCATAAGAGTTCAGAAAAGAGTTTTCTGGGGCATAATGGAGAAATCCAGAGGAGTATATAGACTGATTTGTTGTTCAGGTTTTGTTTTGCTTTTTCAGTTATATCTGTCTCTTTTTGACCCCATTTGGGGTTTTCTTGGCAAAGATACTGAAGTGGTTTGTCATTTCTTTCTCCAGCTCATTTAAAAGTTTTTTTATTTATTTTGATTTATCAATAATCACTTCCAGAAGCTTTTGAATTTTAAATTTTTCTCCCCCTCCCCACCTCCCTCCCAAAGACAGCGTGAAATCTGATATAGGCTATACATTTCCATTCCTATTAAGAGTATTTTCACATTAGTGATGTTGTAAGGAAGAATTAGAACCAATAGGAGGAACCACCAGAAAGAGGAAACAAAACAAAACAGAAGAAAAAAATAGCAAATAGTATGCTTCGATCTGCGTTCAAACTCCATAGTTCTTTCTTTGGATGTGGATAGCATTTTCCATCATGAGACCTTTGGAGATGTCTTAGATCCTTGCATTGTCTCCAGATCATTTTTATAAGTGAGGAACTGAGACAAACAGGGTTAAGTGACTTGCCCAGGGTCACACAGCTAGTCAGTGTCGGAGAACAGATTTAAACTCAGGAAGATGAGTCTTCCTAACTCTAGGTCTGGCACTCTGTCTACTGTACCACCTAACTGCCCTGTATAGACTAATAGGAAATGAAAAGGTTAGTCAAGTAGGAAGAGGATCAATAAAAGGCCATTAGATTAAACAATTGTGATGGCAGAAAATAAAGAGGAATTAAGAAACCTCCTGATGAGGCTTGTAAAGGAGAGTATAAAAGCTGGCTTGAAGCTTAATGTCAAAAAAACTCAGAGCTTGGCAACTGGTCCCACCACTTCCTGGCAAACAGACAGAGAAGAAATGGAAACAGTGTCAGATTTTATAATTTGGGACTCGAAGATCACTGTAGATCACTACATCCATGAAATTTAAAAAACCCTTCTCCTTGGAAGGACAGCTATGGCAAACATGGTGGCATACTAAAAAGGAGAGACATCACTTTGTGGACAAAGATACATATAGTCTAAGCTATGGTTTTTCCAGTAGCAAAGTTTGGCTGTGACAGTTGGACTATAAGGAAAGCTGAATGCCACTGAATCAATGCTTTCAAATCGCAGTGTTGGAGACTTTTGAGAATCCCTTGGACAGCAAGGAGGTCAAATGCCTAAATGCCTAAAAAAATTAATTCAGGCTATTCACCAGAATCTGAAGCTGAAGCTTAAATACTTTGGCCACATAATGAGAAGACAGGACTCACTGGAAAAGAACCTGTTGCTGGAAAGATAGAAGGCAAAAGGAAAAGAGAACAGTAGATAGTGTCATGGAAGCAATGAACATGAATTTGGACAGATTTTGAGAGATAGTGGAGGATAGAAGGGCCTGGCATGCTATAGACCAAGTCAGACGTGACTGAATGAACAACAATAACAAAAGACTTAGCAATAAAGAGATCATTGATCACTTTGAAGAAAGCTGTTTTAGTTGAATGATGAGGTCCGAGTCAAACTAAAGAGTGTTTAAAAGAGACTGAGAGGAGAGAAAGTAGAGGCACCAATTGTAGACAGCTATCTCCATGAGTTTACATAAAAGAGAAATAGTGATATAGCTCATGGTGGATGAGCAAATCACGGGAGGATTTTTTTTTAAGGACAAGGAAGACATGAGCATGTTTGTAGGCAAAACAGAATCAGCTAGTGGATAGGGAAAACATTAAATATGAAAGGATAATAACTGGATAGCAACTTATCCCATGTTTTTTCCATTTGAATTCTATTGGACAAGATGAGAACTTTTTTCTATAATAAAAATAGTAGTAGTAGCAGTAGCATTAGTAGTAGTGGTAGATTTTATATGATATTATATAGTATTCATAGAGGTACTTTGATATTTACGTAGGTACTTTAGAGTTTCCAAATCACTTTACGTATTTTATAGCCCCCAAAGAAGTCTAAGACCACACAAATATAAGGTTTTTTTCTCCATTCATGGTAGCGAGGCCACTGGTTTTCCCTTTTTTATAATTTTAAGATTAATTCATCATCACACAGAAGAAATCCAGATTAATAATCAATCTGATTAATCAAATTGATTAATTAAAATTTAATTAATTAATAATTATCTAGATTAAATTCTTTGATAGAATGTAATCTCCTTGAGGGCATGGAGCATTTCAATTTTTTTTGTTTCCTCATCACCAAGAACAATATATGCATATAATTCTTAGCAAATGTTTGTCATTTGACTTGGATGGCCATTCTTTTTTTTTTTTTTTTTGAGGCAGTTAGGGTTAAGTGACTTGCTCAGGGTCATGCAGCTAGTAAATGTTGGAGGCCAGATTTGAACTCAGATGCTCCTGGCTCCAGGGTCCCTGCTGTATCCACTGTGCCACCTAGCTGCCCTGATTGTTCTTTTAAAAAAAATTATACTTTTTTTAAGCATTAATTTTTTAAATTTTGAGTTCCCAGTTCTTTCCCTCCCTCCAGCCACTCTCCCACCAATTGAGAAGACAAGCAGTATATATCAATTATACATGTGAGGTCATGAAAAACATTTCCATATTAGCCATGTTGCAAGAAAAATAGTCTGGAAAAAGATATGCCTTAATCTGTACTCAGAGTTCATCAGTTCTCTCTCTGGATATAGATAGCATTTTTCTTGATGAATCCTTTGGAATTGTCTTGGATTGTTGTATTGATTAGATCAGCTAAGTCTTTCACGGTTCATCATCACTATAATATTGCTGTTACTGTATACAATGTTCTCCTGGTTCTGCTCATTTCTTTTTGCCTCACTTCATATAAGTCTTCCCAGGTTTTTCTGAAACCATCCCTTTTGTGATTTCTTACAATATAATAGTATTCCAACGCAATCATATGCCACAACTTGTTCGGCCATTCCCTAATTGATGGGCATTGAATGACCATTCTTATTTTTTTAATTTTTTCTTATTTTTAGGCAGTTGGGGTTAAGTGATTTGCCCAGGATCACACAGCTAGACAGTGTCAAGTGTTTGGTCTGAGGCCTGATTTGAACTCAGGTTCTCCTGATTTCAGGGCCGGTGCTCTATCTACTGCGCCACCTAACTGCCCCTGCCCATTATCTGTTTTGCAAAAAACACATACCACTAACAAAAGAGTTGAGAATGTGAATGGTTCATCTCTGCCCATACCATTAATGGGAAACCAGCTCAAGTGAGTGTCTTGTGGAAAGGAAAACCCCTTTAGAGTTTTTTCAAACAATCAACCCAAGACATTTCTCCCATGAGATCTGTCAGGATCTATGCCATTTGTAACTTAGGATATCACACATAACATTTAGAACCACAGTTCATAATAGTGAACAGAACTGAGGGGTATCCTACATATTGCCTACCCCAAAACAGAAAAGCTCAGCAGATTGGAATAGATCAAAGATCTCAAAAAATGTTAGACCTAGAAGGGCATGTAGAGAAAATCCAGTCTGACTCTTTCATTTTAATGATAAGGCTTACTGTAGGCTTTTAACCTTTTCCTTCAAAGAACCCCTCTCACTTCAGAGCTTTGAATGTGGGCACTCATTTGTCTCCAAGTTTCCCAACCTGCCATGTAATGTTAGTCTGATGAGCTGGTGCCTGGCTTTCCAACAAAAGAGCAGTGTTGCTAAATCATCTTAATGATTAAAACTAGTTAGGAGAAAGACATTCCAAAAGCTGGATGTCTTCAGCACAGTAGAGGAGTACACAACCAAAAATCTGCAATCCTCAGAATCACGGACAATGTGGATTTGAGGATTGGGAGAATTTATATATGTGTCTCAGGTAGGAGTGGCCACCCACATTGAAACACTTCACGCTACTCCACCTACTCACTCTCTGGACTAGCTTGTTTATTTTAACCTGCTCTCACAGTTACATCTAGGTTCCCAGAGAAGGACAACCTTGTGGAAACATTCAAACTTTCTCAAAGTCCTAGAGAGAACCCTGATTTGAGCAAAATACATTCCCCCATTTGTCACTATACAGCTCAATACCCCACCTATGTGCCTCCATTTACATGAAAGTAGCTACTTACAAAAATGACCCTTTTAGATCTTAGATATAACCATTTACTTAACAATAGAGTAAAATAAATAATAACATCATAGGTACTCATATATTAAAGAAAATTTGGGAATAATACATTTATCCAAATCTACATATAAACCTAAATTCTTCCATAAGTGTTTTCAGTATTGATAGGAGAAAGTGAGCACACTTATAGTAACCTACCAGGAAGTACATAAGCAAGAAAATCCCATGTCTTAAGGGAACTCACAACTCTGTAACTATAAACTTTAATGTCTTCTTTCTATCTCAGAAGCTGTCCGTAGGAGTTCCATGATAAACATAGCTTCCACATAAAACATATGCTTCCACTGATAAGCTAAGTTGATCCATGATTTACTTGATTCAGACCTCTCTAGACATAACATCTCAGTCAACCTAGAAAACACTAGGTGTTCTCTGATTTTCTGCTTTAAAATTGTTGCTCTGCTCAACTGAACATACTCATCAGTAGCAACTGAATATATTAGAAGTGTCAAAACTGTGGGCCATACTGCAGCCAGAATCAGACTAAAATTTAATTGGGAATCTATAACAAAATAAATAAAAATAAAATAGAACATAGATAATGTTAGTATGTGGTTTTTTAAGTCAATATGGGTCCCATGGAGATCCTGATGTATGGTTCAATGGCCCTGTTTCTATTTTAATTTTACACTATTGGTATACATCACTTAGAATTTCAAACTTATCTGATACAGTTCTGAAATTTTTCCTTTCACCTTTCTCTCCTTTTATCTTTCTAGGTACAGACTCTGGGTCCTCTTTCCAAAGGATCCCACTTTAGCTTAAAGTTAGTAAGCAAATTTTTATCTTCTGTCTTTAACTAGATAAATTACATTCGTCCCATATGAATAAGTTTGGTGTCCATGTTTACAATATACTTCGGTTTGTCACACTCAAGAAGGATTGACTATTTGTCTCAGAACTCTGAATCAGAGTAACTCTGACTCCTAGAATTCTAAACAGATAACTCATCAACAAACTTCTTCACATGAAAGGGCAATACCTTAAAGGGACAATATCTACCTTTATACTAGAATTTTTGATATTGGATTGTAGTTTGAATATACCATAACTATGACAAGACATTTTATGTTTGGAATGAAAGATCAAAATATTATGGTTGATACATATGTAAAAGATTGAAAGAACAAAACAAAATTGAAAAATATAACTGGATTGAACTGAGAAATCAACTAGTTCAGTTCCATCACTTTAGAGATGAGGAAATTGATACAAAGAAGATAACACAATTTTCTATAATTAGTGTATGGTAGTTACCCCATACCCTTCTTCCAATTTATCAAGAACAGTCTATAGACTATGAATTTTACATGTTGATGAGTTTTAGATACATAGGTTTTTCAATTGTCTTCTGGGGTTATAAAGAAATTTATGGGATTTGAAAGGCAAACTCTTTTTCAGCCATCTATTATTTTCTCCTAGCCATGAGTGAAAATGAGAATTGAAGTACAAATTCCTCCTTCATCTTCATCTCTAAGGCAACTTAAAGATGCCTCTTCCATTCTCTAAAACATTTATCATCATGTGCTGGTACTTTTTATTGAGAGCATTTAAGTTATTTTCCCATCATTTGTTGGTGCTCTGTGCCAACTCAGAGTAGATTTTAGAAGACAATAAGTCTCCCTAAGATCATAAACAAGTGGTTTGCAAGAACCCAGAAATTAATTACCTTCATTACATTCCTTTCTTAGATCTATGGCCTGAAAAAAGTAGTTGGATTTGTCCATTCTTATTTCTTCTTGGTAAACATCAAATTGCTTTCTCTTGGAATTCCATTTTCCTATTGATATTAACTACATTTTAAAAAATTCTTTTCCTGGTATTTACTTTCATTGTTTTAGTCATATTTTGAATTTAAGTTGTACTTTCCAGGAGACTAACAGTAGAATGGTATTGTTCTGTCCTTTTCTGTTTTCATATTCAGGAACCTTGTGTGTGTTTTTGTTTTTATGTCTTCTACCACTACCCATCTGTTTCCCCCATCCCCAACCCCACACTCTTACTTTCATCTCTGGGATGTATGCTTCTTGGGGGCCAAAAAAAGTTTACTTCATTTTTAAAATTAATCTCTCCATACCCTGTGGTAGATGTTGCAGGGACCTGCTGATTTGTGTGTTCACATTTTTCAAGTGTTCTCTTCAGTGCTTTTTATAGATACCTATTTTTGCAAGATATTCATTGCTTCTTAATTGTTCCCGAAGCTTTTTTTATTGTTGCTTGAGACAGATTTAAAATAGCAGAGCAACATTTGAGCCTCTAGATAATCTTTATAGATTTCAGCTCTTCCTCACTTACCAATGAAGTGATTTTCTTTCCCATGTGCCTTTCTTTCATGTTTTTTGTGATAGCCCTACATATTCTTATCATCATTGGACACTTCAGGTTTGACTGACCCTCTCACAGGTTGGTTTCAAACATCATACTTTTCCCTGGGTTTGGCTCATTTACTCCAACCTGCTCTCATACTAACATGTATCAGTTACCAGAGATAGAACTCCACCATATGGTTATGGATTCAAACTCTCAGGCTCTGAGGAATAACCCTGTATTCACCAGTCTAATTCTTGAGCCCTACCCACCCCCTATCTGATGTATTTTCTGTTTGTACAACCAGTCATTCACAATAAAAAAAACACACATTTAGATCTTAAATATAGCCATTTCCTTAACAATAAAGAAAAAGAAATAATAATGTAGATACCAATATATTAAAGCAAATATATAAAATATATCACAATACACATATAAACCTAGATAGTCTCCCACTAATTGACTCCCAACCAATTCACTGTGTGCACACAGCTATAGGAACCTGGCAGGGAGGGACATGAGGGAGAAAAACTCACGTCCTTAAGGTAACTCACAACTCTGGACTACAGGCTTCAGTGTTATTGGTTCATTAAAGTGCTTCTCATTGCTTGATGGAAGATCATCAGCTTTCCAACTGGGAAAATTCTCTTTCCTTTTCTGAATAGTCATCACCTTTAAAAGGACATTACAGAAAGAGTTATCTCTAGCTGTTCTGTTTCAACTAGAGTACTGCAAAGCTCATCAAACTGGCCGTTTCTGGGCTATAAAGAGCAACAAGATCAGCCAGTTATTTACTTATCCAGATGTTGCATTGTCCAGTAAGAATGGAGCCCACAGCAACACAACTCGCCTGTAGCTGCAAAGCCCTCTCTGCTTTTCCTTCTCATGCCAGAAGTGGCAGCAGAGAACAATAAACCCTTATGAAAAGCTTCACCTTTCTCCAATTCTAGATGGTGCTGAAGGGCAATTACAATCACTGGCGATTAAGTCAATTCTGCAACCTATTCAAAGAAAGCCCTCTCTAAACTGATGGCTTATAATTAATCCAATTGACCCCCAAGTACATCATCCTTGTGATGTCACTAGTCTTCTCCAAAAAACGAAGGATGAACAACAAACAGCCAAAGCAGCTTTTTATTTAGTTCCCTTGCTGTGTCTTCAGCTCAGGTTCCTCTTCTGGTTCCTGAGCTGTTCTTTTTCTATTTCCTGAGCCTCCTGACTCAGTGACTCACCTTTTACTTTAAAAATCACAACTCCCCAGATTTCCCTTGTAAAATATGTCAATTTCCAAATATATGATTTCTCTCTTTTTTCAAGTTTTACTGTCTTTTGTCCTACAATACTCTATGACAATTAGCTGAAGTATCCATCAAGCTCCGAAGTCTTCACTGTAGTCTTTGATCTCTGGTGCCCTTGAAACTGTGTCTCTATGCAATCATATTTCCTTAGTATCTAATTAATAAAAGATCTTCCTCTGCCCCTTTGTAGCATAAAACTGTTTCCACACAAGTAAGACATCACTCCCCACTGTTCACAAAGAAATCCAAGATCTCACATCTATGCCACGGAACATTTTATTTCCAATACTGTACAAATCCTATATGAAAGCTATGTTTCTTCATACACATACATTAGTAGTATATATAAAACAAACAGGCAACTAGGTGGCACAGTGGATAGAGTACCTGGGTAGAGGCAGGAAGACCTGAATTCAAATCCATCCTCAGACACTTACTAGCTGTGTGAGCCTGGCAAGTTACTTAACCCTATTTGCCTTAGTTTCCTCACCTGTAAAACGAACTGGAGAAGGAAATGGTAAACCACTCCAGTATCTTTGCCAAGGAAACCCAGAATGGGTCACAAAGAGTCATACACGATTGACAACTGAACAACAATATTATAACAAAGTTCTTTTTCTGCTCCTATTAAATATCAAAATGTTCATCTGTAACAGCAGCAATATCCTGCATCCTTTGACAATGTAAATCTCTTCCTTTTTACACAAAACATTTTTTTCTGTCTCTTTCATTATGAAAAGCACTGTATTTGTCTTAAAGAGTCATCAGTTCAGGTGCACAGGTGTTCAGGAAGGATTAGCACCTCTGATGTGTGGGCTTACTGAGCCCTTTTCAGGGCTGCTCATCGTTGATGTCTACCTTCACCCTAATGTCATCTGTGGCTCCAAGAAGCTGTAGTATGTGCAGTGTCCACACCTTAGTAAAACCATCTAGGCAAACAAGCCAAACCAGGTTGAGGGTAACTGACAAGCCCCAAACCTGTAGATGAGTTAGAGAGACATTTACCCCAAGCATGTGTAGACTTCCCCCAGCAGAATGGGAGGATGAGAACAATTCCAACAACCATGAAAAGAAACTGAAGCAGGTGCTGTGGAGCCCTTAGAGCTTGGTCAGAAATCGAAGAAGCCAAGGTCATTCACTGCATCCAGGCCATTGCCAATCATCTTGATGTTTGTCTTGCCATTGAACTTTGAAGAAAGAGTAAGGCTGAAGACTTTGTGACTCTGCCTCACTTAAATCTAAGGCACGTGCAAGTCAAGACATCACCTTGTGATGTCATTGGTCCTTTTCAAAATGAAAGACAAACAACATCTTACATAGGTAAACTCTATCCTCCACATTCTCCTTATCTACTAGTTTATTAGTCTTGTCAAAAAAGAATGAGGTTTGTCTGACATGACCTGTTCTTGATGAAATTATGCTGGCTCTTAAATCACCACTTCCTTTATACATGTTTGTCCACCTTCTTTTAATGATCCAATTGGGAATTTTTCTAGGAATTTAAAGGCAAGCTCAGTGGTCTTATAGTTTACAGACTCTGTTCTCTCTCTGTCTCTCTCTGTCTCTCTGTCTCTCTCTCTCTCTCTTTCTCTCAAATCAGGGCAATAGTTACCCTTAGTTAGTCTTGTGGTACTCCTCTAATTTTCTGTTATCTTTCAAATATTATTGATAATGCTCAGCAAGGGTGATGTCTGGTTAGCATCCACAATAGGAAATTCCGTACAGTGACTAGCACATAGTAAGCACTTAATAAATGTTTGTTCCCTTCCCTTGCCCTCTTATACTACAAGTCCCTTCATATCAGTCTTATCAGACAAATCACATTATTCTACTTTCACTTTCTCAAAATGTAGGATGTATGTTAGATGATATAGTGGCTTGTCTTCTTCTGACATAAAGCCAGGATGAGATGCCCGTCCACTGGGGAATGGCTGAACAAGTTGTGGTGTGTGATTGTAATGGAATATTATTATGCTATAAGAAATGGCAAGCAGGACGATTTCAGAAAAACCTGGAAAGACTTATATGAACTGATAAAGAGTGAATTGAGCAGAACCAGGAGAACATTGTAAACAGTAACAGCAATATTGTATAACGAACAACTGTGAATGATTTAGCTATTCTCAGCAATACAATGATCCAAGACAATCTCAAAGGACTCCAGAAAAGTAAATGATGGCATCTGAGTAAAGACTGAAGTATACTATTTTTCTTTCTTTCTTTCCTTCTCTTTCCCTTCCTTCCTTCCTTTCTTTTTTTCTTCAAGTTTTCTTCCACAAAATGACTAATATGGAAATGTTTTACATGATAGCACATGTATAACCTATATCAGATTGCTTACCATCTCAGGGAGGGGAAAGGGAAGGGAGAGAGGGATAGAATTTGGAACTCAAAACTATAAAAAATGAATGTCTAAAAACATGTTTTTACATGTAATTGAGAAAAAATAAAACATTAAAAAATTTCAAAAACAAAGTCCAAGATGGAATAAATGCTTCTGCTGAGGTTCCCATCATTCCCACCCACCCCAGCAACCAATTTCTCACAATTAATTAAAATCAAACCCAAAATAGAATTTCCTTTTATTGGTTCTTCCACCTTTTGAAGGAAGGTACTAGAATATGTACAGAAGACTTATTTCAGGATTTCCCACTGCTGTAATGGAGAGATTTAGAATCACAAAGCATAAGTCCTGGTTCTACCACTTACCAGCCATTTTTCTTGAACAAATCATTTATGTTCTCTGACCAAGTACCATGTTTGTGAAAATCTGCCTCACTTAACTCCAATTCATGCACAAGTCAAGACATCAACCCATGATGTCAGTGGTCCTCTTTGAAAACGAAAGACGAACAATAACGGCTACTTTCTTTGAGACTCAGTTTCCTCTTATGAAAAATGAGGTAAATCATACTTGCACTACCCATCTCAAGAGATTTTTGTGAAGATCAGATGAGGTTGTATATGGGATAGTGCATTGTAACCATGAAGGACCAATATAAAATATCAGCTATGACAAATAACTAACAAGAATTTCCATAATTAACTATCTTCCCTAGCATGAGCACCCAACTTTAGGCTCTTGAAGATTTTTCTCTTGGTTGGAGATTATTGTTCTTCTTCTTATATTCCTCTGTGAAATGAAGATTTTCAAGTTTGAAACTACAGGCCCAGAAACAGCAGCACTTCTGCATAAGGAGGTGATAGGCTCCATTTTTACCTCAGCCAAACTAGTAGAGGGAAAGAAAAAAGAGAGACATTGAGACATGAAGGTTATCTTAGAACACCTTAGAGAGGGTTAGAGGTCCTTATAGTTCAATTATACATGAAAAGGCCAGGAGACAATGAACTTGCCCCAGGGCACATATATCTTCCTTACCTTTTTGTCCACAGCCACTTAAATCATTTGCATAAATCTCTACAGAAACTGGAGATGAATACCTGAACTAATCACCATAAGTAAAAGTGAAGTCCAAAAACTTGAGGGAAGCCAACTCTGAATTCAGGATTATTGAACCAGAAAGCCTAGAACTCTCCCATTTCCTGCCTGGAGGTAACAAACCTCAGAGCTAAGGCTCTGAAGGGGTCAAAGAATAGAAGGTAAAGGTCATTGTCCTTGCTAAACTGTAATACTTGGCTAACACTCCAGCTGAGAAAAGCTGTGTAACACCCAGCCAAACCAAAGGCTGGCAGTGATGACTCCAACTGCCCATCACTGAGAGTCTAGGGGAACAACCTGTGTCGCAGAGATACTACCTGCAGTGAAGAATTCAGTGCCCAGTAGCCAAGTGGCCTAGCTGTCCAGCTGTACAATAGCCTGCCCAGATCAGACCATCATCAGCTGCTGCCCAGTCAGCCTAAAGGGGTGGTTACATCAGGTACAAAAAAATGCTGTGACATTTGGATTGCCTTGATATTTATGAAAGGACGAATATGTTGAAATAACTGTTCTGAAATTGAGAAGACTTCTGAACAAAGTCGATAATTAGGATCATGTTATTGCTGTTGTCAACTGTAATCATTATTTTTTTAGGAAAATTTACTTGAAATTTTTTTGCTTTTTTTATTACCATTATTACCTGTCAGTAAAAAGTAATATGCTTAATTTCATATGTGTGTGAATCACATAATATTACTTTCCATTGAGACCATTGAATTTTTTAACTTAACTGACAGCTCTTATAAAAGCATAGCATTCTGCTTAAGCTTACCAATGATTAGCCTTGATGAAAGAACCTCTGATATACCAAGTTTCACAAAGTTAACATCAATAATGTTAACCAATCCCATGAGGAAAGACAAAACAAAAGACAAAACACAAAGCCAAAACAACAAAAAACCTAGTCCTTCAGAAAAGGAAAAAAATCCTCATTTGGCACCTTGTATAAATGGCCAAATTATCTTAGTGTGGGATTCTGTAGTATGCTAATAAGTTTATTGCGAAAGGGTGTTTGCTGGGGGGAACTGTTGTATACAGTATGCATGTACAAACAGGATCCTAATTCATGAAGTTCCTAACAAAATTCCCCAATTATGAATATTACCGCAAATTTGACCTTCAGCCATGACAAATATGTTTCAAATATGCTGATATATATTTTAAAATTTCCCTGGTTTTTTTGTTGTTGTTGTTATTATCCACTGCCTTATAGCTTGCTGGCAGGGAGGTGGTGCAATGGATAGAGGTCTGGGCCTGGAATCAGGAAGACTTATCTTCCTGGGTTCAAATCTGTCCACAGACACTTAGTAGCTGTATGACCCTGGGCAAGTCGCTTAAGCCTATTTGCCTCAGTTTCCTTATCTGTAAAATGAGATGGAAAAGGAAATGGCAAATCACTCTAGTACCTTTGCCAAAAAAACCCCAAATGAGGTCAGGAAGAGTCAGACATGACTGAAAACAACTGAACAATAACATGTCTTGCTAAGATTCTCTGTTTACGCTTTCCCCTTACATCAGTTCAGAGTAATAGGTAGTATAGAGAAGTGTTAGCATTGGCTGCTACATGGCTCCTTCAAATATGCAAAGGCACCTGCAAATATTGTTTGTATAGAAGTTGCACTTAGAGGTTGTCGTAAGTATTGTTATTGCTGATGGTGATTTTACCCACCTCTAGGACAAAAGTCCAAAGCACTTCAGATATGGGAAGCATGGAGAGGATAATCTGGGTTTCCTATACCAATGCAAATCTCTCGCTCTCTTTCTTTAAACAAATCAAGGGGAACTCCCTAAATTTCCTTAAGCATCATGGAGTACTTTCCAGTCACAGATTAGCTGGCAGGAGTTTATTAAGAGGGAAAGATATTTTAGAAATAAATTGCCAGAAAGGGGACCTTTTTTATGATAACAGATTTCCTATAGGTATTGCTTTAGGATCATAGCTTTAATTTGTGGGGAAGAGAGGATGGTAGTATCCTATTTAGGAAGTGACTCTTTACAAGGCATTTGTAAAATATAAAGTCAGGAATCATGGCTGAGCTACTGATTGACCAAGTTATTCTCTTCATCGTTCCCTGCTTTAATGTCCCCGTTGGGATAAAAAAAATGCCACTTTACAGGTGACTGAAAAAGCATTGCCAAACCACAAAATTCCTGCCATTTTCTACAAATCATATTCAGGAAAGAGAAACAGCCGGCCTAGAAAGCATGTGTATGGAATATAGGCTTTAGAAAGCAAAAAGTTAATCCTGAAAAATTTGAAACGTCTAGACCAGGTACTTGGGATATCATGAATCATATAAAGAAACACATGAACTTTCATTTAAATCTTTAGATAAGCTGTTTGAATAATAAAATGTTGAGGAAGCTTCCAAATACCAACCCCTTGAATCCAAAACTGAGTATATAGATAAAAATATCAATAAACTCTTCAAAGAAAAGACTACTAATATCACCACTCATTATCCTTCTCCCATCATCATTATCTAGCTGAAGGAACTTGGCAGTGTACTATGCACCCTGGTGATATAAATGTCATCATTATTGCTGTATTTTTATTGCTCAGAATAACATGGTGTTAACACAGCAGAGCATCCAGGTACATTAAATCAGTTGTTGAATCTAAAGTCTCCAAGTTGTATGGCAAATATCCAAAATGATTACTTTCTTGAATTGGTGCTGGCATATGATAAACCTTGGTTACTCAAGTTGTTTAACACGTGCACAGAATCTCCCTGTCTCCAAGACGAAAACTAATTTCATGTATGTTATTATTAATCATAATTTGTCTCTACAGTCGTGAACCTTAAATACATTTTTTCTAACTCTTCTCTCTCTCTCTCTCTCTCTCTCTCTCTCTCTCTCTCTCTCTCTTTCTCTCTGTCTCTCTCTTTCTCTCCCTCTCTTTCTCTCTCTCCCTTTCTTTCCTTCTCTTGGTCCTTGTCTTTCCTTTATTTCCTCTGGCTACCTGAGATGTCCCAGTAGAAGATGACCCTTCTCCTTGTGCCCTTGACACGGGACATGGACGGCAGTGCCAGAATGGCACGATATGTAAAGCAGGGTGGGATGGACCCAAACACGGTATCACCAACTTTGACAATTTCGCCTTCGCCATGTTAACTGTGTTCCAGTGCATTACAATGGAGGGTTGGACAGATGTGCTGTACTGGGTATGTATCTGGAAATGGGAGAACTAGGGGGGAGAGGAAGCAAAAGATACAACATTTTGTTTGGGGAATTTTTGAATAGTTGGCTCAGAAGTCACAGGGATAACAAATCCCCTTTGAGTAACATTTCTATTATTTCCCTTTTCCCTACCTTGACTCCCAGTCTGGAAGTATAAGTGTCTTTTTTCTTAGGCCTATAAAAAAGAATCAGGCCTGGTCTCCTAAGAAGAAAGATTCCACATCAAACAAGAATTTTCATTGCATTTCACAGTATAACAGTTGTGATCAACGGATCCTTCCTCCCAATCTCCCAATAGTCCCAGATGGACTAGTACAGCTCCCATGGAGCTGGGCATGAGCTCTGTTCCCTTTCTGTGGGATACACGCTTTGGCCCTTTGTGGAAGGACGTGTACCTTGTTGACCTGGTGTGATAATTCTTGATTGGTCACTCATGACAAGAGTTGCATTAAAGATGATTATTAGCCAGAGTCAGAATCAGCTGATCACTCCATGGCCAATCGTCTTTGATACGACCACTGTCACTGGTGATCGATCAATTGGGAGATACGTTGTCATCTCAAAATAGTGCATATGTTTCAGTAAGAGGCCAGAGAACATGTTCCACAGAAAGAGATCAGAACCCATGTCCAGCTCTGTGGGAAGTGATCCAGTCCAGCAGATCAGCAGGGTCCGCTAATCACCATCTACTATAGCATGTTGCTGAATTTTAATTCTTAGATTGATTTTGTCATAACATTTTAATCATTCATTAGCCCAATACATCAGTATCAATTTGCACCAATGACTTAAATTTTTAAAACCTACTGTTTATATGACAGATATCTAGAAATGCCACCTTTTTAATTAATACCAGTATGGTATGAGTTCCTAGTTCCCTAAGAGGTTTAGCCTTTGTTTTCCAACAACTAAAACTGGCTGTATCGCATGTCATCTGGTTGACCCTCATGGAAATCTGGCATAAGATCTCAATGAAATATTACCCTATAGTCAGAAGTACATATCCACATTCATGTAACTTTTCTCTTCCTCTAAATGGTATCTCTGTCCTGGTAAGGCAAAGCCTATTTTTGGCAAAAAAAAAAAAAAAAAAAAAAAAAACAAAAACCACTAATTTTTTCTTCTTAAGTATGTGATATGTTCCAAGTATTTGGGACAATAATGTATACTGCCAGCTCTGAAAGCACCATCTTCTCTAGAATTTTGCAAAAGATTTGGAATTCATGGAACCTGCCTGAGTCTTCTTAGGAAGCAGGGTAGAGATACCATGAATAAAGTGTATATGTAGAAGGAGTCTTATACCAGAGTGAACTGAATGTTTGAGTGGGGAATTACAAAACAGCTAGACAATATAACTGAAACGAAGGAAGCATCAGGATCTTCCTGCCTCAGAAAGAACATTCCAGGAACAACGTAAGGGTGTCTTCTAGAGAATGTCATATTGGAACAATACTTTCATGGGACAGGTGCCAAGTCTTTCTGATTCCCAAGGCTCCTAATCCCTGTATATTTATTGTAGTTCATAAACCATAGGTGGATGCTTGCCCTGGTGTAGAGAATCATTTAGGGGCATTCAAAACTAATCAAAGCACTGGTATAATTTTGAGAACAAACTTAGAGTCATACAAGTGCCAGTTACATGCTAAGCAAAAAATAAACTCTTAAGAAAATATTTGTGAGACCACAGACTAAGACGTTTGTTTGAATTACTTTGAAAGGCAGCTAAATCAGTTCCCAATTGGACAAGTCTATTCTGTTGAGTAAATCCTGCTAAATCTTAATAAGGTTTTGAAAAGCTCTTTGGTTTTCCTTCCATCTTAGGAAGGAAGAACCTTTACTTGGTCATGCACAGGTAAAAAAATAAATAAATAAATAAAACAATTCTCTACCTACAAATGAATAGGTCACAAAATGCATGATTTATGGGATGGCACATTAGAACTTTATCATGTGAACTTCAAACCAATGTCTTAGGTTGCTATGGCAATTCCTGTCAGTATTAGATTGGGATATGGAGGGCAAGATGGCAGTGGGTGGTTGGGGGAAGGTGGCTGGGAGAATAGGTATAATTTATTTTAGCAACAGCCCAGACATAAATTGTGGTCTTTCATCACTCCCCCCTTTTCCCCCAACCCAAGTCACTGGTACCCCACCAGCCAAATGTGGTATAGAGAAACACTGTCATAATGACACCCAAAGTAGGGAATAGTGAGAAGCATACAACTGCAACCACCAATTTTCAGCAGCTGTGTTGTGCTTTCTCCCCTGGAGTTTCCAGTACTCAGAATGGAAATGGAAGGCATTTCAGAGGTGAAGAAACAATCAGGGTCCCAGGGAATATTCCTCTCTGACTATTCAAGGAACCTTTCAACAAAAGCTCTATGTATATACTTACATGCACACATACACATACTTCTTCTTGGGTTTTTGTCAATATTTTAAAAGTATAATGAAATTACATGTGTATGTGTATGTATGTATGTGTACATATATATTTTTTTTCTTTTTTTTTTAAAGAGGAGACAAACAGACAGACCAGCATGTATAAATGTGCTACCTACCTCACCTAGAATTTCTTGGGTATTCATGAAGAGCTGGGTAACACTCCAGCCCAACGCTTCTGCTCACACAGAATTTCTCTATTCCTCCTTCTTTCCGCTCCCTCTTTTTTTCTGCCTTCCTTCTCTTTATCACTGCCTGCCCCTCTAATCTGTTGCAACCATACAGTGTTCTGAGGGAATATGGCTACTTAGACTCCCCAGGCCACCTCAGAATGTGGCTTCTATCTCTCAGTGGTGAACTAGCATTTCCGTTGAAGCACAAGAAGTCAGTATGATTTCAGTCAAAAGAGGCTAAGAAATCAGTTTGTTTGTGAAGAGAAACTCCAGATAGGAAACTAGCTGTAAACTAGAATACACAGAGAATATTTATATTGTATCCAAAAGGGGTTAGTTGGGGGTTTCTACGTGGTAAAACTAGCCCTTACAACCTTAGAGAAACAGGTGATTCAAGGCTAGATACAGACATATCCTGAGCTATAAGGGATACAGGAGTTCATCACTAAGAAAAGTCAGATTCCTGCTTATGAGAATAGAATGTGAGATAACTCTTTTTTAAATGAAAATAAACTTTATTATATCAATTAATAAATATGTATAAAGGTTCCAGTAAGAGTTTTCATTGTTTATTGAGCTCGTTTTAAAAAATCATTCTGTGACAAACCCAGGAGCTAGCATCTAAAATCTTCATCTGAAAAGTAATTTTCTGAATTCCTTTTTCTAGCAGGCTGACCAGTCCTCTCTGTTTAAATTGACTTCTCAGCACAATCATGTGGCTACTTAAACATACATACATGTACATTTTAAAGCATGTGGCCGGCTAGGGCATACCACACTTCTAGATAAAATATTCAGTCAGCGTCTATTCATGGAAAACAAAATCCTTAGAGTTGTAGCTTCTGGGAAAGGTGCAAAGAGCAACAACTTGGGTAACATTAAGTGTACTTAAAGGTAGAAAATCAAAGATGTGCCCTGATAATTTGCAGCAATCTGAGCTGACCTTTGTAATGCGGACCCAGTCTCAGGGCCTTAATAGGTTAACCAAGGTCATTCCTAACTACTTAAAATGCATATCCTTGTCGACTGCAAAAATCATCTTTTCTCATATTCTGTGTATTGGAAGGTTGAGGCAGAGGAGAGGAAGAAAAGGAGAAAGAACCCAAAGTGTTAAAACATTCAAAATAAAGGATTCCTAAAATGTTATGAACACTACCAGAGGAACGTGTTGCTCCTTCTTCAAAAAGAAATGGAAAACTTTTGAAGTTAAGTGAGAGGCTAGGAATTTACATTTTCTTCCGAGCATTCCTGGCCTACCCTGTCCTAACCGTCAAGCATGAATGATGCCTCTTTTAGCCCCCCCCAAGGCACTTTTGTTCTTCCATTCAAGGGTCTACCTATTTTCTGTGGGGCTCCTGGTTGCTTTCTGTATCCTAGGTGTAGTCTAGAGACAGAACTCCGTAATGATTGATCAACGGTAAGTTCGGGGTGTGTTTTGCCATGTAGACAGAAGGAGAGGGGCTGCTCTTGGGTAGGGAAGTCCCAGAAAAGTGTGTTCCAATTGAGCTTTTAAGACATGCCCAGGGACTCAGCAGTTCCAGAAACCTCATCTCTCTTTCCAACCCGCATTACTACTTCCTTTCTTTACGATTTTAACACTGGGAATGATACAGAAACCAAATTTAGCAGAATCTGTGTGGGAAAGTACATCCGCTATAGAGGAATGGACCAGGGCATTGTGTCTTCTATCAAAGGACTAGCAATTCTTAGCAGAAAAGGCACTAAGGGTCAAACTATTTGCCCAGAGATTATTCTTTACCTGGTGATCTGCCCTGGAAATCTGCAGATTTGAAGGAAGCAAAAACAAATGAGGGGAGGCTGATGATTTTGAAATTAAGCCACTTTTAGTTTTGACGATCCACTTTCTGGAGGAAGGCAGTGTCTTCTGGCTTCAAATTGAATTATTATACTTTCAGAATGTACAAATCTCTTTAGAAGACAAAAATTTGTTGGGCTCTTTAGTGCTCAGAAGTGGAAAGAAGTGACTTGGTCCTGGAACAATATTAACATTAACTTCATTTTTTCCCTTGATTTAAAAAAATATATATGTGTATATGTGTGTGTGTGTGTGTGTGTGTGTGTGTGTGTGTGTGTGTGTGTGTGTGTGCGCGCGTATTCTTACTTTCTACATAAAGAATGTTCACATGTTTCTGATCATTTTGGAAGAGCTATAGCCAGAAGAAAGATAAATAAAAGTTTGTCCTGGGCTACCCCAATTTAGAGAGATTCTAACAGCACTTTTAGTCTTTTGTCAACACAGAAATAACTGAGCTTTTCTATCTAAGAAAAATAACTAGTGAAAATAAATCCCTACAACATGGCAGCTTCTCCCTACCCAGTTCAGTAGCTATACCTCAGGGATATCCCCCTGGCCCCCAATTAAGGGCACATTTCAATTCCATTTTTTCCCAGTTTCAAAAAACCACTAGAGATGGCTCTGGACTTTGGTGTTACTACACTTAGAGAAAAGGTCCTAAGACCAGATGTTCTTTTGATGACTCAGCTCTAGGAGTCGGTATACCTTTATGTCTTTATAGGAAAAGGATAGGAACTGGGCTGGTTGTTTCACTTATACAGGGAACTCTTAAATGAGGAAATTCCTTCTACAAATAAAGTTGACAATCAGCACTGTCTCTGTATCTTACAGCCTTAGAAAGTTGCCTAGACCAGTTGGAGTTTAAATGATATGCCATGGGTCACAAGCTAGTATGTATGAGAGGCAGGAATTAACCCCAAGTCCTCATTGGCTTCTAAACCAACTCCCTCCCACTATGCCACAACAAATTCAAGGATTTCACAGAAAGATATTTAATAACCCACGCTGAGTTCAAATTTTAGTAAAAATGCATTGGTTTCAGTTAATTAATTAGCAAGTATTTCCTGAGTGAATGCTAAGTACCTGGCACTAAGGTGCCTCTACCTCATCACTAGGCGCAGTGTAACATTGTCACTGAATTGGCATATTGGATGCATAAGGATTGGGATCTAGGGCAAGGGAGAACAAGGTGACAACAAATTAAACTCTAGTTGCAACAAAGCGGGGAAGGGTGTTCAAGAGAAGGAAAATGGACCGTGATTCCAGAATACAAGTATTTCCAACTGATCCTTCATGAAGTTTATATCCTGGACAGAAAAGTCAAGAGGACAGAAAAACCTGGTTCCTGGACATCTAGGTGGTGACCTATTGCTCCTCCTCAGTTAAAGCATTGCCATTGTTTTGTAAGGCATCCCGTAACTGGCAACAAAAAGATGCCCTGGCCAGGGTAGCCGGAGCTTGCCCCAAAGGCACAAAAATATAGGAAATACTGACAACATTTGTACTCCCTTAGCAGGTATAAGCAACTAAATTCATCACCTCATCAGTGCTAATTAAACTATTAATATTAAATAATCAAAGTAGGAAGCTTCCAAATGGTGTGTTTCTTTCTCTCCCCTTTCCCTCTCACTGACCCTGTCTTTGTTGATTTGAGAGAACCTTTTCTGGGACTTGCCCTGAAATTTATGTATAGTTGCTTGCCCAGGCATCGGAATTGCTGGTTACAATTGAGCTCTGACTTACTCAATGTCAGTACTCCAACTAAAAGCAACCATGACTTCTTTCAGCATGTTTTTCCTTAAAATCAATCTTTATACTATTTTAGCTAAAGTTGAAATTCAGAGTAATGATCAGGCTAGAAATATATTCAAAGAATCTTACCAGAATTGAAGGTGTAGAAAGAAAATTATTTATAGGACCCTAGCTGATTCCCCACCTTCCCTCACCCCTCTCGTCTCCCGGCATTGTTTAGTTCAGGCATTCAGAAGACCTGGGAACAGTCTGGTTTCTTACCTTAATGGTTTTTTTGCTTGTTTGTTTGTTTTTTTTGTGTTGATAAGTCAACTGTTAGCTGTCATTTCTAAATTCTCTCTTGTCATTCTTTGTGCATATTGGAATATTCTACAAGATGATTTTCAGACACAAACATGTACATACAGTAAACTGTGTCCTATTGCTGCCAAAATATCACTTGTCCTTGCTAAATCGTAAAGTTCTTTAAATGTAAGCAGTTTGACTTCAAGTATTTTACTCTATTGGCATTTCTTCATTTCTGAAGAATTCTTTAGAAAATTATCTTCCCTTTCTTTCAGTGGGGTAGAATTAAAACTCATCTTTGAAGAAGTCAGGAAAGCAGAGGTGGTAGAATTGAATTGTAATGATAACCTAATAACAATTATAAAGGAAAAAGTAGAAATAATTTTCTTTTTTCCTTAACCCAAAAAATAGAATCCTGAAATCTAAACTGAGGTGGGAGAGGATTTGATCCCAATGGGGTTAAGATCTTAGAGTTAGTGATTTTTGGACAGGGGAATTTTAAATCCTTTTTGTTTTAGGGCATTAACACTTTAGTGGAGTCTCTTACATAAATCAGAGTATTAGGTGTCCAGAGGGGAAAAGCAGCTTGAAAGAGAAATATTTATTAAATTTGCAAGAAATGTATTCATTCAAAATAAATGTTCATTGAGCACTTATTATATGCCCAGAACTGTACTTAGAAATATCAAAAATGACCTTGCCCCCCAGGATCCTACAGCCTGACTGAGCAGACAAGAAATTTCCATGGAGAAATTCCTAGAGCAATTTGGAGGAGCAAATTTGGATTTATCAAGTAAAAGGCAACTGTGCTCACTTGCTTCTATATATTGTGTGCATAATCTCTTCCACTGATGAAACTCTCTATTCCTTAACCAGAATCAAATTGTTTTGATGATTACTGTTCTGTAATAGTTTGAGATCTAGTGTTGCTATGCCCCTTTTCTTCTCACTTATTTTCATTATTTCCCTTGAGATTCTTCATCTATTAATCCTCTAGATTAATTTTATTTTTTCTAGCTCATTGGTACAGCAATAAGTATGTAAATTTAATTTAGGCAGTATTGTGTTTTGTATTACGAGATAATATTTATAATGCACTTAGTACAACACCTGGCACATAGTAGGCACTATATAAATGTTAGCTGCTATCATTATAATATTGGTTCACTGTACCCATAAGCAATTAATATTTCTCCACTTATTTAGGTCTGTCTTTGTGTAAAGGATCTTTTGTAGCTATTTTGAAGTAGTATCACTATATGTCTTAGTGGGAGACATCCAAGTATTTTATACATCCTATAGTCATCATAAATGGAATTTCTCTTTCTATCTCTTCCTGCTGGGATTTGTTGATAATGTCAGATAAGCTGATGATTTATGTGACTCCATTTTATATCCCATAACTGTGCTGAAGTTGTTTATTGTTTCAATTAATTTTTTGTTGCTGCTTCAGCTCTATGAGTAAACCATCATACCATCCACAAAAAAGCATAATTTTGTTTCCTTTTTGCCTCTGGTAATTCTCTCAAATATTTTTCTTCTCTTATTGCTATAGCTAGTATTTTAAATACTATATCCAACAGTAATGGTGATAATAGACATCCTTACTTTACCCCTGATCTTATTGGAAAGACCTGTAGTTTATCCCCCTTACATGTAATGCTTGCTATTGGTTTTAGATAAATACTACTTATATTAAAGAAAGGTCTGTTTGTTCCTTGCTCTCTAGTATTTTTTTAAAAACAGGAATGGGTTTTATATCTCATCAAAAGCTTTTTTTATGATCTATTGATATCATATGATTTTTGTTCTCACTATTAATGTGGTCAATGCTATTTATAATTTTCCTAATAATGAACCAACCCTACATTCCTGGTGTAAATCCAAACTGGTAATAGTATATAATTTTTGTAATACATTGCTGTAGTATCCTTGGTAATGATTTATTTAATTTGTTGTATCAACATTCAATTAGGGATTGGTCTATTGTTTGGTTTCTATCCTGACTCCCTGGTTTAGATATTAAAATCATATTTGTATCATAAAAAGAATTTGGTAGGATCTCTTCTTTTCTGATTTTTTCCAAATGACTTTTGTAATATTGGGATTATTGTTTTTTAATTATTTGATAAAACTCATTTATAAATCCATCTGATCCTGGGTTTTGTCCTTTGGGATTTCATTTGTGACTTGTTTAACTTCTTTTTCTAAGATTGGGTTATTTACATCCTACCTTGAACATTTTATATTTCAGTAAAGATTCATCCATTTCATTTAGACTGTCAATCTTACTGACATATAATTAGGTAAAATAGGTTTTTTTTTAATAATTTCTTCTTCTTCATTTGTTGTGAATTTACCTTTTTCATTTTTGAGACTGACAATTTGGTTTTCCTTTATTTAGTTTTTGATTTTTTTAAATCAGCTCTTAATTTTTTATTACTTCAATGGGTTTGGTTTTTTTTTCTTTCAACTTTTTTCATCTCTTCTTTGATCTTCAGAAATTCTACTTTAGTATTTAATTTAGCATTATTAAAATTTTTGGTTGTCTAGGGACTTTGTTTTTAGTTGCTTGCCCAAGTTACTGATTTGTTCATTCTTTTATTGATGAAAGTGTTTAAAGATATAAATTTTACCCTCAGAACTGCTTTGACTGCATCCCAAAAGCTTTGATATATTCTCTCATTATTGTCATTTTTTTTTTTTTGGCTAGGCAATTGGGTTAAATGACTTGCCCAGGGTCACACAGCTAGTACGTGTTATGTGTCTGAGGCTAGATTTGAACTCAGGTCCTCCTGAATCCATTGTGCCACCTAGCTGCTGCTGTTGTCATTATTTTTAATGAAATGATCTGTTGTTTCTATGATTTGTTCTTTGACCAACCTTTCTTTCAGATTGTTACTTATTCTGCAATGACTTTAAATCATTTCTTCAGTGGACCTTTCTTGAATATAGTTTTATTGCATCATGGTCTGCAAAAAATGTGTTTAATATTTTTGCTTTTCTGCATTTTTGCGAGGTTTTTATGCCCTAATAGATGGTCAATTCTTGTGAAGTGCTGTGCACAGCATTCCCATTCAACAATCTCCAGACATCTATCACATCTAACTTTTATAAAATTATATTCAGGTCCTTCACTTCTTTCTTACTTATTTTTTGGTTAGATTTATCTATGTCTGAAAAGGGTACACCAAGTTACTTCACTATTATGGTTTTACTACTTCTCTCTGTAACTCATATAAGTTTTTCTTTAAGTATTTAGATGCTATGCTATGCAGGGCATATGTGTTTTGTATTGATATACCTTTCAGGAAAATGGGATCTCTTTTAATCTCTTTTAATTAAGTCTGTTTTTGCTATTGCTTTTCCTGAAAGCATGATTGCTATCCCTACCTTTTTGACTAGTTCAAATGGAAGTGAGATTCAAATGTCATCTTCTCCCAACCCTCACCCCTTCCTCTTTGTTGATAGTCTTCTATTTGCACATACTACTATGTGAGATCAGCTTCTCCACCCTTCCTTTTTCTTCCCATTCCTCCTCACTTCATTGTATATTCCTTCCTCCCTTTCCTTTTTTATTTTAAGATCAAAACATAACAAAAACATTTCCAGGCCTCCATCTCTTATCAAGTTCCCTGTATAATTCCTGATGATAATAATGTTTTGTGGGGACACATGCATCATTTCCCCATATTCAAATGTAAATAGTTCATCTTTGTTTACAGCATTATGATTGCTTACCTGTGTTTACTTTTTATGTTTCTCTTGACTTTTGTATTTCAACGTTTCATGTCTTTTCTTTTGATCTTTTCTTCAGGAATACTTAGAAGTTGTCTATCTCATTAAAGGTCCTTTTGCCTCTGTAGGATTATACTCAATTTTTTCTGAGAAAGTTATTCTTGGTTGTAAGCCTATATCTTTTCCTTTCTAAAATATCATGTTCCAAGAACTCTACTCCTTTATAGTAGTAGCTGATAAATCTTTTGTGATCCTGACTATGGCTCCTTAACACTTGAATTCTTTCTTTCTTTCTCACTGCTTACAGTATCTTTTCCCTTTGACATGGAAGCTCTAAATTTTGGCTATAATGTTCCTGGAAGTTTTCATTTTGGGATTTCTTTTAAGAGGTGACTAGTAGTTTCTGTTTCTACTTTACCCTCTGGTTTTAAGAGATCTGGACAGTTTTCTTTTATGATTTCTTGAAATATGATGTCTAGGCTCTTTTTTTCTTCATGGATTTCAGGTAGCCCAATGATTGTTAAGTTATTTCACTTTGATCTGTTTTCCAGGTTAGTTGTCTTTAATAAAAGATACTCTCCACCTTCTTCTGTTTTTTTCAAGTGTAGAGACTGCTTGGTCCATTGTTTTTTAACTTTATTTTTAATAATTCTTGTTGCCTTGTGGAATCATTAACTTCTATTTTGTTCATTTTCATTTTCAAGGAGTCTGTTTCTTCATTAAGGCTTTATATCTTTGTGCCATGTTGTTAATTCTCTTCCCAATTCCTTCTTCCATAACTCTCATTTCTTTTCCAATTTGCCTCTTACCACTTTCATTTTTTTCCAATTGTTACCTCTAGCACTTTTGTTTCATTTATAAAATCATTTTAGCTTAAAAAAAAAAAAGAAAAACCCTCTTGTTTCATGTCTTCCAAGAATTCTAGTTGAATTTGTGCCCAAGCTACGTGTCTCTTTGAGACTTTGCTTGTAGATGTTTTGGATTTTCTTCTTCTAAGTTTTTGTATTGATCTTCATGTCAGCATAATAGTTCTTTCTAGTGGGATTCTTTTTTTGTTTGTTTTGTTGGCTTGTTCTTCCAGATTTACTTCCTGACTTCAGACTTGGGCTAGGCTCCATGCACTACAGAAGGGAATGTCTCTGCCATGCTTGGTCCTTTTTTGCATGATTCTGGATCCTGCTGCTGCTTTCTCAGGCTATTGAGTGCTGTGTTATTCAAGAATCTCAGGGACAGCTCAGGCTGGGGAACTGCAAGCTTTCAGTTTGCATTTTTTTTTAAAAGTCTGTATAGGACAAAATCTGAATACAGCCCTCTTGATTTGTGCTCTGCAAATTCCTGACCTGAGTTGGAACTCCTGGTTGGAACTCCAGTAAACTGCTATTAGACTCAGCCGCAGTCAGCCAACTAGAAAGCTCTTCACATTCAGAATGTCAGAACGACGTATTCTTCTTTGGTCTGGGCTTTATGTCCTCATTGTTCCACTATAGATTTTGCATGGTTTGGAGGCTGCATCTGAAACCCTACTCTCCTCTCTGGGTACGACTTCATACTGCTGCTCATTTTTGTATTTGCTTTTCACTCAGTATGCAGTCTGCAGCCTGCTTCTCCTTCCTGTGGACCACCACCCCTAGATTTAGGTCCCTTCCTCAGTTTGTACTGGATCTATGATCCAGCACTGGGGAGTGAACGACAGAGCTGACAGTTGGTAGTTGTTCCTGCTACTTGTACGAAGTCAGCCACCCTTGTGCAATATCTGGGACCTCTTCTTTCCCTGGTTCACACAGCCCTAAGTCCCTTCACTGGAGCGCTCCTTACTCCTAACTAGTTCACTCCTGGCTAGGCCTTGTCTTTAGTGTCTATAGACCTCTCTGTATCTCCCTATGCTGACCTGGGATGGAAAAATGACTCACTGTGATTTTTTTCTTGGATTTCCTAATTAGGACTTGGTCTACTTTGTTTACTGAATCTTTATGAAGTATTTGTGGGGGTGAGCTCGGCTGTACTGCTTCCTCCTACTCTGACATCTTGGCTGGTCTCCAGGAACAATAGGTTTCTAAAATGAGAATAATCATGATAGAGTAGAAAGAGCCCTAGACTTGTCAATAGGACTCCTAACTTTGAATAGTGGCCCTCACACTTAGTAGTTATGTGACCTTGGGCAAGGCACTTAATCTTTCTGATTTTATTTGCTCACCTATATAATGGAAATTATAATGCTGACATTATCTTATTGTGAGAAAAGCACTTTGTAAATCTTAAAGTGCTATTTGAAAATTAATTATCTAATTATCATCAAAGCACCTATATATTGTGATACAGAATGGCAGTGAGAGATTACTGAGACCTAATGGTCAGCAGTCTTAAGAAACCAACCCAGATTTTTGGGGACTGGATAATAGAATGGCAGTATCATTGGCAGGGACCTCTATTCCCCTCTAAAAATAATGCCAATTATAATGATAGTAACTAACAGTTGTAGACCCTTTGTGCCTCATTTGATACTCATAAGAAATAGCATGTTTGTTACCATAAGAGCCATCCATGGAGACACTCACCACCTATAGGGATACTCACAACCTTTGAACCCAGTGGAACTTCATGCAGATTTGACATAAAAAAGTTTATATTTTGATTAAGATACTTATCTCTAATTATGGCCAATTATTCAGCTTCTCTATGACAGACTGGTCCACCAGAGACAAAGCCCCACAGATGTTCATCCCCTCCAGTCCTCAGTACCTGCTCACAGTTTTGGTGATGGCTCCAAATGGGGTCTCCAATCAGATGAAGTTTGGGGGAGGGAGAGTGAACGAGATGGGGAGATATCAGTTCCAGGCACCTCCAGGAGAAACACAGTAGCCAGAGCCAAACTCCAAATGGTCCAGGCTTGCTCAAGACCAACCACTGTGTCAGTCTTTTCAACATGGCCAACATCTTTTGGTGACCAGAGTGCCATAGGGTCTTTGGGTCTATACCCTTTATTCATGGTTGGCTACTTCTGAGGCTAGGGTAATCTCTCCTCACACCTAGTTGGCTGGGCTGTGTCCAAGTTTGAAAAACTTCAGTAAGAAATGAGGCCAAGAGAAAGGAATGTCATGTTAAATTGACCATATAGGCTCTCACAGGTCCAAAACATGCTACCTGCCTCTGCCACTTTCCTGCTCCATTGACTTTTCCATCTTACACATCCAGGAAGATGATATTTCACAACCATAGGGGTAGTTGCACCTTAACATATCTTCCTAGTCTCCACAAGCCTTTACAACATTATGGGTTGTTCCAACTGCCTCTTTACATAGTTTCATACTAACTTAAAGTATAATCAAACATGTAAATACCTCCTAATACAAAATCAGCATTGAATAATAATTCGTAAGGATATGAACAAAGTTTTAGCTATCATAATGTACAACAAGGAAATGAACCCAGATAAAAAGCATCCTTGGACTCCCCATCACACTTAAGTCTGAGGTTAGATATCCAGCATCCTTCCTGTATCTTATGAGGAAAGCAGCATGTTGAACTGGATAGAGTAATGAACTTGGAGTCAGGAAGAGAAGTTCAATTCCTCTTAATAGATGTCCAACCCTGGACAAATCAATTAACATCTCTGTGCTTCATTTTCCTCATAGGGGAAGTGAACGAGTTGAACTTGATGGTCTCTAGCATTTATATAGCAATTTAAGGATTGCAAAGTGCTTTACCTGTCGTCTCATTTGATCTTCAAAACAACCCTGCAGCATAAGTGCTAGTATTATTCCCTTTATGCATGAGGAAACTTCAGTAGACAGAGGTTAGGTGATTTGCCCAGGGTCACACAACATGTTAAGTGTCTAAGGCCAGATTGGAACTCAAACCTTACTAACTCTAGGTCCACTGCTCACTCCACTATGCCACCTAGCTGCCTCTCTTGGCTCTATAATGTTACGCCTACTTATAAACCAAATATTCACGAACTTCATTACCCAATTTGTCTAGGAAATTCCCCCAGTGAAGCCAGGGGCTTTAGTCCTGCTTACTCTAGGGCCAGTGACTGCTTTCTTTGGGAGATTGAGGCTAGTTTCTTATAGCCTTGACACTCCTCTGGCCAAGTCTGGCTCTTTCCTGTATGTATGATTTCCATTTAAATATTGAAGTTTCTTGAATCCTCCCAATATTACAAGAGAAAGACTCAAAAAAATTATTTTATTAAGTCACTTCTTAACATCACCATGTGCTCTGAACTTGGTCTATCAATTGTCCATTAGAGTCTAAAAAGCGAGGAACAGCTGATTTTCAAATGGGGTATTTATAATCTCAGGTAATTTCTCAGTCCAGAACTTCAGTGACTTCACCATCTTTTTCCTAATACTCACATAGACGGTAAGTGTCCAAGACCAGATTGAAACTTGGATCTCCCCGATTCCTGGTTATGCACTCTACCCACTGGGCCACTAGCTGTCTCAGCCAGAGGGAATGCTAACCATAACTGTAGGAAATGTAAAATGAGAACTAGTAGAATTCCCACTAACCAGGTGAATAGCATTTTTCAAACAGTACTGGTTCCCCAGAAGAATTAAGGAAAGAGGGGAAATAACTGAGAAATTAATGAAAGCCAGACACAGGCTTTTAAGTATACAAAAATAAGCTAAGGCAGAGAAGAAAGGTAAAATCCATTCTTAGACTTGAGGTCCATTTAGTGACTTATAAGACTGCCATCCTCCCATTCCCAGTATGCATAATGACAGAGGTTACAAATGCCCAACAATTTATTTAGCCGCTACTTCAATCTATTGACTCTTTCAACAGTGAATCTTGCCAAACCTGACACAACATATAAGGCTGAGTTACTTTTATAGGTTTTACATAGTCAACCTTTTCATGTCAAGTGACAGGCTCCCCATTAATCAGCAAGAGTATTCACTCAAAAACCCCCTTACCTCATTTTGAACAGCTATTTCTAAAGCCAGAACCTCAAGAGAAAATGTCATGGGATGTTGTATAGAGATACACTTGGATAAACACGTCTAGAAGTGGCAAAAGTGGGGGAAACCTAGCAATGAGAGATTCTTCTCCTTTTACTTTTTTAAGAAATTCACAAGTAGATTTAGTGGTTGTTTATTTCCTCCAGCAATTAGATGTTGGTTTTAGTATATTGCTTTGGGTTTTAAATTCATAGGGTCATAGATTTGAGGTTATAAATGACCTTAATGTTCATCTAATTCCTTGATTCTATTCAGAAAATAGTGGAGATCATTGAATTGTGTGGTTTCTCCATCCAATTCCTTTCGGGTCATGAACACAGTAACCCCAGTTCTGCCACTCTTGCTTTGTAGGTCCTTATGGTTTCCGAGTGGAGTCAAGACAAGACTCCTTGTTGTTCCTTGGGGAGTTTTCTGAGCTTCTCTACTGTATGTTTAAGACAAGACTAGCCTCAGAAAAGTGAAGACACAATAGTAACAATAATTCACATTCTAGTAGCGCTTGAAGGTTTCCAAATGATTCTCCTCCCAACAACCCTCAAAGGTAGCTAGTATAAGAATTATTATTCTTATGATCCTCTGAACTGAGACTCAGCAACATTAAGTGTTTTTTTCCACGATCTCTCCTAAGTTTCAGATCTTGGCTGCAAACCTGGATCTCTTGACACCAGGGTTGATGTTCTTTCTAGGGTGCACCAGAATAAAGAATTTCAGAATTAATTCAACCCATATTTGAACAAGAATCCTCTCTCCAACAGCCCTGACAAGTGTTCATCCAACCTTTTCCTGAAGGCTTCCAATGATGAGTAACTTACTCTCTTCCCAAGCATTATACTCAGAGATGTGCTTGTAATGTTTAGCAACCAGCTCTCTGGAAGAAAAAAAAAGTATCCACAAGAGATTATTAAATCTGTATCATTAATATTTTTCCCAACACTTTCTTTAAGTGCAGACCATAAACCAAACAATAAATCAAGCCCTGATTTGTAGTGTTTACTAATTTCTGAGGCATAAAATACTCACACTGAAAATTTAACAATAGGCTCTTGAAGTCTAAGCCTACTCCCAACACACCCCTGATTATATTCCACTTTTAAGTATACAAAGTTGTCCTTTAGAAAAATTAAAAGCTAAAATCAGCATCTTTGCAACTTTCCTCCTTCCACTGAGTAAATCTTCAGCCACTAACTAAAGGTGTCAGCAAATTAGGACACTTTTTTGAAAAAATCTTTTTTTAGGACACCTTTTTGAAAAAAAAAAAAACTTTGGGTTATTGTGTTTGGTTTTTCTCATCTTTTCTTTTGGAAAGTTCCATTCCAACTTCAGTAGCATTGTATAATTTCCATTCTGTCTGCTCTTCTCCTCCCTCACCTCCCTTCCACCATAATAATAAGTGACCCAGAATAATGACTTTCAATAAAGAACATGAATCTGACAAGCAATAATTAAATATTTAATTCTGGCTCCTACAAAATGAGTTGATATTGTCAGCACGTGTAGGTGCGCACACACACACACATACACATACACGCCCAAAGATGAACATCCTAATAGCCTCTTTACCCTCCTACTCCCATCACTGTTTGTCCCTTCCCTTCTACTGCCTACCTGTCTTTTGAGTACACAAGCAGATTGTTGAAAAAGCAACCAGAAGCAAAGAATCTACAGATCAAGGGATTTTCAATGAAGTAATATAAGCCCCTTCATTTTATAGATGAGGAAACAGATCTAGAAAGATGGGATGACTTGTTCATGGCTAGGTGGTGGCAGTGCCAGGACTAGAGACTTGGTCTCCTGAAGGTGGAAAGTGGCATCTGGAAGAGTTTGCCATATAGAATCCCCAGGGCTTGCCAACTGGTTGGATGTGGGGGAGTTCAAAAGTCAGGGTTAAAGGTGAACCAAATATTACAAGCCTAGGTGACTGGGTGGATGGTGGTGGCATCACAGAATTAGAGAATTAGAGAGGAGCAAGTTTTAGGGGACATGAGAGGTGTTCACTTTTAGGTGTATTGTCTCAAGTGTCAGCAGGATGTTGAGATAGAATCATCTGGCAGGGAGTTCTAGGGAAAGATTGGGGTGAGTCAGAGATTTTGATTTTGGAACTGCCTGCATAGATGCTAAATGACATCATAGGAATAAATGAGATATCTTAGAGAGTATAGAAAGAGGTGCGAGTTAAGGATAGGAACTTGGGGGGAAAACCCACATTTAAGGGTAGAAGAATCATAGATCATTGGTAAAAAAAAAAAAAGAGAGAGAGAGAGAGATCTCACCGGCCATCCAGTCCAGTCCAGCTCTTCACAGTTGAGGAAACTGTGGTCTAGGGTTGTTTAGTGACTTGTCCGAGGTCACACAAATAGCTGTCAGAGATGACATTTGAACCCAAGTCCTCAAGAATCAGTGGTCTTTCCACTACCAGGCAGAGAAAATATGATCACAGAAGTCATTCATATAATCAACCAGGTTTAAAACCTTAGTCATCTTTGACTCCTTGCCCATCCTAGCCTTCACCTCCCTCTTCCCCTCACCAATCCCATCATTGAATTACATCAATTCAGTGCTTCCTCACCTCACCTCACTGAATCATGAATCTTCACCTCACTGCGTTCATTGAATCACGAATACGTTGTTAAGTGGACCTATTGTAGAAGAATTATGCTTTCCATACTATCCCAGCCTAACTAATAATACCTAAAGGCCTTAATAGACTTCTTTATCAAATCATCCTTTAACACTCAGAAAATGGTAAGCTATAGAAATAGCTCCAACCTTATAGCATTACATAAGGCAGACACAACAAGGAAGGAACTAGATATAGCACTTCAGTCCAATCAGGCTGAGTGGTTTCCTCCACAATGTGGTCAAAGTATGTGCTCAACTGTAGGAATGTATTTGGAGTGAGAAGCTATGTGGAGGATGGTGCAAATAGTTGACAAGGCCTGTCCTGGTCCATTTCTATGGAAAGCCCTTACTAGGTAATTTCACAAGGATAAAGTTGGGGTCATTTTCATGAACAGTTATGGTTTTTTAAAACTAACCTCAATGGACATCATAAGAGGTGTAAATGAAAGGTTTACAGCCCCATAAATTTTCATCTTCATAAAAAAAGTTGGTAGACATCGCCTTGCCCTGAGAACATCTGCTGGCTTCCTGTTCCTTGCTATAGTGACAGATGTTCTTTTCCCATATAGAAAGATGGTTATCCTACAGCTTCCAGTTTGTAAGTTCCAAGCAGGTCCCAAACATTCCTAGTGGAATATACCAGGGTTATTCCAGGAGCTACACATCCAGATTTATTGGAAACAATGGTTTCCTCTTTCCTCTTCCTTCGAAATCTTCAGCTATGCCAATAACGTCTAGGGAGAGCAAGGCATTATACATAAGGTCATATGGTCTGGGGGTCTTCAGGGGCCCTTAGGTGCTGTAGAAGCTTTGATATTCATGTGAGCCTACTCTGACCCTGCGTGGTCACCCCTTGATTGGTTTGGTGCCAAGTCTTCAGTTGTCTCACCAACTCCTAGTACATTAACTAGTTAATTTGGATGTTATTTATTGGTGGGAATACCTGCTTTCACAGGAGAAAGTACGTTAAATCTGGTCTCAGTTAATTTTTTCCCTACTGAAAATGGTGCTAGACCAACAGAAAGTACAAGGCCATAGT
This sequence comes from Vombatus ursinus, assembly GCF_900497805.2. Taxonomy (NCBI): domain Eukaryota; kingdom Metazoa; phylum Chordata; class Mammalia; order Diprotodontia; family Vombatidae; genus Vombatus; species Vombatus ursinus. Next base: position 2,974,301 of record NW_020951860.1, read on the forward strand.
CTCCTTTAAGGGGTTGTTTTCAAATCTATTAAGGACCATAACAACTCAAGTGCTTGTTATGGGAAAATAGTTTTGAGGACTAATGATGCCAAGAGGGAAAAAAAAAGGTAATAATGTTCATGGGGGAAAATGAAGTTCAGGCTAATGGGTCCTTCACAGGTTCTGTTTACATACTTTTCCACCTGCCTCTCTGCTCTAACATGTTTCTGCTTTCTTTCTTTCCTAACTTCCTTTCTCTCCCAACTTTCCTTCATCTTTCCAGATGCAAGACGCAATGGGCTATGAGTTACCTTGGGTGTATTTTGTCAGTCTGGTCATCTTTGGATCCTTTTTCGTTCTAAATCTGGTTCTCGGTGTATTGAGCGGGTAAGCTGACCATCTCCATGTCCCCTTTCCAATGCAGCCGAGCAGGGCTCCATCACCAGGATCTTCGTGGATGGGACCCTTGTGGATGTAGGAAACACAGAAAATCAAAATCTCTTGGTTCAAATAAAATCACTCACACATTGACAACATTTGGCTTATGATTTGGCCTAGAAGGAGAGTTAGGTCCCAACATTCCTGATACCAGTGACTTGGGTGCCCAGTGGAGCTTTGCCATGCTCGGTTGCAGAGTGTATCTCACTAACTATCATTCCATTCTTCCAGGTCAATGATGCCGTAGGAAGGGACTGGCCCTGGATCTATTTTGTTACACTAATCATCATAGGGTCATTTTTTGTTCTTAACTTGGTTCTCGGTGTCCTTAGCGGGTAAGCAGTACCAAAGAAAACATTACTGTTTTTCATTTGTTTTATTTATTCTTTTCATTCTTGGCTTTACACTTTCTCTAGGTCTCACTAAACCTAGTGAGACAAGTGAGTCAGTTTCAGGAACCTTTAAACAAATGGCCTCAGCCTGTTGGGTAAAAAGCACAGACTCCCAACAATCAATCCACTGGTCTGGATAATAGACAATGGGGTGAACAGATGGCTTCGGTAAGAGATGACCAGGCTGATATGACATTCATTATACCAGCTATGTCAGCACCATCCCAAGTAGCCTTTTCATAAGAGCAGTATGCTCTTTTGTACTTCATAGTGTGAAAGTATGTGAGGGTATTCTTTTAAGTAGGGAAGGCAAAGCATCCAATTGGTATTAGGGAAGATTCATAGAGGTTGTTTCTTAATATATATAGCAGCCTTGTAGCTACCTATTTGCCTGAATTACAGAGTCATAGTAGGTCATTAAAAAAGAATGTGACTTACTTTCATTTAGCTTCATTTTGTACAACTAGAAGAATATTGGGTTGTTGCTTTTTTTTATCAGCTAGTAAAATGTTTATATTATTTATAAACCAAAGGACTTTATTGCTGATGTACCTTTTTCTCAATGGAACGGGAACTTGGTCATTTAAAGAAATAAACTATCTAGGGAGATGAGTGGTACATTATAATTTTGCTCGGTTTCCAAGAGAGTCTTCATTAACCTAACCCACTATAGTAGCTAAAAAAATTAGATCCAATATAATTTTGAAGTCAGATTTTTTAAAAAGTAGAGGAAATGGGGTGTGATTGGGGTATTAAATATCCCATGGGTAGACATCTGTGCACCTTGGGGAGCCAGCTGAATGCCTCCTCACCACCCACCTACTCTGCCATATGCCTACACCAGCCATGCCAAGACTGGCCCTAAAAACCCTTACTGATGAGCCTTTGGTTCATTGTTGTTCCTCTGTTGCCGCTTTTACTGAACTATATCTGTGATGACATTACAGTTATTTTGGACCCCAGTGAGAGTAGTTCAGCTCAGCTTCTTTTAGTAACCTTTCCTAGATGCCAAGGGCCATTAAAGCCAAGAGACAATCAGAGAAAAAAGCTTGCCTGTCATTGCCAGCTTGTACATAAGTCAGGAATAGTTACTGCTAAGCCTCAGAGAGCCTGGGAACAACACAGAATTGGTGTTCTTGGTCTGAAACTGGGGAAGAGTGGACTACCCCCACCCCACCCCCACCTCACCCCCACTCCCTTCCTGTCTCCTCTCTGGTATGGGCAACTTATTTACATATTTTACTGGCCTAATCCCTTTTTTCATTCCAAGGTGAGCTCATGAATGAAAACCAGTGAAAACTTTTAAGGGGGAAATAGTAAACAGAGGTAGGCGGAAAGGCAAGATCCTCTGATCTAATGCATGGAAGGTGGGCATTTTTTATGGTTATGTTCTATATTATATTCCAACACAAGAAAATATTTGTGTCTTTAAGTTCACCTCTCAAAGATAATTTTAAAACTATAGCCCAGTCCCACTCTACCTCCATCCCCAGAATAGAGGTAGGTAGAGAGGGGTGGAAAGAGAAAGGAGAGACTACTCATACTAGCAATTATTTAATAGAATCAATAATGTTAGAACTAGAAGGGGTCTTTTTGATCCTCTAGAACAGCCTACTCGTTTTATCAATGAAAAGGCTGACGCCCAGAGAGCTGAAGCAAATTGACCAAAGTCCCACACGTACCAAGTGACAGAGCCACAATTTGAAACTGGGTCCTCATCCAAAGAATAAGTGTACTTTCCCTCACACCATGCTGATCTCCTTTTTAACCACACTTCCTATTTTTGAACCCACAATGAATGAAACTAAATAATGTTCAAAGTCAGATCTTTAAGGATTAAACCAAAAAGTAACCCAATTATCTTCCTCCCTAAATCTGAATAACTGTGGAATCCTCTTCACAGAAATCTGAGGTTGAGGATAGGGATTAGGTCATTAAATTTGTTTCATTCTCCTGGGATCTTACAATTTTCATCCTTGGGATCTGCCCCTAATGTAAATATCACCCACATAGAAGCCCCTTTCTTAAGCAGAGATAGCTGGCATAACAAAGCAGGATGAATTGAGACATTAAGTAAAGAAAGAAAAAGGAAAAAAAAAGTCCACTTAAAGCCAAAAGTTGACCTGGCTTACTTCATCATTAGTTCCCAAAACCATTTCTGACCATCTGTAGTCAGTACTGGAGTCCAGTATTTCTGATAAATTCCTTAACCTTTGAGTATACAAATCTATTCAATGACCCTTCCTGGAAATCTTACTAGGAAGTACCATATAACCAATTCTTGGTGACTCTACTGTGTTCCTCATAGCCAAAGCTCTGCCCTCCAGAGTTCCTGGCAAGATCATCTGCTCTGTGTGTGCCAAATTCCCTGCCTAGGGAAGATGATCAGAGAGGAAGCTGGAGGAGAAAAAAAAATTAGGAAGGAAACAATTGTCCTTCATGGTTTAGGGAGGTCACTAGCAGCTAATCTTCTGCAGAAGAAGCAGGGAACTTTGCATAGATTTTCTCAAAAATCTGGATTCTCAAAGCTGAAGCTTCTTTTTCTAAACTTTTTCCTACTGGCTGATCTAACAGGTTAGATCCACCTAATCTAACCAGGGAAGAGGGAGCGAAATCACCAACTAGAATAATAGTACCTGGTAATTTTGTGTAGGGCAGTCACTTCTACAAACCTCAATAACTCCTGAGGGGATTACTGAGATAGAAAACAGCATGGCTACCAAAGAGAATAAATAGCTCAGCTGTTCCAGAGTATGGGAAATACAAATAAACCCAGCCCTTCACATCTTAATACCTGCATTACGAAAGAATTTGATAAGTGATGTTTATCAAAATAACCCTAAATTGGGGACAGCTAGGTGGTGCAGTGGATAAAGCACTAACCCTGGAGTCAGGAGGACCTGAGTTCAAAACCAGCCTCAGACACATAATACTTCCTAGCTATGTGACTCTGGGCAAGTCACTTAACCCCAACTACCTCACTAAAAAAAAATAAAATGAAATAACCCTGAATCTTAAAAAGTTCAACTATATTCAACATGCTTTATTCACAAAATCAGGAAAATCTGTACTTCATTTTAGAAAGTTTTCCAAGAAAAAGTATTTAGAATAAAATAATCTCCATGCTGCAAGAGTTATGCTTGAGGCAGCTGTGGTCAAAATGGAAAACGATGGATTTGGTAAAGACCAAACTTCATTTTCTAGTGTGACCTTGGACATTTAACCTTTCCTCTCCTAGAAAATGGGACAATAATGCTTTGTACTACTTATCTCAAGGGTTGTTGTTAGGACCAAATGAGATAAGGTATACAAAGTATTTTGTAAATCATAAAGCATTATGTGACTGTCAACTATCATTTATCTGGCATTGACATGGGATGAGGGCTCTGTATAATGACATTTCTAGATGATGATGATGGTGATGATGATGAAGTTGTGAATGGTGGTAGTGGTGATTATATTAATTTTTCATTTAACCAGGATATTTCACTCACTGAAAATCCATATAAATGAGATACTACCTGACACTCATATCACATTATACATTCAAATTGTATACATATGTGTGTACATACACACTCGTACATATATATGTATATTTTCATACATACATATATACACTTTCATCATCTAATTTATTCTCACAATAGTCTTATGAGTTGGGCAAGGCAGGCATTTTTCCTATTTGACCCTTAATTACAATCCCCTGAAGAAACTTCATTTTCAAGAGCCAAAAACAATTATAGAGACAGGTTCAAGACTATTCCTGAAATTGTCTTTGAGACTGAATCAGCTAATATTCCACAGAATCTAAAATCTTCAACATCTTTTTTCTTCTAAAGAACAGCAGAAAAATGCCTTCAGTTGGCAACAAATGGTATGGAACTTGGAATCTCTTTGGCTTAGTAATCATTAAATCTTTGTCCCTCTGACCAAGATAACCCTGACCCAAGAATAAAAAGGAAGAACCAATTATTTAATGGAGGAGGAAATTTATAACCTGTGGGGTTTTAGCAAATTGTCACAGATTCAATTTGTTCAGATTCAAAACTCTGTTTTAGAAGGCTTGAAGTGAAAAAAACTAGGAAATATCCTTCATTGGGTAGGTATGCAATTAGCTTCTGAGGGAATTTCTGCCCCTCAAAGCTGTGACTTTAGAATAAGATTTAAAACTGGAAAATACTTTAAAGCTCATCTAGTCCACCAGTCTATATGTCCTAGACTTTTCAACTGCATCTCCCTTATTGTATGTTTTACATTTCTAAACAACAACGCAGGAACTCTCAGACCCATTTTTCTTGGTAGCTATTGCTGGTGACGAATGTATTTCTTCCTTAAGATAAAATCCGGGGTTGCGACTGATTGTAAAACCTAACTTCAGTCCCAAGACCCAACACAGCTCCCATGAGGTTAGGGTTTAAATGTCTTCATTAGCTCAGGCCCCAGTGCAGAAAGATGGCTGGCATCCAAGTAAGAAGATAAAGGAGCCAGACTCTGCCATCCACCAAATCATTACTGTCTTTGGTTTGGCTGAGACCAGCCCTTATTTCCCTCCTCACTGCCACACATCTGGGTTATACCATAGGATCACTGGGCCTACAGGAGGATCATCTCCTGCCCTTCCTCGAAATATGTAATTGTACAATTCAAGGAAATGAAATCTTAAAACCCATGAAACTGATAAGTAACTGATAAGCAAATGCAAAACCTTGCATTTTTCATCCCCCACATTTTGTGTGAGCTTCACTTACGGTTTTGGTTACATAGATAATTCTCATTCCACTGGGTTCCAAAATAAAAACGACTCAATTTCCCCTACTCTGATTTGTTCTAGGTTCTGGACAAGTCACCTGACCTCTTGGAGTCTCAGTTTCCTTATTTATTAAATGAGGGACCTTTCAAAGTCTCTTTCAGCTCTAAAATCCTATTATCCCATCATCCCCCAAGAGGGAATTCTGATTATGACCAGAACCTGAATTCTCTCCTACTCTGGATTGCTTGCAAAAAAAAAAGTGAAATATTTAGTTACTCAGTGCCCTCTTGATTCTAGTACTTGCCCCATTCCATAGGAAATTAGTTAGGGGTTCATTTTCTATTAGGAATGGGAAAGGTATAGATAACAGGATAGGCCTTGAAAGGTAGTCTCTGAGGGAAGTCAAGTAATTAACAGACTGAAATGGAATTCTGGATGCAGGACACCATCCCTTAGGGGCAGGATTGAGGTTGGGTTGGTAAGTTACAAAACAGGAGGCAGATAAGCCAGCATTGCTGCCTGCCACACCCCACCATTGGTACATAAACATGATTATGTGCTACTGGGGGCGGGGGTGGGTTTGGGGGTGTCCATCTTCAGTGCCAGCTGTCATTCTGGTACTTTTTTCCATAATATAAAAGCTCCCTGGGAAAGTAAATGGAGTTATGTGGTTGGCTGGCCAGGAGCCAGGGAAAGAGAAAGTTAAATCCAATTAGAATTGGATTCAATCAAAATTAAAAAGAAAACTCAATCCAAGCCAGAATGTCTTTAAGGAAGCAGTTGAAGAGAAGTCATTAGAATGAGCCCCCCCGCCACCTCTCCCAACTAAAAAAAAAATTCCCTGCCCCACTTTTCCTGGCTTCCTTCCTACTAACTATCCTCCACACATAGAGCCAGAAACCGGCTGCACATCATTCCAACCAAATGGTGAATGCAGTAAACAGTGCAGTGAATGCAGTAAATAGTACAGACAGACTACAGAGACAAAATGCTCACACTCAAAAGTGCACGTGGAAATAATGCTGCCAGTTAAGTGACCATCCTATAGTTTATCTGGGCTGCCCTTCCCTCTTCTCTATTTGGATATCTATTCCAATTGAAACATCTGAGGAAGAAATTCCATCCTATCCTAGTTGATTTCTATAAGCTCTCAGCTTCTGGTTGGAACTTTTCAGGCAGAGGATGGGAAAATTAAAACTGCAGGTACCCACTAAATTATTCCCTAAGTCTCCTTGGAACCAACATGATGAAGAATAAATTAACAATGATTCTTCTGTGAAAGTTGAAAGCCAGTCTTATAAGTAGCACCAGCCACACCATTCCACCATCTTTAACACACAGGCATACACACACACCCATATACTCTTCCCTCCCCCCCATACACACACATACACGAATTTGAGTTCAGAAGAATAAAGCAAAAGAGCTTTACATGGAATTCAAGATTAACAGATAAAGAACCACGGTCAAATAGAAAAACGAACAAGAAACATTGTCCCAGCAAAATTCTAATTCCATTGAAATCACTATTGTTTTAATATTAAATTTATCTTTAAATTTTCATATTATCTGAGATTTGGGTTTTTTTTAAATAAAAGGTATTTTCTTGTGTTTGGAATCTTTGCTATTTATTTATTTATTTGTGGGAAAGAACCTTTGGTCTGAAAATCTTTTTGGACATGCTAACAGCCATTGGATGTTCTTAAATGTGGAGAGTAGAGATTGCAGAGATTAAGACACTCTCTCTGAATGCCCTTTATAACCTAATTAACCCTGAGACTTCCCAGTTGTCTACTAAGTACCAGGACGCTGACTGTTTAAACAAGGATGAAATCATGGGTTCTATTCTTTAAGTTTTCACAGCTGCTACATGTAAGGGATTCTTAAGAGAGTAGGTGCTTTAGAAATGCTAAGATCATGATCTAAAGTAGAGGCAACCTTCCCCACCCCCATTTAGGCTGTTTTGTGATGGTTCTGAACACCCTCTTCAGTGCTTCTTCCCTAGTCATGTGACACGAAGAGGAGTGTATAGAGAGAGTATCTATCAGAGGTAAGGGTATATGGGCAGGTTTTCCTGTGGAACCCCAACTAATCCTGTTGTTTTTTCAATATCCCCACATCTCCTCCCCTTCCTGCTTCCCTCCTCCTCCTCCTCCTCCTTCTCTCTCCCTGTTTCCTCCCATCCCACCCACCACATACTACTCCCACACTCTCTCACCAGAGAGTTTTCCAAAGAGAGAGAGAAGGCAAAGGCTCGAGGAGACTTCCAAAAGCTGCGAGAGAAGCAGCAGCTAGAGGAGGACCTCAAAGGCTACCTGGACTGGATCACTCAAGCTGAAGATATTGACCCTGAGAATGAAGATGAAGGCATGGATGAGGAGAAACCCAGAAACAGTAAGCAACTCTTCTCTATCTTTGGGCTTGGTGTTGGGAGGGAGGGAGCAAAGGTCACAGACTTCTCTCACACAAACTTCTATAGGATTCAATAGTGAACCCTCTCGGGACAAGGTAATTCTCATAACTAGAGCATTGTGATATTAATGGTAAAGAGAATAAAGACATGGATGCAAAATAATTACTATTGGTCCAAAGAACTTGACATTTCCTTCTGATATCTTTAACATTAAAACGTGTGTGTGTGTGTGTGTGTGTGTGTGTGTGTGTGTGTGTGTGTATGGAGGGGGAGAAGGAACAACTGATAACTGCTGATAAAGATTTTTTTTTTGGCTAGGCAATGGGGTTAAGTGACTTGCCCAGGGTCACACAGCTAGTAAGTGTTATGTGTCTGAGCCCGGATTTGAACTCAAGTCCTCCTGAATCCAGGGCCGGTGCTCTATCCACTGTGCCGCTATCTGCCCCTAAAGATTTTCTTTTTAAGACAGCACTTTTATCAACACTGTTACCTCTTTGCATGCCAAGTTACATTTTCCAAACAATTAGAAAACTTTTATATTTCATAGGATTCTCTCTCCTAATGTTTGGTGGCTCCAGGTACTTCCTGTACAGAGAATTGAACATGTTCTGTGTGTCCTAACTGGGAATTTGGGGAAGGGAGAAGATGGAAGAAGAAAAGTAGGAGCTCCTCATTGGCAGTGGTAGAGGACACAAGTCTATGACATGCAAGTCATAGCTAGGAGCATCCTTTCTTATTCTACTGATTGATTAGATGAATTTGTCAAATTCATCCTTTGTGACCAATTCATCTGAAAACTTAAAACCATAACCAAGCCAGTAAACATATGAACGAAAGACTGTGGACTATTTAAAAAAAATATTAAGAAAGATTTTAGGCAAGAAAGATCAGTTTTGAATGAATTGTCCTGAAGGTCAGAGACAAGAGTGTCTAGCGGTATTGGAATTTAGGAACTGTCGGCAGGCAAATTCACTAGACAACTTCTTTTCAGCACTAAGTTAAGTGGACGGGTTGTCCTGAAAGAGAGTGAGAATTACCTCTTAAAAACAGGAGAATTAAGACCTCAACTCAACCACTCAACAAATTTCAAGGCTGGCATCCTTATCTTATGATTAATGGCTATGAGCATTATTCTCAGTATATGTTATTTTAGGAGTTCATTATCTACTATTTGTTGCACCACCATTCACCATCCACAGGGACATGTTGTCCCCCAGCCAGAGCAAGAACTTCTATGATAGTTCATCTTTCTCCTTTTTGCCCATTAAATGAGGTAATTCTAGGAACTGAGCTCAGATCCTAGAATGTGCTGTGTTGCTATAACAAAGTAATTGTCTTTCATGTCCTGGAAAAACCTGTCCATCCAAATTCTAAACCAAGATTTGGAAACAGAACATCCCACCCCAGTCAGTGGGATCTCCAATGCTTAGTGCGTATGTGACCTTGACCACATCACTTAAACATCACCACCCCTACGCTGACCTCAGTCTTGTCCTTTGTAAAATGAGAGGGTTAGACTACATGGTCTCCCATGTACCAGTTCTTAATCGATGATACTTAGATAACTTTTAAATCTATAAGATAACTTTTAAATTGTAGATAACTTTTAAAGTCCTATAAGCCTATGATTCTACAAAGAAATGCAGGGGAAAGAAGGCTTGGACCTGGAACAGTTCAAGATCCTTTGAACTATGAACCAGCTTCAATGAACCAGGTCCACTGAACTAAGTTCAAATCCACCTCAGACACTGTCAATGTGACCCTGGGTAAGTCACATAACCTCTGCCAGCTTCAGTTTCCTCATCTGTAAAATGAGGATAATAATAGCACCCATCTCCCAAGATTTTTGTGAGGATAAAATGAGAGAATATTTATAAAGTGCTTTGCAAATCTTAAAACACTATATAAAAGTTAGCTGTTATTTGTAGTAGTTATAATAACAATACAGTGGACATTAAGGATTTTAATTCATTTCAACTACTGATGCTTCATGCTCTGGGTTTTGTTTCTGTCCTAAAAAACAGCTGTGTTTTATTAGAATCTAGCAGGATGGGAATTATGAAGAATTTAACCCTAGGCTTTACACTATTAGCTTCCTATTCAGCAGATTTTGCTTTTGGCTCTCAGGATTTCGCCTTTGCCTAATATCTAGACTTCCCAAATCTTTAAACCCACGCTGGGAGGTACCAGGCCTTCTAAACTTACTGACTTCTGAGCTAGTGTGGCTCCTCAGGTTGAGAGACTGGATACACCTGAACCCTAGTTACATGCCTTCCCTTCCTCTGACACTGCCACCAAATGTGAGGCCCCAGTCTAATCAATTACTCTTCTCTTTCCTTTCTATTTTTTATCTCCAAAGACTCCAGTTCAAAAATTTTAGGGGTTTATTTATAGGAAAGACTACACAAATTCAGAAGTAATATAAAGCCAAGTAATTGCAAATGTGTATTAAAGAAATCAATCTTCTCCCATATAGAGTACCATCTAATTTTTCTAAAGTCATCCTTAATGAAAGTTCCCCATGGCTAATTTAACCATCTTGATTCCATCTAGGCGAGAACATCAATCCCTTGTGGCCTCACACAGAATGGAATTCAAACACTTAGGTTTTCTGGATCAAACACATTAGAGCATTCTTCCATTTTCAGCCAATGAGAAAGCCTCCTAATTTAAATGCACTTGTACTCATTGCATAATCTTTTAGCTAACTTGCTTCCCCTTCCTCTCTCCTAAGAAAGAGAGGAAATAGAAAAATCCATCACAAAATTTTTCCCATTAGAATAATTCAGCCCAAGTCCATAACAGATATCTTTTCTTTATTCAAGATAGTATCAAATAGTTTATAGGCAGCTGGGTGGTACAGTGGATAGAGTGCTAGACTGAAATCAGAAAGATCTGAGTTCAAATTTGACCCCTAACACTTAATAGCTATGTGACCTTTGACAAGTCACTTAACTTCTGTCTGCCTCAGTTTCTTCATCTGTAAAATGGGGATAATATCACTTAACTCACTAGGTTCTTATGAGAAGAAAATGGGAGCAACTTTTTGTCGTTTTTAGTCACGTCTGACTCTTCATGATCCCATCTGGGGTTTTCTTGGCAAAGATACTAGAGTGGTTTGCCATTTCCTTCTCCAGCTCATTTCACAGATGAGGAAACTGAGTCAAACAGGGTTAAGTGACTTTTGCCCAGGTTCACACAATTAGTATGTGCCTGAGACTAGATATGAACTCACAAAGATGAGTCTTCCTGACTCCAAGCCTGGCACTTTATCGACTGTTACACCTACCTGCCTTTAAAGTGCTATATGAACATTAGCTATTATTGTTACTGTTACTATTATTCCCTTCTGGATCACTGCCTAGTTGTAGTATAGGAGTTTGAATAGCTCAATGAAACTATGAGCTATGCTATTCGGGGTTACCCAAGATGGACAGATTCAGACTTCAATTTAAGAAAGTAGGGAAAACCATCAGACCATATAGGTATAACCTAAACAACATCTGTAATGAATATGAAGTGGAGGTGATGAATAGATTTAAGGGATTAAATCTGGTAGAATGCCTCAAAAACTATGGAGAGGTTTGCAATATCATACATGAGGCAGGAACAAAAGACATTCCAAAGAAAAAGAACAACAAAAAAGCAAAACAGCTGATGAGGACTTTCCACATAGCTGAGGAAAGAAGGGAAGGGAAAGGAGAAAGGAATATACCCAACTGAATGCACAATTCCAGAGAATACCAAGGAGAGATAAGGTTTTCTTAAATGAGTAATGTAAAGACATAGAAGAAAACAATAGAATATGAAAGATAAGAGATCTCTTCAAGAAAATTAGGGATATCAAGGGAAAGTTTGGGGCAAAAATGGGAAAGATAAAAGACAAAAATGGTAGGGACTTAGAAGCAGAAGAGATTAAGAAGAAGTGGTAGGAATATACAAAGAACTACATGAGCAATATCTTCATATCACCAATAACCACGATAGTATGGTTACTGATCTAGAGCCGTATATCTTAGAGAATGAAGTCAAGTGGGCCTTAGGAAGTATTGCTAACAATAAGGCTAGTGGAGGTGTTAGAATTCCAGCTGAGCTATTTAAAATTTTGAAAGATAATGTTGTTAAAGTACTTCATCCAATATGCCAGCAAATTTGGAAAACTCAACCGTGGCCACTAAATTTGGCAAAAATCATTTTACATCCCAATCCTAAAGAAGAGCAATGCCAAAGAATGTTCAAATTACCAAACAATTGCACTCATTTCACATGCCAACAATGTTATGTTTAAGATTCCACAAGCAAGCCTTCAGCAATATGCAAAGCAAAAATTATCAGAAGAGCAGACTGGTTTTTGAAGAGACAGAGGAACTAGTGACTAAATCACCAATATTCACTGGATTATGATGAAAGCAAGGGAGTTCCAGAAAAATGTCTACTTCTGCTTCATTGATTGCAGTAAAACCGTTGACTCTGTGGATCACAGCAAAATTGAACAAGTCCTCAAAGAGATGGGAGTACCAGATCATGTTACTTGTCTCCCAAGGGTCCTGTATGCAGGACAAGAAGCAGCAGCTAGAACCAAACAAGGAACAACTAATTGGTTTAAGTTTGGAAAAGGAGTACAACAAGGCTGTATATTGTCACCTTATTTATTTAACTTTGATATGCAGAGTACATCATGCAAAATGCCAGGCTGGATGAAGCAAAAGTCAGAATTAAGGTTGCCAGGAGAAATATCAACACTCTCAGATATGCAGATGATACCAGTCTGATGGCAGAAAGTGAAGAGGAATTAAGAAGCCTCTTAAAGAGGATGAAAGAGGAGAGTGTGGAAGCTGGTTTGAAGCTTAACACCAAAAAAACTGAGATTTTGGCAACTGGTCCTATTACTTCCTGGCAAATAGAGGGAGAAGAAAAGGAAGCAGTGTCGGATTTTGTATTTTTGAGCTCAAAGATCACTGCAGATGGCAACTACAGCCATGAAATTAAAAGGAAAGCTATGGCAAATCTAGACAGCAAACTAAAAAGCAGAGACATCATCTTGCCAACAAAGATCCGTAAAGTCAAAGATATGGTTTTGTATGTCTCTAAGAGCTGGACTAAAAGGAAAGCTGAGCACTGCAGAATCAACATTTTTGAATTGTGATGCTGAAGAAGATTTTTGAGAGTCCCTTGGACAGCAACGAGGTCAAATCAGTCAATACCTAAAGAAATTAATTCAGGCCATTCACTAGAAGGTCAAACACTGAAGCTGAAGCTTAAATACTTTGTCCACATAATGAGAAGATGGGACCCATTGGAAAAGACCTTGAGGTTGGGAAAGTTGAAGGCAAAAGAAAAAGGGGACAGCAGAGGATGAGGTGGAGAGATAGTGTCATGGAGGCAACGAACATGAACTTGGATAGACTTCGAAAGATAGTGGAGGATAGAAGTACCTGGCCCATGGGGTTACAAATATTCAAACATCAATGAACAAATGAACAATGACAACAAAATTCTTATTGTAGTGCAGGAAGTAAAGGTAAGGAAGACTCCAGAACTAGAAAGTCAGAAGAAAATAGACAAGATAAAATGCAGCAGAAAGGATATTAAATGTAGTGTCCTTTGGAATATGTCTGTAATGAATTGCAATTAAAATAAGTTGGAGTAGTAGTTAATGGCATATCATGAGTTAGCCATTCTATGTCCCTATAAGCCACATTCAGCTTTTTGGGAGCTTAGTATTCATCATTTTGCAGCAAATGCATAAGGTAAAGCATTGCATAAATACCTTCTTAACCTATTTTATACAATACAACTATTTTCTTACTAACTTAATTGATATTCTAGTTAAAGGTACTATTGTGTCCTCAGAAGGACATAAAAATAAAAGCATGTAATATTCCATTTTTTAATTCTCTTAATTATAATAAATGAATTAGATATTCCAATTTGGGAATGAAAAAGACAGTAGCAGTGGATTCTGGCTCCCACCCATAGTCAGAGGCTCACAATTTCATAGATTTGGAGTTGAATGGAACCTTAGAAATCATCTTGTCCATCACCTTTTTTATGGGCAGGGAAACTGAAGCCCATAAAACTGAGGTGACTTTCCCAAGGTCATGCAGGCAGTAAGTAGAAGAACTGGAATTTGAACCCATGTTCATTTTTCTTTCCAGTATACCATGCTGTGGGGTTGGTCACCCATGGCATTGCTATGGTGATGGCTCCCCAAGGAAAGAGACAAGACAGGCTGAACTTGAGGCAGAACACATAGAAATCAACTCACTGGTTGTTTTTTTCAGGGAGATGATAGAAGCTAAAGTTGGATACATTTCTCTGCACTTTTTATTTTTTTTTTTTTTGCAATAAATGAATTTGCTGGCACACTATATGCAAAAATAAGTTGCCATTTCCTGTTTCTTCAGTCAAGATCTCAGGCCTGGAATAAGACTGAAGTCCTGGTTTGTAGGCAGTCTGCCCTGTGAGATGACCTTAGCCATCTGCCATCTGTGGATCCAGGCCACCATGAAAGACCGGAAGATGAAGGAATGTAGGGAAAGAAAGAGATCATCTTTAATTAATCACAGCTAGTCAGGATTATTTTAGACTTCCTGGGACCCTAAGGAGATAACTAGTCTCTTTAGATAGACTGTTCCATCTTTTTCTGTGGCAACGTCCACAGTGCACATCAATTTTCAATTAGCGTGAATAGCTCTTAGAACTGGGAGGGCTTTGTATCCAAGAGTCACCACTGAGGAAAGTGGTCAAAGGGTAAAGAATGAAGCAGTGAAGGGACACATTTGGACAGCATAATCTCAGAATCCTTTTGCAGTGTTAAAAGAAGGGAGGCCACCTGGGTATTTGCTCTTCATGCCCCTGCTAAAGGCATTCTTGTAAATTTGATTGCACAAAGTTGATTTTTCATTCCTTGCATTCATTCAGTGGTGAGAATTAAGCAGATAATGAAGTCATAAAAGCAAAAGGGTATTTTTCCTCTGCTTCTTTCTTTCCCTCCCTATCAACATAAGCATCCAAAGGTATTTATTATGTAGCTATTAAAAATGTATTTAATTAAATTCAACAAACCCTTATGAAGACTATGCTCTATGCAGGATACTATGCTAGTTGCTGATCAAAGATTAAAAACAAAGTCCCCACCCTCAAAGAGTATACAGTCTAATAGTACTTATAGGACATTTCTATAAATAACAACAGTCATACCTTGACTAACATGTTAGCATATTAGACAAAACAATGTTATAAGAGGCAGTTATAGGAACACTATTATAAGGGTTACCAATAGGCAATCAGCTAGGATCATAGGACTTAGCCCAGGAGAGGATCTGAATATCAGAGGTCAAGGTGTGGAAGAGGTCTCAGAGGTCATCTGGTCCAAACGTCTTATTTTATATATGAGGAAACTGGGGCCCAGGAAATTTTAAGGACTTGTCGAAGCTGGTAAGCATCAGAAGTGGGCTTTGAAGACAGGTCCTAAGACTTAAAAGTCAATATGCTTTCCATAGCATCAGAAAAAATCCCAGAATCTCAGAGTTGGAAGAGAGTTCACAAGACACCTAGTTCAGCCTATACCTAAATAAGGAACATGTCAACACAAAAGCTCTCTCTCTCTGTCTCTCTCTCTCTCTGTATGTGTATATATATATATGTATATATATATATATATATACACACATATATATATATACTCTGTGTATATACACACACACACACACACACACACATATATACATATACATATATACATGTATGTATGGGTGTATGTGAGTGTGGATATCCTTTCTATAGTACAACAGACAAGTGGTTATCCGGTTGTTAGAGGCAGACCTAAAACCAGCATTTTTTGAGTTCCAATTCAAAGTTAGGACAAAATAAATCATTGAACAGTTAACTAGAGGACATTTACTTTGCCTTGACAGAGCAAGCTTGTAGTGAAACTAAGCTTCTCTTGACACAGTCCCCCCTCCTCTCTACAAGGTGACTCACATAGAAATTTACCTGACTCCATATGAATAACACTTTGTTTTTGAAATTCCAACAATCTTATTTTTTAATGAGCTGTATTTTCTAAATTTGGGTTTTATTTTCTGTTTTCATACAGCATTGAAAACAAAATGTGGCACATTCAGATTTTCCCAAGGAACTGAAAAGATGAATGAGACTTTTAATGCCTGTAGGTGGCCAGAAAGCTGTATCAAGGGAGGCAGAGGGCCAATCAAGTCCCAGGGATAGCTTGGTTGCTTTTCAGGGAAAACTAACCCTATTGTAGGAGGGAAGGAAGGTGAATAGTTGTAATTCATGTTACAGGGAAACACCGATAGATATTAATCCTATCACATACTACTCTTTGCTTGAAGAACTCTAATGAGGGGAACACATCATCTTCGGAAGTGGAAGAACCATTCCGCTTTTGGAAAGCTCTAATCATTAGAAAGTTTTTCCTTACTTAAACCTTTCCACCAGTTGCTCCTAGTTCTGCCTTTTGGAGCCAAGCAGAATAAATCAAATCCTTCTTCTTTATCCTGCAGATATTTGAAGAAAACTCTTATGTCCTCCCCTTATCACCTCACCCTATCTCCTATCTTTTCTCCACTAAACATATCATTTCTTAATATAGCATTGACTTAATATCCTTCACTATCCTGATTCCTCTCCTCTGAATGTTCTCCAGCTAATCAATCTGCCATTTTACAGATGAGAAAATTGAGGCCCAGGGATATTGTCACTTTTACAAAGTGACACACAGTAAGAAACAGAACCAAGATTTAATTCAGGTTTACTGACTTCAAATTCAATATCCATCATATTACACTATGCTACTTTTTGACAGTGTGAGGCTTTGAAATATTGTAACAAGGTTTGGTTATAATGTATTCATGACACTATTGAAAAATGCTACTGGTTCAATTCCATTCAACATATATTACTGAGCACCTACTCTATGTCTGGCACTGAAGATTTAAACACAAAACCAAATGGTTCCTGCCCTCAAGGAATTTGCATTATTCTGGGGGTAGAGAATGGGTTAAGAGTTAGGCACCAATAATAGACAATATAATAATAATAGGCAATGTGATAACAGATTGTGTGAGATATAGAGCAAGAGGTAAATAAGTGAGAGACAGGCAGAGAGAGAGACACAGAGACAGAGAGATGGGAAGAAAACAAAGTAACTTTGTGAAGAAAGGGGCCACTAAAAACTGGAAGCATCAGGAAAGGTGTCCTGTGAGAAGTGATACCTGAGCTATGCTTTGGAGGAAGTTTGGGGTTCTACAAGGAAGAAGTGAAATAAAAGTAAATTTCAGCCATGGGAGGCCTGCCTATGTGAAGATACAGAAATAGAAGGTTGTGTTTGGGGAATAGCAAGTGAGCCAGTTTACTGACCGTTAGAGTGGATGAGATGAAATGATATGCAGTCATTCTAGAAGGAAAAGTTGGAATCATTTTGTGAAGGGCTTTCAAAGCTAGAGAGGGGGCAACTAGGAGATGAAGTGGATAGAACACCAGCCCTGGAATCAGGAGGACCTGAGTTCAAATCTGGCCTCAGGCACATAATACCTGTATGACCCTGGGCAAGTCACTTAACCCTGACTGCCTCAAAAAAAAAAAGAAACAAAGAAAGAAAAGAAAACTAGAGAGAGGTGTTTTGTTTTATCCTAATAGTTCTTCAGCAGAAGAGTGACATGGTTTAGACCAGTGCTTTAGGAATATCCATTTGGGGACTCTGCAGTTTGCAGAGGGAAGAGACTGAAGGCAGGAACATCCACTAGGGAGAGTGATTGCAGTAGACCAGGTGAAAGGGAATGAGGGCCTGGAGTAGAGTTAGGTAACTGGGTGAATAGGGGAAAGGAAACAGATACAAAAGATATTGTGGAGGCAGAATCAACTAGCTAGATAGGGCGGTCCAGGCAAAATAATGCAGGATAGGCCTGTAGGATACAAGTTAGGAAATGCAAGTTCGTACTGGAGGACAGATAGAGTAGTGCGGTAGCTTCCAGAAAGCTCTTTTCTAGATGAGGAGCAATCAAGGGAGGTTTTAATAGAGAAGGTGGCATTGATCTAGACCTGGAAGGAGAAGGACCTCAATAGGCAGAGACTGGGGAGATTAGTATGAAACATTCTACTGTGAATCACATGAAGTGAAGCTATCCCCCTACAGGTAGCATAAGGGTGTTATTGTGTGACTCACAGAGAGGCACGAATATCTCTAATGTCTCCTCCAGCCCTGCCCTCCTCCAAGGGAGACTTTAATTCCTGGGCAGAAGAGAAGCAGGGGTGGAAGGTAGATGTAACCATTCTGTTCTCCTAATCCAGAAGATTAGGAGTTTCCTCTCCTAACTCTAGCCTGGAACACTGTTAGGATTATGTCTATCAACTCCCTTAAATATTACTAGTCTAGAGGATATAGTTTTCAGGTTCAAGATATTTTGGTTGCTGTTCATTAATGGAGAAAGGAGGCCCAAGCTTTATAGCCAAGATTTGACTCCAATTCCACAATGAATAGACACATAGCAAATAGCAAAGAAACCCCTTTATCCAAGTTGATAGCTAAACAGAAATCAGAGGAAGTAAACATATGAGAAAATGTACCAGACAATACAGAATGAAAAAGTTCTCCTTTTGGAAGTGAGATGACTTAGCTCTACAAAGACAGAGAGTCCCAGATCTCACTAAAGGGGAAGTTCCCTGAAATTCCTAGTGTAGCAAGCTGGGGACAGGGACATGATGGAGACTACTCTTCTTATGTCATCTTCTTCCCAGACTCTTGTTTTCCCTTCAGCAATCTGAAATGGAGTTAGCATCATCCATCTTTTCTCTCAGAACTGGAAGCCAGAAGGGCCTGAAGCAATTGCAAGAACCCAAAAAGACAGAAAGAACTGGTGCTCTCCTCTCCCTTGCTCTTACCAACTCTGCCCCACCCTTGATGCAAGCACAGGGCATTGATCTCCACCAATGAAAAGAGAGTCCCATATGAATGGATTTGGGGACTCAGATCACACATAGAAACCATTTAATGTGGTCTTCGGTCTTTAGGTTTTGCAGCCTAAACCAGAAAGAATTGACATAAATCAACACATTGAAGGATGTATATTAGCAGGAATAAGATAGTAGACAGGGATTAGACCTGTGATTTCATTATTACAGGGAAGCTTCTCTGCAGTTTGTAAGTGTAGAGAGTTACCTGGAACAGTGGGAGGTTAAGTGACTTGCCCAAAATCACACAGCCAGTATGTATCAGAGGGAGTATTGGTTTCAGTGCTGGCTCTCTAGCTACTACTTGACATCTGCCTCCAATAAAACTTATTATATATTAGTGGAACTCATAGCTATGTGATTCCAGTCATATTCACAATTGTCATTAACTGAACGAGCTATGTACCTACTGTACATCCTATATAGTGTAAGATCGTAAAATATTCTAATATTAAGAATTAAATGTCATAAAGGCCCTTTGGTTATACATGAAAGCTCTTTATTTGACTCCTGAGCTGTCTGGGTATGATTAGCCTCCATTATTCTCTACCTCAAGGAGAAGTGCATATTTTGAGTTGTTTTCAAGCTTCAAACATTATTTGCCTTGAATCTGCACTGTGTTAGAGGGCCTTCTCATGGGACAGAATGCCATGAAACATATTTTGCCTAGATTTCTCAGGGAGAAAGGAATAGCATTTGGTTTTCTTATGTAATTTACATTCTTGATACTCAAGATGAGTTAGGGGAGTGTCAATCTCAAGCACGTGAAGACTTCACCCAACAGAATGGAAGAATAAGAACAATTTGTTTCAATGGCCGTAAAGATGGCTGAAGCAGGAGCTGTGGAGTTCTTAGAGCTTGGTGAGACATCAGAGATGCCAAGGTCAACACTGCATCCTGGGCCATCGCCAGTCATCCTGACTTTTGTCTTGCCACTGGACTAAGATGACTCTGGAAGACTTTGTGCAATGCTGCCTCACTTACATCCAATTCACATGCAAGTCAAGGCATCGCCCTCATGGTGCCATTGCTCCTCTTCAAGAATAAAGGACAACAACAAGCTCATTAGAGAAGTGCCAGTATGGGTGATGGTCACTCTCAAACTGAAGAGTCATTGTGTTTCAGTAGTTAGCTGTCTCAGGTGATTAAATGAGAAAAGAAAAGGGGTTAATAAAAATGATAAAATTCTCTTCTGTTTATAGCCTAAAGGGATCTTTATTTCTTTTAATTCCCAGCAGAGCACCCTGCAGACACAGAACTGCAGAAACAGCATCATAGGAACATCTAGCTGGACATCTACCTTTTGGAAATTTCCCTGGCTAGCACTGACTATCTTTAGAAAATAGAGCAGGACAACTAGGGATTTGCCTCAGAGCAGTAACATCCAAGGACGAAGGTATATTTCCTCCCCACAGTAATTCTCCAGCCCGTCATACCTGCCCTTCCTGATTGTCTGCAAGTTCTGTCAGTTTCCAGTGTGACCCACCCCACAAAGGTTCCCCTCCTGTCCATGGGCCCATCTTCCCATATTGCCACACTCTCCACCTGTTACCTCTCCACTCTTTGGCCTCCTCTCTGGGATTTAGGGGATTAGTGATCTTCAGCCATACTTTCTGGGAATGAAACTATTCCTTCCCCTAGTGTGACTGTAACAGAGCAGCTAAGTAGCACAGTGGATAGAGCACTGGCCCTGAAGTCAGCAGGATCTGAGTTCAAATTTTATCTCAAACACTTACTCACTGTGTGACCATGGGCAAGTCATGTAACCCCAGTTGCCTCTGATAAAAATGTGAGTAGTATGACTGCAACCTCATCACCCACTGAATTTGTCCTGGGTGCCAAAATTCTTGCTTATGCCTCTGACCATCACCCCCAAGGTGAAGGTGTTGCTTTCCCATGCTAGGGCAATAAAAACATCAGCAGAAGAGCTGTTCAAGAAATAATTTTTAGATATACACTGAGCGGGAATATCTGATTGATTATGATGAACAAGCATGACTTTTGAAGGATAATACTCTAAGTTTAATCGTAATATATTAGTTGGAAAGGAGGTCAAAGGTATCTAGTCCAATCCATAACTGCAGGAATCTCCTCTACGACATTTGTAACAAGTGGTCTTCTAGTTTCTACTTGAGGACCTTAAAGCACAGTGGTCACCCTTCTCTGGATATGCTCCATTTCATCTATGGTCTTCCTAAATCTTGGCATCCAGAACTGGACTCAATCTCTCAGGTGTAGTCAGACACATGTGGTCAAAGTAGAGTAGAGCCTCTCTGGATGATGGTCTCTAAGGTTCCTTTCAGCTCTAGAATCATGTGATTTTAGGACTCTATTCTGGGCAAATCTCTCTCTTTGTGCCTTAGTTTACTCTTGTGTAAAATAAGAAATTGGACCCTTACTTCGTCTAATCTACAAAGTTCCTTGAATACTATGTCTCTATTAATGAAGCCTAAAATCGTCTTAACTTTTCTGCCTAGATGGAGTATGAAGGATGCTGGAAAAGGTTTCTTTCTCCTGTAAAAACCAGGAGGCCACAAATTTCTTCCCCTTCAGTAACGACAATGTACTTCCATAGGTGTGGGGAGGAGATGAAGGCCACACAGACCACTTGCAATATGTATCTTTTATGGGCAGTCTGGATGCAGAATTACATCCCCATAAAGTGCCAGTCTTATCTGACGAGTGACTAGTTAACAAGATCACTGTTCCCCTTCAGAAGGCATGTGCTCCCTGATGTGTCTTCTGACTCATATCTGCATAGTTTACTGACAAGACAGAAAGCATCCTCTCTTGCTGTTCCTGCAGAGCCAATTTCCATGTGGAATGATGTATGAAACAGGGAGCACTCAGCTGGGGATTAGGGATCACAGTTTACAGGACTTAGTCTCCAGCATTGCCACCTAGGGGGAAAAAGGGCAAAATGAACCCCAAACCACAACAGACCTGATTTATGATAGAGTGAAGTGCACATGGACGTCACAAGCTGAGTAAGAAATGCAGAAAAACAAGACAAGTATTTCTTAGGCTCTTCTTTTAGGCATACACTGTTGTCCTGGTTTGACTTTTTTTATACCCAGAACCACAAATGAGAGAAACAGAGACAGAGATAGAGACAGAGTCAGAGATAGAGAGAGACAGAGAGGGAGAGACAGAGACAGAGAGCGCTGCCCCTGCAACTATCTGGATTACCCATTAGACAGGGCAAGCCTAGGGTTCCTGAGGGAACAGAACACATTGCCAAGGGAGAATGTGGAATCATCTGCTCTGGTATTTTAAAAGAGGAATATCTGGCAATAATTCGACTATGAGGCAATTCAACAAATATTTATTGAGAACGTACTCTAGGCAAGGAACTAGGGGTAAATACGATATAGCCCCTGCCCTCAAGGAGCATGTTGCCAGTCTGTTTCACAAAGATGCTCATGCAGTGATAGAACATTAGCCTGAGCTGCAAAAGACCAAATCAACAGGTCTGGTGGTAAATCTACTGGATGTCTCCACCGCTCTATTCTCTCTGTCCTGGTTTTAAGCAGCACAGGCCCCAAGACA
Source organism: Vombatus ursinus (assembly GCF_900497805.2). Classification (NCBI taxonomy): domain Eukaryota; kingdom Metazoa; phylum Chordata; class Mammalia; order Diprotodontia; family Vombatidae; genus Vombatus; species Vombatus ursinus. The sequence goes on from NW_020951860.1 coordinate 2,996,799, forward strand.
TGCAGAGAAACACCAATGCACCATTCAGGTTTATGACCAGAGTGCAGCAGTCAGATTTATGCACACTAGAGGAAACAGAAGAGGAATACCCTGGGTACCACACCGCCCCATCCCCGCCATACTCCCTGGCCTGAGCTAGTGCAAGCTTTGTAGAGTGTTATGTACTTTTCATTCCTCCAATCTCTCATGCACTGCACTGTAACTCTTGAAAGGGCTGGGCTAGTATGACCCCAGTACTGAAAACCATGCAGAGACAGCTTAAATGACTGTTGCTGCCCAAATAGAGATGGGTGGATGCCTGGTGCACAGCTCCGACTCACCTCCCCCAACCCTATGCTCACTGGTAACATTTACAATATAGTAATGAGCTCCTAAGGGTCAGCAAGTGGCACAGTGGTTAGAGTGCAGGGCCAAGAGTGAGGAAGACCTGCATTCAAATCCAGCCTCAGACACTTAGTAACTGTGTGACCCTGAGTAAGTTACTTAACCCTGTTTGCCTGAGTTTCCTCATCTGTAAAATGAGCTGGAGAAGGAAAGGGCAAACTCCTCCATAATCTTTGCCAAGAAAACCCCAAATGGGGCCATGAAAAGTCAGACACGACTGAATAACAACAACAACAACAACAGTAAACAACAACTATGAGCTCTGGACTTCAGTCCGTTCCAGACCTAGGAGTTTCAGGAAGAAGGAGATTTAGGAGCTCTAACCTTTCCTAAGAGACTCAAGTGGTTCTTTAACTAGAATAATATAAACTGGAAGAGAGACCCTGAGTCCTCTTTCCCTGTTTGGTTGGTTCTTCCCAGAACCTCCATTTTAATGAGCAGCTTTCATACTTTTCTGAGTTCCACTCCTGACTCTCAAGGCTTTCTCCGTGCCCTGACCTGGGTACCTCCTCTTCCCTGCTGCTCCCCTTTTAGATTTATTTTATGTACTGTCTTCCCTCATTAGAAAGGATGCTCCTTGAGGACAGGCACTATCTGTTTTTCTGCTTATATTTGTATTCCCAGCACTTAGCACAGTGTAAGCACATAGTAAATACTTAATAAATGCCTTGTTGACTCGATTTAAAGAATAAAAATGACATATGTATATAGTATTTTAATATTTACAAATTATTTTCTTAGCACCAGATAAAGTATACAGTGCAAGACTTGGTATTGTTTAATTTAGCTTCTCATTTTACAGATGAGAAAGAGAAGTTAAGGGACATGGTCATGGTCAAAGCACTAGTGATAACAGAGCAGGGATTCAAACCCAGGTTCCTTGACTCCAAATCGACCCAGTAAGCTGAGGTTTCACAAATCTACACACCTGTGTAGGGAAGTTCCTCTTTAGCCTCATCTTAGTCTTATACGTGATGGGTACTCAATAGGTAATATAATTGGCATGCATGGTTAGAGGTAGTAGATAGCAAAATCCAGAAAATAATTAAAAGTTTGGGAAATTAGGCCTCTGAGTACAGAGCAGAGAAACTAATCATGTCTCCCAAAGAATATAAGACTGAGTAAGGGCTGTGTATCCATTTTCAAGATTTAAGGGTTGAATACTAGATATGGATCCATTTGAGAAGGTAGCTCTTCACAGACTTGCATGGGAAGAGAATCATGAGGGAATACTTTTCCCTGATTATGACTGGATTGGGCACAATGAGCATGCCTTCCCAAAGTAATAGAGGCTTCATGAAAGTTAATAGAAACCATCAACAGTTATCCCAGTCAAGAGGGTCCTAGTCATTCAAAAGGAAATATTAGAAAGAAAAGCCAAAGTGTAAACCCCATTTCTAGGGAGGTGCCAGAAATAAAGTGAAGGCTAACCCAAGGGTTACTAGTGGAAATCCAAGAAGTAGTTATCGCTCATTCCAGATCAATAAAGAAGTTCAGGTCCAGTACCCAAGGAATATTGCAAGGAAGTAAAGATGAGAATCAAAGAGTTTGGAAAGTGGTATTTATCTGATTTGTTTTGGGAGCTTCAGTAGCCTTTGACTTTTGCTGGCCCACCATCTGTGGCTCTGCTATGTGGACTTCGAGCTCTGTTACACCAAGGAACCAAAGAGCCCTATAAGGAGATGTAGCCCAAGATGCAGGCAAATAGACTCAACCTGGCATTCCAGAGAACATAATGTGGTTCCCTTTGAAAAAGTGTCAGAGCTTGGCAGATATTCCAGGACACCTACTGCAGGGAAATGATTCACATCTCATCAAGTCTAACCCCATGGACAATACAATATGGTAGTCATCAATCAGCCTGCTGCTGCCTGCTTTATGAAGGCAGCCTGAACCTTGTCTTTTCCCTTTTCCCTGTGTTATTCAAGAGCAGATTATGGCAGCTGAGTGGAGCCATAATACACAGAACACCGGGCCTGGAGGCAGGAAGACTTTGGTTCAAATCTAGCCTCATGTACTTACTAGCTGTGTGACCCTGGGCAAGTAACTTAACTTATATTCTCCTCAGTTTCACCAACTGAAAATTGGGAAGAATAACAGCACCTACCTCATAGAGTTGTTGTGTGGATCAAACGAGATGATATTTGTGTATTTAGTATAGTGCCCGGCATATAGAAGACACTACGTAAATGTTTATTCCATTTCCCCATTTCATCACTGCTTCTTTTTCTGCCACATATGCAGTTACTTAATCTCTCTAATTCTCCCTTGACATAAAACTTTTGCAGTTTCCTATGTACTTTTCAAAAAATATTTACTGAAGTACTCAAATGGATCTGTGATCTCATTTATGTGGGCATTCTCTCCAAGGATAGTTGATCCCATCCTTGCCTGCCTATCCTGCTTGTGTCCTTCCATAAGTTCGTCACAGGGGATCCACTCCACATGTAGTAGCCTTGCTTTCTTTTCAGATCAAGCAGCTACCAATGGAGCACCCAGGCCATGCATCACTCTAGCCACATGACCATCTTTTTTCTTTTTTCCATTGATATACTTCTTTGGTAATATCCTTTACTCCAGGTCTTCATAATTCCTTGTTTGATGACATGTTGCAGCCTACTCACACCTACCATGTGCCTTTCCAGTTGATATTCATTTTTAATTTTTTGAAAATTATACTCTTTACAGAGGACGGAAAGTGGATTCTATGTGTCACAAAAAAATGTGGATTTGATAGAGTTCCATGATTATAGTTATTTCTCAAAACACTAGAAAGAGGTTATGAAATACCCTTGCTGAGATACCTATAACCATTAAGTTGGTATGGTTTGAGGCATGGTTCTCCATGTTTTAATGGAGACAGCATTAGATACTCAGTCAGTAGTTTGGTGGGATTGCTGGGTGCCATGCCAAGCTCTTCCAAAGGACAGAGAGTACCCTCTATCTTTTTCCCACTTCACAGTGATATAAGAAAGAGAAATTAAATTCTATAAGTCACCATATTAAGTGCCTGTGTGGTTCAGAAGTGCAGTCATAGGTACTCTAGGGTGAACGAGAGGCATGGTCCCTGCCTTGAAAGCATATAATCTAACTAGGGACACTAATGAAGAGGCTTCAGAACAAATACATATGTCAATGAAGTGATTAATGATCTTCAGAAATATTTTAGTACAAAAAATATTATAGTACCATGGAAGTGCTATTGGAGATGTCCTCATGGAAAGTCTGTTGTCTTCCTGAAATCCACATAGATATGTTTGCAAGATCCCAATGTCCGTGATAATGACCTGTGTCTGGCACAGCACCTTGTATTTAGTAAGTTAACTCGAAATATTTGTTGATTTAATTTTGTTTTTATGTTGTACCATAGCTATATCCTAAATAGCATTCCCTTCTTTCTCAGACTCAGTTGGAATAATCATGAGATAATATGTGTAAAATGCCTTATGAACTTCAAAGTGCTATTTAATTGTTAATTGTTAATGTTAATATCAATTATTATTATTATCATTGATAAGTCAACAAACATTTCTTAAGTGCCTACTAAGTGCCACACAACTTATGTACTAAAAACTGGAGATATAAAGAAAGGCAAAAAATGGTTCCTGCTTTAAGAACCTCAGTCAGTCAATCAATAAGTATTTATTCAGCACCTACTATGTGCCAGGCACCATGAAAAGTGCTGTAATGGGGAAGATAACATAAAAACAGCTATATACAAACAAAATATATGTAGGAAAAGTTAAAGATAATCAAAGAGGGAAGGCACTAGAATTAAAAGAGGAATCAGGAAAGGCTTCTTTTAAAAGGGGAAATTTTAGCTGGGACTGAAGTAAGCCAGGATAGCCAGGAGACAGAGATGAGGAGGGAGAAAATTCTGGTCTTGAGGGACAACCAGTGAAAATGCCCAATCAGGGTTTGGAGTGTCTTGTGTGAGGAATAGTAAGGAATAGCAGTGTTAATGGATCACAGAGTTCAGGAAGGGGAGTAAGGTATAAGAAGACTGGAAAGGTAGGAAGGGGCTAGGATATAAAGGGCTTTAATAGACAAACAGAGGATTTTCTATTTGTTTCTAGAAGTAATACAGAGCCACTACAATTTATTCAATAGACGGATGATAGGGTTAGACCTGTGTTTTAATAAGATCAATCTGAAAGCTGAATGAAGGATGAACTGGAATGGAGAGAGAAAATTAAGGCAGGTGGGCCAATCATAAGGCTATTACAGTAGTCCAGGAATGAGGAAATGAGGACCTGTATCAAAATGGTGGCAGTATCTGAAGAGAGAAGAGAGTGTATGCAAGAGGTGTGAGAAAGGTAGAACCAGTACAACTTTGTTGCTCATTGGTTATGGGGATGAGGGTGGGGTATGAGAATAAGGAGTTGACAATGACACCTAGGTTATAAGCCTGGGGCACTGGGAGAATTGTGGTACCCTTAATGGTCATAGGGAAGTTGGGAAGGGGGAAGGGCCTGGGTGGAAAAGATGAGTTAAGTTTTGAACATGTTGAGTTTAAGATTTCTACAGGACATCCAATTTGAGATTCCAAAAGGCAGTTGATGATGCAAGACTACTTTCTTAGGTGAGGGTTGGATAAATAGGTCTGAGAATCATCTGCATAGAGATGAAAATTAAATCCATTGGAGTTGATGAGATCACTAAGTGAGATGGTATGGAGGGAAAGGAGAAGGGGCCCAGAATGGAGACTTGGTAAGCAAGTGTGACCTGGGTAAAGATCCCAAAAAGAAGACTGAGGAGAGGTCAGAAGGAGGAGGACCAGAAGAAAGCACTGTCATGAAAACCTACTATCAAGGAGAAAAAAAAAATTATCTACAGCACCAAAGGCTGCAGAGAGGTCAAGAATAATGAGGATAGAGAAAAGGACGTTAGATTTGGCAATTAGAGATCATTTGGAGAGAGCAATTTTGGCTGAATTATGAGAAAGATCAGAAGCCAGACTGCAGAGTTAAGAAGAGAATGAGAGGAAAGGAAATGGAAGATTCAGTGATTGTAGACAGTTTTTCAAGGAGTTCGGCTATGAAAGAGAGGAGGGACATAAGACGATAGCTAGTTGGGATGAACTGATCAAGTGAAGGTTTGTTTGTTTGTTTTTTAGGATGGGAAAGACACAAGCATGTTTGTAGGCTATATAGAAAGACCCAGTAGACAGAGAGAAATTAAATATTAGTGTGAGAGGGGTGATGATAGAGGGAAAAATCTACTGGAGAAGACTGGATGGAATGAGATCACTTGTGCAGGAAGAGTGATTTGTCTTGGAAAGGAGAAGGACTATCTGTTCATGTGAGATGAGGTTGAAGGATCAAATAGAGGGGGAAGGTTTCTGGATGGCATGAGATGAGGAGAAGGGGAATAACATTCAATGAAATATGAGGCAAGGTTTTCAGCTGAGAGGATAGGGAGAGACAAAGTATTGGAGATTTTAAGAGAGATGAAAACATTTGGAAAAGCCACTGAGGTGACTGATATTACATCAGTTAGGGACGTGTAGAAAGATTGCCTTGATACAGTGAGGGCCCAGTTGAAATTAAGTAGCATAAATTTGTAATGGATCCAGCAGCACAGTTTCATGGTTATCTTTAGCTTCATTCAACAAGTAAGTAGGAGCAAAGGCAGCACATAGTGGGGAATAATCCAAGGACTGAGACCGGACAGAGCAAGATTGGCAGTAGGATAAGAGGACAAGGGACTCAGAAGAGGAAGATAGTAAAGAGTTGATAGGGTCAAGATGGGGAAGCAAGTAGAATGTAGCTAATACAGGAGTGATAATATAGGAAAGACCTGAGGGGTAGAGGGATTGGAGGTCATAGTGAAGGTGAAGAACAAGTTTAGAGGTTGTAAGGCAGAGGGTCAGGTGAGATTATGATCAAGTAAAGGAATTTCTGAGTTCATGAACACAAAAGTGGAACACTTGTAGTTAATGGGAAGATCAAGGCAAGGAGAGATGAAAGGGTATGACCAACTCAGTGTAACTGAAGTAAGATGGAAAAATTGGTCATGGAAAATGAGTAAGTTGAGGAACTGGGAGGTTACAGTGTTTGGGGGGGATATCAATATGTACGTTAAAGTATGAGGGCAAGAGATTAGTGCTGTAGTATAGGAAGGAGAAAAAGACTGTGAACCAGACAGTAAATTCTTTGAGGAAGGAAGCAGAATATCCTGGAAGCCAGTAGCTAATAACTACCAGAATTTTGGTTGGGAGATAAATATGAACCGAATGAACCTCAAAGAAGGAGTTGTGGTGACAGAGGGAAAGTCTGAAAGTGGCAATGGGGAACTAAGAATATTCCAAGTGTGATGGTTTGGGGGGGTAGGTCCAAAGGGAGGTGGTATGAATGAAATTACAATCGGTACTACAAAAGGTAGTCGGGGCAGTTTTGTCTTCAGGTGGGAGCCAGGTCTCAGTAAGATTAAAAAGATGAAAGGAGTGGAAAAGGAAAAAATATAGAAAAGTTATTACCTATGGAATAGGCATTCCAGAGACCACAACTTGAAAGGGTGGGACTAGCCTTCAAGAGTAGGTCATTATGGGGAGTAGGTTAAAGGAGGATGGGAATAAGGGGGTGGTCAGTGGGGGATGGAGATTAGGATTTTTAAAATGACAACTAAGAGGTCAGAATCACTAGGATGGAGAGGGCATGAAGTTGTGGAAGTAAATTGATTGTTGAAGAATGAGATCAAGTAGTTCATTATTATCCCTAGAGGTTTGGCCTCAAGATGGAGTTGTCCCACAGCATCAGGCAGCCACATGTAGCTGTAAATGGTTGTAGGGTGGGAAGAGATACCATTGGGGAAGGTGGGGGTGCAACTGGCATGGAACTGTAGGAGACCAAGGCCAGATAGGGCTCCTAGCAACAACGGAATGGCTGGATCAGGGAGTCTGGGACACTTCCTTCCTTCCTGGGCAAGCAAAACAACTATTGCATAGTTTGTAAGAAGCCAGAGATATAATGATTGAGATGGAGTAGCTGGCCCAGGCAGACTAAGATGCTTATCTCCTTCTCTGATAGACACAGGGAATTAATATTTCTATCATTGTTGCTATTGATATTATTATTATTTAACCAAGTTCTCCTTTATTTTCTTAGATATACAATTAGTAGCACCAATGCCAGACAACACACCCAATTGCTCTCAGTTCTCCTTCCCACCAACGCTACCAAACACTGACACCAAAGCCACCATCACAGGGAGGTTTACTTTATGTCAGAAGCATCAGATGGAGAGAGAAGGAATGGCAACATCAGACTTTATCAGAACCTGCCAACGTGAAAAATGATCATCTAGTAATGGATGGGAAATTAGCCACACGTAGTATTTCCACCACTGTTCATGCACAGAGGCTGAGTTATGTTCCATCGAAATATGGAGCCAGTAGATATAGGATACAGATATAAAAGCCAGTAGAAATAAGGAAAGAACCACTCTGTTGCCCCAGAGTAATCTTGTAAGGAATCTGGTGACTATCCACAGGCAACATATATTGTAGTTCACCTAGCTTCACTTCCTTTTGGTCTGGTTCCTTTCCTCCGGTCAGTAATGTCTATAAAACCCTTGGCAAGCTTTAAAATTATATATGGATTTCAGCTATTATTTTTATTATCATGATTATAGACCCACAAGTCTCTTCATCTGTGAAACGGACATAATAATACTCACTACAGGCAGGGCTGTTGTGTGGTAAAGTGCTTTGTAAGCTTGAAAGACTATAAAATCACATGCTATTATAATTAGAACTTTTCCTGGGATAGAAGTAGAGAACCTACTGTTAACTGATCCACTCTAGTCCTGGTTCTTTTCCTCATCCTGGTGTTATTCAAAGGCACTTGGAATCTACCTAACCCTTTTCCCCTCATGCTCAATGTCCTCCATCCCCCTTCTCCCAACTCACACACCTACTTGCACACAGCATCCTTGGGTCTTTGGATGGACCTGTGACTTCAATGGCATGGGGGACCCCTCCCCTGTGGTGCAGCTTATACCAGTACCATGTAATTCTCATCCTTTTCTTTTCATAATTCCTCCACAAAAAGTCTATCCAGAGTACTGACATCCTTGCTCTCTTATTCTTTGAGGGTACCAAGGTAGCATTCAAGCCATCTGTCAGCCTCATTATGTGATCCCTGCAGCACGGAAGGAAGAAGTACTGAATTTGGAATCAGAGCATCTGGTTTACTAGCTGTGTGATCTTGAGCAAATCACTTAACCCTCTCTGGGCCTCATTTTCTTTATCTATAAAATGAAGAGGTGGGACTATGTAACCATTAATGTCTCCTCCAGGTCTAGATCTCTAATCTTACTATTATTATTGGATTATATATGTTACGGATGCTATCTTTTGAACCATTTCCCACACAAATCATCGCCAGCAATATGTTGCAGCCTGCTTATGCATCATGCACTTTCCCTTTGGGTCACTGGCAGTTTTGATTCTTCTGAGGTTGTGGCATTCCTTGACTCTCAGCCATATTATATTAGTAGGAGATTATTGGAATTAAAGAGATAGTTTTTATGATGTTTGAGATCACTGAAGTAACAAGCACACACATATACAAAAAAACCCATAATCCCCTTCCTGCTCCCACAGAGGATACTGTAGTTGAAATTATATGTGATTCTGCCTTATTTAATACCTGCTTTTATGAATAAATGGCTTTTCAAAATAAAATAGGAGTAGCTCAGCCCAAAATTCAGAGCTTTGATGGCTCCATACTTTAGCATATTACTCCATCAAATTGAAATACACATGCCTCTGGTGATAGCTACAGTGTTTCTAGACGAGATTTATGTTTCCATATGATATAAAAAAATTTTCTCCTTTTAAATAACCATAATGCTTGCCATAACTACTTGACTATTAATCATTGCTATCATTTTACATAGAGTGGGAGAATTGAAGCCTGGGCAGCAATAGCCTAAAATTTTCTTTAAAACGCTGTTCTTCATAAAAGGTCTTTCTTGGAGATATGGCAGGCTCTTTTAAAACATAATATTGATAACAATAATATCATGAAGTCTAATAAGAAAAGACCTCTAGAAGAGCATAATAAAAATATGATAAACGTTTCCTTTGGTGATATGGTCCTTTAAAAAGTGAACAATAAGTCTGTCTTAGAGGTAAGATATAAATCATATTTATGATATGATCATAAGGTAAGATATGAATCATATTACTTACTGCCTTGCTCAAAAAGCTTCAGTGGCTCCCTATTAGTTCCAGGATCAAATACAAATCCCCTGAATATAACATGAAAGACCTCCCACAGTCTGTCTACCACTTGCCTTTCCGACTCTGTTTATATTACTCCCTTCACACAGTCCATATTCCAGTCAAAATGAGCTATGTTTCTCTGAACTTGACACTCTATCTCCCAACTCCCTAAGTTCAAACATATCATCCATGTTGCCTGTAATGACTCCACTCCTAAGAATCCTCTCTGTGGATCTCTCTGTCGGGTCTCTCTATCTCTGCCTCTGTCTCTGTCTCTGTCTCTGTCTCTGTTGCTCTGTCTCTGTTACTCTGTCTCTCTCTTGGTCTCTCTGTCTCTGTCTCCCTCTCTCTTTCTCTCTCTGTCTCTGTCTCTCTCTCTCTGCCTTCTCCCTTCCTCCCCCTCTCTCATTCTCCTTTTCCTTTTTCCTCTCCCTCTTCTTTCCCTCTCCTCAAAGTACCTTGGTACCTTATATTCCCTTTTATACATGTTATGTTCCCTACATCAGAATGTAAATTCCTTTTGGGCAAAGGAACGTTCCATTTTTGTCTTTGAACTACTGTGCCTAGCATAGTGCCATGCATATAGTAGGAGATTAAAAATAGAACAGTAATGATCCTAATATTATTTTATATCAGCTTAGAAATATAATGTTCTCTCTTTAAGAGAGAGAACAAAGAAAAAGAAAAGAGGGTCATTGAAACATTTTTAAATGCATAGAAGAGAATAGCACGAAGGCTTATACAATGTAGAAGTTTAATAAATCTTGAGTTAAATCACGGATTGAATTGATGTATCTAAAAGATGAAGTAAGAACAGTCATCCTCCATGTTCTCTGACTTCACTAACTTACCTTCCCATTAGACATCTTTTCAGGTTCAGGTTTTGACCTTGTAATAACATTAATGGAATAATATGCAACATTATAACAACAATAACAGAAATAATCAAGGATGGAAGGGAAATGGATAAGCAATAAAAACAGGACAGGCAGTTTTAATATGAGGTGGGTAAAGATCATTCAAGAATAAATGATAAACTCTTACAAAACATGGACCATATCTTATTTACCTTTCTTGTTATAGTGCCTAGCGTGGCAGGGCTTCATAATTTTTTTAGTAAATTCATAAAGTTCTTATTTCTGAGTAAGAGATAGGGCTTCAGGAATGACCTAGGAAGAAATTCAATTCAATAAGCATTTATTAAGTATCTACTATGTGCCAGGTACTGATGAGGGCCGCAGACACTAAGCCATAAATGAAAACTCTTCCTGCCCGAATGAGCTTATGTTCTACTAGACAAAACCATGAGCCTTCTTCCTACTCCCCATATGAAGAGAAGTAGCACCTGCACATGGTGAATCATCAGGGATCCTCCCCCACTCAAAGGAAATGAGGAGGATACTAAGAATATGTTAGTATAGATAGTAGGGATCTGCAAGCACAGTAGCCTGTCAAAGTATTCAAGGATGGGATATGTTGTTTGTTATCTGAGCAAGGCTCTCATCCAGCCCAAGGAGAGAAGAGAAAGATAAAACAAGGATCCCTTTCAAAACACTGGGTGACCTCAAAGTTCAAACTTCACCAACTGCAATTCAGCAGTGCTGTGAAGATTACCTTACTGCTTGAATAAACAATAAAGTGACTTTGATAATTTCAACTCTGCATGGATATTCTCCTGGGAGGGGCAGTCATTCTGCCAGGCTGAGTCCATCCAGATGTGGATGAGAGAGACCTGATCTACCACTAGGACAAACCATAACTAACCTCGCATCAAACACAAATAGTGATTATAGAATTGAAAAATAGTGAAGCAGATAAAATAACAACTATTATTATTATTAACTAGTATTTATATAACTCATACTATGTGCCAGGCATTCTGCTAAGTGCTTTTCAAATACTATCTCATTTGATCCTCACAAGAACCCTGGAAGGTACAGGTTATTATTATCTCAATTTTACAGTTGAGAAAACTGAGGCAAACAGTGGTTAAATGACTCGCCCACAGGAGCACACAGCTAGTAAGTGTCTGAGGCTAGATTTGAACTCAGGTCTTCCTGAGTTTGGGCCCAGTGCTCTATTCTCTGTGCCAGCTAAGTGCCTACCATAGAGATCAAATCCCACCTCCCTTATTTTACAGAAATAGAAAATGAGACCCAGAAGGAAATAGTGCCTCTAAATTCCATAAACTTACAATTTAGTGACCTTAAGAATTTAGTGACCCTGAGAAATGATATCATAGACAATCTCTGAACATTTTTTATAGTAGAGTACTTGCTACCTTACAAGGCAGCCAGTTCCAATGTTTGGCAGTCACAAAGGCTTTTTTCTTCAATTTAACTGAACTCTACCTCCTGTAACTGGACTCATTTATCCTCCTGCTGCCTAGAGGAAAACACACCAGGTTTAATCTCTCTTCCATGTGATAGCCCTTCAAATACGTGAAGACAGGGATCATATTTTCCATTAAGTCTTCTTTTCCCTAAAATAAACAGGCATGACTTTGAGTCCCCTTAGCGTTCGAGGCACCTTCTTCTGGATATGCTCTGGTTTGTTAATAGCCTTCATAAAATATGATACCCAGAACTCCAACTAATAATCCCAATGTGGTCTGAGCAGTGTAGAAAATGACAGATTATTACCTCCTTTGTTCTGAATATCTCTAATTCATGTAGCCTTAGAGTAAAGTAGCTTTTTTTGGCAGCCATTGATTGCTATTGAGTTTACGATAAAGTCCACAGGTCTTTTGCACAAGGACCACTATTAAATCAAATACCTACCTCACCATACTTGGAGAGTTGGTGGGTTGCTTTTAAACAAAAATGAAGGGCTTTAAATTTATTCCTTTTCAATTTTGTCTTTTTGGTTTCACTTCACAAGTTCAACCTGTAACAGTCATTGTAGAAAGAATATTGATCCGTGAAAAAAGGATCTGAGTTTGAATTTAGACTCTAACACCTACTAATTCTGTGGCCTTGAACAAATGATTTCTTTCTCTGGTCCTCAGTTTCCTCATTTGTAAAATGAAGGGATTGGACTATATCAACTATATCATTCTCCTGATGTCAATTCTAAATTCACATCTATGCAGCTTTCCCCCATTCACCTTATTTCTGCCTTTTATGGCCAAAGAGAATTAAGCCTAATCCTTCTTCTACCAGCTCTCATATCCTTCCTGAATTTTCTTTTTGCCAGATTAAATACATTCAATTTCTTCAAGAAGTTTTCACATGACATGGTCTCGAGGCCCTTCAGGATTCTTGTTTCCCTCCTCTACACACTCTTCAGCTCATTTATATCTCCCTTAAACTGTGACAATCAGAACTGACAACAATATGCTAGATGAGAGGTGATGAGGGTAGAATACACAGGACTGTCACCTCCCATTTCCAAGAAGCTACAACTCTCTTAATGCAACCATAAATCCTATTAGCTTTTTTTGGCTGCCACATCACTCTATTGACTCATATAAAACTTGAAGGCCATTAAAATATCCCAGATATTTTTACAGAGATTGTTGTCTAATTATACCCACTCATCTTATACTTGCGAAGCTGATTTTTTTATACCCAAGTATAAGAATTTACATCTATCCCAATTGAGTTTCATTTTGTTAGATTCAGCCTAAAGCTTTAGGCTGATTAAGAACTTTTTGAATCCTGATTCTGTCATCTAGATATGTTAACTATCCCTCCCAGCTTTGTGTCCTCCCCAAATCTGATGCCTTTACCAAGTCATTGACAAAAATGTTATACAGCATAAGGCCACACACAGATGCCTGGGGTGCTATAGACTATAGACCTCTTGCCATGTTGACACTGAACCACTAACAACTACTCTATGAGGAGTCTATGAGTCTGGCCATCCAACCAGTTCTGAATCCATTTAATTATATTGTTTTTAATACATATCTTTCCACTTTCTCCAGAAGAAAAGTATGAAATACCTTATCAAGGGCTTTGCTAAAATCTAGACAAACTATAGCCACAACATTCTCTTTCTCTGCTAATATAGAAATCCTGTCAAAAAAGATTTTTTTTTTTTTTTGCCATGACCTGTTCCTGATGAAACCATGCTGGCTCTTTGTAATTTCTGCTTCTCTTTCTAGATATTCTGAAACCATGCATGAATCCATTCAAGAATTTTCCCTGGCATTTAGTCAGGCTCTTTGCCCTGTTGTCTATAGACTCTGTTCTCTTTCTTTTTATGAAAATCAGAAAATGTGGCCTTATTCAATCTTGGGGTGTAGTTTCCACTTTCCATGACCTTCCAACATTTGTGGTAATGGCTCAGCAATCACTCTGCCTGTTCTTTCAGTACCTAAGGATGTAGTTCATCTGAGTCAGGTGACTTAAACAATAATAATAGTTGACTTTTAAATAGTGCTTTATGGTTTGCAAATCCTTTTGCATATATTCCATTTGATCCTCTCAATAATCCTGTGAAGGAGGTGCTATTGTTATTATTCCCATTTTACAGATGGTAGAACTAGGGCTAAGAGAAAATAAGTGACTTGCTTAGAGTCACATGGCTGGTAAGCATCTGAGGTAGGATTGAAATTCAGATCTTCCTAATTCCAATGCCCCACTCTATGCACTCCGCTCTGAATTGGTCATAGGCAAGTAAGTGCTCTCTTATTATGTCCTTACTTATCTAGCGTGTTAGCTCCTTGTGTGTCATGTTCCATTCTATAATTTCTGATGTGAAGGTCATTCTCCTTAACATCGAAATGAAAACGGAGCGTCTTAACCTCTGTTATCAGTTGTCCGCCCCAAGCAAATTTTTATCCCTTCTTTGACCCTCCTTTTTCTTCCAAAACATAGAGATAAACAAACAAATAAAACCCATCCTTTGACAGCCTCAGTTCAGTCTGAGCTTTAACACATTTTTACAGGACTGTGACATACTCTGTTCATCCTCTGTTATCTTGCCTTGCTTCCATCTACATCTGTATATTTTTAAAATCTAATTTGGCTGGTGAGTTCCCTATGCATCCATATCAGTCTCTTCAGACAAATTCCATTTCCCTCCCCCTCATTGGAATTATTTCCTTTTGTGTCTTCAGAATTCTGCTTGTGAGCATTTTCCATCCCCCGCTGGCTGACTTCTGTAGATGTTTAGTCCGAGAGCTGTTATCAGTCTTTCCTCTTTTCCCTTTGAAATCTGTCATCCTCCAATCTAGGATGAAATTTCTATTAGGACAAGTCGAGAAGTTGTTAGTTACTACTCTTCTTTCAGCTGAGAGGGTAAGTTCCTCAAGTCCTTGATGGCCACTATAGCATGTTTCTGTGCCAGACCTGGGTTCTATTTGCTGGACTCTTCATCTCTTTTCACAGTCCAGGTGAACTATAGTATCCTCCAATGACAAAATCACTTCTGTTTCTCTCTCTTTTTTTTTTACTTCCACCAAAATACTCTCCATCACACTTGCTCTAATTCTAGTTCCAGGATTTCTTCATATTAGGGTTCCTTCTAATGTAAAGTGCTACTCCCAACCTTTTTCTTTTATGTTTCATTTGATAATGATAATTAGAGTCATTGAAAAAAGTTATGTTTGTTGCTATTTTGATCAAGGAATCTTGGGGTGAGGCACTTCAAATATGCAAGGGAGACTCCTTATTGAAGGAGAGCCTTCGATGACATGTTTTGCTCTACCAAGTCAATTATTTAAAATTATAGTATTTTCCTTAATTCTCTGTTAATTATGTAACATATATATATATATATACATTATGTGATGTAATCAGCTATAAAGAATCATCAATGAAAGATTTCCTGTTCCCTTCTCATATTTTCATCAAGAACACCAACTCATAAAGATTTAGAGATGACAAAGTAGACATCGGTCATTTTCCCAATTGGGGTAATAATATAATTCATTCTTTTCCGTATTATGTTAAAAAAAATTGACCCCAAGTGCCTTTACATTTATTAATCTCTACACACATTTCCTCACTGTACTAAGCACTCTTTCCAACTTAATTTTTTTGGACATTATTTTGACGTCTTCATTGGTAGAACTACCACTATTGATCTGGAATCTACTCCCTCGTTGCCCTTTGGATGATTGCGTTATCAATAATGATGAAAATAGAACATGGTAGAAATTCTGGCAGAATTTCATGAATATCTGTTGTTATTTTTTCATGAATATCTGTTGTTCCCTTTCTGATTTCGTCTCTAAATGCCCCGGGATGATCTGATTTGGTTGGTTCTCATGTCAAGATTTCTATATCCTTGTTTTTACCTCCATGGCTTTTCACTTTGTGAGGTTATACTGCTGGTGACCTTCCATTATCCTCTTCATCATGTTTTGCAGATAAATGTATTCCAAAGCAGTGTGAATCTTCACTATTGTAGCTTTCCATTTAGCAAGAAAATCAAATGTCTGTTGTCAAAAGCTATTTCCGAGCTCTTTTGGCTTTCTTATTGTGGTGATTATTTTATATTAGTTAATCTTCTCTAAGAAATGGTGAATCAATAATAGTAGCTTTGATTAAAATTTACAAAGCCCTGTACACAATTATCTTATTAGTTTCTCAAAAATATTATAGACATTATCTTTTTTTGTTTCTCATATAACTTCAACAAGTGGAATTTGGGTCAAAGAGGAGAAGGGAGAGATGGATTTCTATAATAATAATAGCTAACATTTATACAGCACTTACTATGTGCCAGGCACTGTGCTAAACACTTTTTACAATTATTATATGATTTGATCCTCGCAACAACCTGGGAGGTAGGTGCTTTTAGTATCCTCATTTTACAGATGAGGAAACTGAGGCAATCAGAGGTTAAGTGACTTCCCCAGGGTCACACTGCTAAAAAGTGTCTGAGGCTGGATTTTAATTCAGGTCTTCCTGAAGTTGGGCCCAGCATTCTATCTACTGTGCCACATTCCAATCAAGTGGCAAATTAACGAAGGCAATAGAGGGTAGTTCACGATCAGGAAACAGTGAGTCTCCTTGTTCTAGTTTAATTGAATATATAATGAAAGAAAGTAGGGCAAATTAAGACTGGAAAGATAGGGTAAAGCCAGGATATAGAGGGTCTTGAATACCAGGCTGAGGAATTGGTATTTTGATTCATGATACAATGGGAAGCCACTGAAGGTGACTAAGCATGGGAGTAATATGTACAGTAATATGTACAGTAATATGTACAGTAATATGTAATATGCCTTAGGAAGATTAAATTAGTAGCTATTGCTTAATGTAGTAACATTCTTAGATTTGTATTTGAATGCTGGTTTTCTGGGCATTTATCCTAATAAATATAAATGGTGGAAATCTCAGGAGATATCTTTGGAAAGTAGGCCCTACACCAGGGATGGGGAACCTGCGGCCTTGAGGCCACATGTAGCCTTCTAGGTCCTTAGGTGTGGCCTTCTGACTGAGTCCAAGTTTTACAAAACAAATCCTTTTATTAAGGGTATTTGTTCTGTGAAGTTTGGATTCAGTCAAAGGGCTGCACTTGAGGACCTAGAGAACCACATGTGGCCTCAAGGTTCCCCACCCCTCCCCTACACTATGGCTAGCCCTAACTAACACACCCTGAGGTGTCTCTGAATACCATAGAAAAGGCAATATTAACTCTAGACCCAGATTGGGGAGAAGGGAGAAAAACAGATCAAAAGTGGTTAAAGAATAATTACAATTACACTGGTAAGTGTCTAGCGTCTCTTGTTTGGTAGTATCATAATAGTCCTTTTCTCAACTACTTACTGAAGAGGTGGAAAAATATTAATTATATGCTTAGTGGGGTAGTTTTAGCTTAAAAATCCTTATTTATACACTCCCTCCCCACCCCCATCCCCACTTCCAGGCTTTTACCCAGCCTGCCCTGATACCATAGCTCTTTTCATTGACTCATGAGATATTGTGATAATAGTATCCAATATCAGGCCAGTTATTATGTTAAGAAAATAATACCGTACCCTGGCACATGCACACAGGCACACAAATAGGAGGGAGTGGAAGGATTCCTCCTTTCAAATGATATTTAGAATTAGGCTTTTATTTTATTTACTCTATTTTTGCTGAGACCTCTTATTGAATCCAGTCATGATACCTTTCATGCTTAGTAGCTGGTAAGAGGTATTATGGAGGGATACAAGATTCCTCATTTTCTTTGAGACAAAAACATCTGATCAAAATTAAAACAATGATCAAAGTTCTTAATATGTTTCAAAAGCCCCGGTTGACATCATTCTACAGCTTCTTCTGCTAATCCATAACCAAACCTATTGATTATTGTCTTATCAAGCATGTTTGATCATTCCCAAATGTTCTATCAAAAAAATCCTGGACTCCCATTAAGATGAAAAACCCTTTTGATTGACTGAACTTCATATTCCTTTAACTAGATGAGACAGAGAATCAAAAGAACTCGTCACTGGTGACTGTCACTTCAGTTTGTTACGTGTAAAAAGCTCTTTTGCTCCCAGCAGAATAACATAGGTTTAGGTCTGATCTGTCAAAGTCAAATTGAGCCATCAGCAGTGGCCATGAAAATCTTAACCGTCCCTGGGTCAACTCTAGTCCTGAAGGAGTTTGAGAAAATAGAGTCAATTCTGTGATCTCTGTGGGCATTTTAAGCTGCTCAGAAGTAACTGGGGAGCCCCACATCCCATGGCCAAGCATATGTTCTAAGAACCAAACATAATATGGATTTGGTCCAGAAACCCTAGGACTTCAGTCACACCTGTAGTACTCTAATTCAGAACTAAAGCAATAGGATTTGGCTAGAACTGGATGACTGTTGGAACTGTAAGCCAGATGGTTTGTCATCTTCTGTTCCTCGACAGTTAGCATTTTTGGCTTATACTGGCAAACTTCCAAGGGGCTAGAGAACTGTCTCCCTCCTTTTTTTTCCATTTTATCCATACTTTTCTCTTTCTACCCCCATGCCCATCACCAAATCATCTGAAATTTCTATGTTATGTTTTGGTTCACTAACCTTTCTCAGCCAGCTGCTCCTGGAATGCAGGAAAGAATTAACATAACCTTAAGAATAAATTCCTCACTGCTTCCTTAAGACTGGAAGGGTGTATACATTTAAGGTTTGAAAAGGTCAACTCCCTTCAGAAGGGGCACAGGTTTGATTTCATCCATTATGTGGCATAATGCTCATTTTACTGACTGGAATGGAGAGATTTATGGAGTAAATGTTATCACAAGCTTAATGAGATCTTCACTTTATCTACTGGATGTGGTGGAAAGTAGCTTTTTTTAGTAATAAATAGAGAAGGCAACCTAATTTGTAAATTCCATGACAAAGTTTTAGTCAGATCTCTGAAGAAGAAAAAAAAAAAGGAATTATTGATGGCCCAAAGTTATCTACCGTGGCAGAAATCTCACTCCTGATAGAAAGGGCATGTGGTTCTGGCCATTGTAAAGGGTGACATTAGTAATTGGGTCAATGAAATAGTTGCGCATTTAAAAATACATCTGGATAGTTAGGTTTGTTTTTTTTAATGAAACTAGAACTATTGCTTCAAATTGCTGTTAATAATAGTAACTGACATTTAGGTAAGGCTTTAAACATTTGCAAAGTGCCTTACAAACATTATCTCACTTTATTCTCAAACAATCCTATGATGTAGATGCTATAGGCATTATTATCCTCAGTTTACTGATAAGGAAACTGAGACTTAGGTTAATTAACTTGTCCGTGGTTATACCAGTTAGTAAGAGATAAAGGCAGGATTTAAACCCAGGTCTGCCCAGCACTCTTATCTACTACACACTGTAGCTTCATACTGGAATATATTATACTTTTTTTAAAAATCAACATAAATCTTTAATCCTGGTCCCCTTGCCTACATACCCTGCTCTGTTGAAGGATGCAGACATGATGTTTTCCTTGAAGACAGGACCTTCCAATAACAGGTCATGATGCTCTAGAAGGCATTCTGATAGTTTATTTTTTCCAACACCACTGACAGATCTCCAGAGAGAAGAATCAGAAGTCTTTCCTTGTACAGTCAGGCAGCATTTAGCCAAAATGCTTTTAAAAGGAGTAGGAAAAAAGATCAGTGTAACAATGTTACAATCAATTATTCTTAAATTATTTTTTTTCATATTCTGACCATGTTACTTCTCTAATCATAAACTTTGAGTGGTTTCTGGTTGTCTACCAAATAAAATTTACCCTTGGGGCAGTTAGATGGTGCAGTAGATAGAGCACCGGCCCTGAAGTCAGGAGGACCTGAGTTCAAATCTGGCCTCAGACCAAACACTTGATACGTACTAGCTGTGTAACCTTGGGCAAGTCACTTAACCCCGATTGCCTCACCCCAAAAAAAAATAAACTAAAATAAAATAAAATAAAATTTACCCTTGACATCTAAGAACCAATATAATATGATTCCACCTTTCTAACCTTATCTCATACTACACTGCTTCATATAGGCTATAATCCAATCAAACTAGACTGTACTTTGTCTCCTAGATGTCAACCAGGTGGTGCTATGGATAAAATGCTGGACCTGGAGTCAAGAATACCTGAGTTCAAATCCAGCCTCCAACTCTTACTACCTATGTGATCCTGGGAAAATCATTTAAACTCTGTCTGCCTTAGTTTCCTCAACTGTAAAATAGGGTTCATAATAGCACGTACCTCCCAGAGTTGTGAGGATTAAATAAGATGATATTTGTAAAGCACTTTGCACAATGCCTGGCACATAGTAGGCCCTTAATAAATGTTTCCTTCCTTCCTTTCTTTCTTCCTGTTCCCATCTTGCCTTCCCTCTCTTCCTTTGCTCACACTATCATCAGTACCAGAATATACTTTCCCACACCCAGACTCCTCTTGTTAAAGTTCTTCCCTTAGTTTATTCTGCTTTTGTCATAGTGACTTTCAATGTGTGACACATCAGATGGTATTCCCTCTGAGACTGGCATCATAGCATCACAGAATCCATAATTTAGGGTATGAAGGGCCTGAGAGGCCATCTAAGCCAACCTTTTTTCATTTTATAAACAAGAATTCTGAGACTCAGGAAGATGGCTAACTTATTCAAGTTCACACAAGTTGTCAATGTCATTCCCTCTGACCCTAGGACTACTGCGCTTTCCACTATACCACATTGCCTCTCCAATGCTAGATCTGTATTGTTTCTATTTTTGTATACTTAGTACTTAAGCATAGTGCCTTGCATATTGCCTCTTGAGTGAATAGATTAAAAAAAAAGTTTCATTATAAAGCTGTGCAGATGCTATATTACTTCCATTAAGACTATATTCATATTGAGGTCAAGGAGAATGTCCTTTACAACTCATTCTTGGATGCTTCATAAATATTTCATGGCAATGACAATGACGACGATGATGATGACGATGATGATGATGAAGAAGAAGAAGCTGTTTATATTCTCAAGAGAAGCTCATTTTCTCCATCCAGCTTCAAATGATTGATTTTGGTATCATATCCAGTTCTACCCTTAATGATTTATTTAGTCAATGAATTACAAAATCACAGAAATTCAGAGTTGGAAAGGATCTAAGAGAAAACCTATTCTACTTATACTTGCACAGAAATTGTCTCTACAATGCTACATAGATAAATGATTACCCTGCCTCTTTTTGAAGTGGTATAGAACTTAATACATTTCAAGGCAACCTGGTCCAGTTTTTAATAGCTCTAATTGTTTGGAAGTTTTTACCTTGCATTTGACCAAGAATCTTCCACCCACTTTTCCCAGTTTTGCCCTCAAAGGTCATCCAGAATAAATCTAATCTCTTATTTACAGGACAATCTTTGAAATATTTGGAGATAGCCATCACAATCCCCCTAAGTCTTCTTTTCCGAAGAGAGCAGCAATATCATCTACAAATAAGACCATCTACAAATCCCCTTTCCCATTTGAATTTTGCATAAGTCAATCTTCATGATAGTGGACAACAACTTTGGTGACTGTTATCAGCTTATTTCATGGTTCACATAATATTGATGAATAGAGGATTATTCAGCAAAACAATCTCTGCATTTATATCTCTAATATCTCTAAAGTACTCTCCAATGATATTATTATGCACATGGGTGACTCCCTTGAGGGTGAAGTTTGCTGGAATTCAAATGCTTGTTCGTAACCAATGAATAAAGCAGGATCTTGCACCATTTCTGTGACTCTGACTATATGATCTGCTAAAAAGAATCATCCATGAAAAGCCTACCTGTTCCTTTCTCTTATTTTCACTAAGTATCCACCTAAAACATGCATCAACAGTTTTCATAAAGACTTTATGGGGTGCGAAAGTAATCCTTTGAGTCAATAGTTTCTAATATCTTCTTGTCAATTTTCAGTATTATTATAGAATGATCATTTCTATTCTTTTGGAATCTTCTCCACTAAGAGATGTTTTGAAAACCAGTTCCAATTGCCTTTAAAATGGTGTTATCTGCAATATGAATTTCCTCCATATTTTGTTATTTCTTGTTACTTTTCCCAGTCTTATTTTCTTGAGTATTAGTTGCCAAGTCTTCGTATGGTGTCTGTACTATTATTGATAAATTATGCACACACACACACATATTGCTGTAGAAATTCTGGCAGATCTATTCCATTTCATATCTATTTTATAGCCTCTTTCCAGTTTCATCTCCATATTCTTTGGGGATGATCTGGCTTTACTAGATCTCATAACAATTTATTTGTAGTTCATTTCTTCTTCCCATATAGTTTGTGCTTTAAAAAAAATTACTACTTATGGTTTCCATGTAAAAAAAGAAGCAAAAGAGAGGAGTTCACTGAGCAAGTAGAAGGAAATTGTGAAGATCATTTAGAAGAATTTGGACTTGTGAAGGAGAGATGTTGAATTTTTAGGGGAGAAATTAAAGAATAATTTAAGGAAAGTCATATCAAGGTCCAGATACCACTTTGGGTTTCTGTGTGAGAAGGTTACCAGAAAAGGAACAGGAGAGAAAACATGGACTTGAGCTTTGTAAGGAAAAAAATTGATTTTGAAGGGGGTAGGCTTGTGAAGATGGATAGGGAATGAAGTTTGGGGAAGAGAAATTTTGGAGAACTTGAGGATGCACAAAAGAGAACAACTTGAGATAAAGTAAGAGAAGGACTCATTCTGAAGGGGATAAAAAGGATTGAGAAATAAAGACTCAAAGAAAAGACTCACGGAGAAGAAAAAGGTAGTTGGCAAGGTAAGATAAATAAGAAAAGGTAAATGAAGCAAATGGGTAAAGTAAATTGATAAGTATAAAGCACACTGGTGAAATAAGTTGGTTAATGGAAGAAGAAAAAGGAAGCAAGATGTGGTCATCAAGTGGTTGAGGTAATTAAAAGGTTGTAAAGATCTTAATGAAGTGCTTATATAGAGGTATAAATACCAGTAAGTAGTTCAAACCACAAAGTTGAGAATTACAATCGGTGTAGAAACAATATTAGGGCGTTTGTATTCCTGTTCCTTGTGTTCTAAGATAGGCTGATCTCCCTCCTAGAAAAGAATGTGAAGGAACTTAAGGCTCTCCCCACTTCACACAATCAAGGAAAATGAAGTGTTCTTTTCATTCAAGCAAAGCTTGAATGGCAGTTATATACAGAAGGGAGGACATGAAGTAGTAGAAGGGAAATTTGATATTTGTAAGGAGGTCACAAAGGAAGAATGTCATAAAGAGTAAGAAAAGGAAAAGGACAACTTAGTGCTCAAGGCTCTTCTTAATGGGGAGGAAACCAGATAGATCATGGAGAATAGGAAATGAAAAGTTCAAAGGAGCTTAGAAAAGGGAAAATGTTTTTCTAGTTTTCAGAAAGAAAGAGATAGAATCTTTTAACTATAGATCAGTAAACTTAACTTTAATTCCTGGAAAAATTCTAAAACATCATTAACAATTTCTAATATTGTTGCTAGTAAACATCTATAAAAGGAAATTGTACTTTAAAAAAAACCAGCATGACTTAAAAAGAAGTCATGAAGAATCAACATCATTTTATTTTTTAACAAGGTTACTGAACTGGTAGATCAGAGAAATTCTGTGTACATAGTTTGCCTAGATTTTAGTCAAGCATCTGATAAAGTAGCTCGTATTATTCTTGTGGACAAGGTAGAATTATGTGGGTTGGATAATAATATAGTTAAATTCAAAACCAGTTGAACAGCCTAGTCAGGAGTAGGTTCAGTGCCAAGTTGGCAGGATTTCTCCTGCCATTTCTCTGTGAGATGGCCCAAGAATTTGCACTTTACCTTTGTGCTCAGCATTTTTGTCAATGACTGAAATAAAGACATAGGTGGCATGCTTATCAAATTTTTCAGATGACACAAATCTGGGAGGGATATCCAACACACTGGATGATAGAGCCAACATTGGACTGAATCTAATGAGATAAAATTTACTAGAGATACATGCATACTTATATGTATATGAATTCATATATGTATACATATATATGTGTGTGTGTGTAAATATATATATATGTATATATATATATATTCTCATTTTTGAGTTTAAAAAAAAATCAACCTCACAAGTACCAATGGGTAGAAGAGGGAAAGCAACTGTACTGAAGGAAAAGGGACTGGAAATCCAGTTAGATCCATTTCTCTCCCAAGTGATCCCCAGCCCACAAGATTTTATTCATGGCAGGGACTTTGTCTGGCTAGTTCTCTATATCCCCCATCACAAGGAGACTAAGAGCACGCAGTATCCCATTTATTGGGGATCTATGCAGCAAAAGAGGGGGGAAGGAAAATGCAGCAAAGGACCTAAGGTTAGAGAAGGAAAGCCAAAAGTGAGTAACTAGGAATTCAAATGAAAGGTCAGCAGAACAAATATGCAGGAGAAAAAACCTGAACAAAATCTTAGCTCACAAGATAAAACAACAGAAAGCATCATAGAAACAGAAGAAAGAATAAATGAAACCTCAAAGAGAAGGCAGAGTACAATGAACAAGAATTATAATGTGGGGAAAAAATTAATTAAAATGTTAAGTAGAATCCTGCAGACTCCTCTAGAATTTTGGAACAACAGCACAGAACCCCAAAATGGTTCAAAAGAAAAAGAGAACTTTAAAAAGAAGAAATTAGGAATGAAGGTTAAAATTCAGACCTCTCAACATAAAATTGTTTGTTTGTTTTTTTGTTTGTTTCTTTTGGTGATCAGGGTTAAGTGACTTGCCCAGGGTCACACAGCTAGTAAGTGTTAAGTGTCTGAGGCTGGATTTGAACTCAGGTCCTCCTGACTCCAAGCTACCCCATAAGATAGAATTTTAAAACACAAGCAACAGAGTAGGAAAAAATGAAAACACAATGGAGAATCTCTTCGTAGAAGTAGAAAGTATGAGAAAGAAAATAATAGAGTTGAAGAAGTCCATAGAAATACTAATGGAGAAAAATTTGGCAGGTGGAGTGAAAGGACAAAGTTTAAGGAATACATGTATTCTATACAAGCCAAAATGACTGATTTTGAAATTAGTATACACAGAAATAATTTAAGGATCCTAGGTATCTCATAAGGACATAATAATTTTTTTAAAACCTGAATATTATATTAATGGAAAATACCCCCAGAAGTATAGAGTATATGAATACAAAGCATTGATCAATCAAATCCATGTAATGTCATTAAGGAAAAAATACTCTTTCTTCGAATTCTAATGCATGATGTGCCTAAATTTCACAATTTCAAGACAAACAGGAAATTTTTCAAGAACTCAGGAGAAAGATGAATGCCTTTATGAAGGAAATATGAAGGAAAAGCAACTAAAAAAACACAGGATTATTCTGTATTTGTGTGAAATTGAGAAAGAAAGAGTGATTCTACAAAGCTAATGGGCTCAAATTACACTGTAAAATAATATATCCTGCAAACATAAGCCTAATAATCAATTTTTTAAAAAACATATTATATACTCCCCCAAAAAGGTAAGCAGATTATTCAATTTGCAAACACCTCAAACAAGAGAAACACAAGAAAGGTATATAAATGCAGTTATCAAAAAAATACTGAATAATGAAAGCAATCCTCTCATCTTTTTAGGTTTTTTGTTTTTTTCAAGAGACTGATCTGTGAGGTTAAGAAAAAACAAAGAGGGGTCATCAAGGGACAAAAAGGTCTTAGGATCTAAATATTTAAGTTGAACTTAAAGAACAAGTATAAAATTGGGAGGAAGGGGATGACAGACAACAATTCATCTGAAAAATATCTGAGAGTTTTAGTGTTCTGAAAGCTCAATATGAATCAACAGTTCGATATAAAAGCCAAGAAAGCAAAATCAATATTAGGTTCTGTTGTGAGGCATAACATACAAGATTGGAGTATTGTGTTCAATCCTGAGTCTCACAATTTAGAAAGGTCATTGATAAGCTGGAGAGCATTCAGAGGAATACATTCAGATGATAAAGGACCATATGAGAATCGGTTGAAAGAATAATTGGAGGTGCATAGTCTGGAGAAGACTCAAAGACATGATAGTTGTGTTCAAGTAAGATAGAAGATGGATTCAGCTTATTTTGTCTGATCCAAAGTACAGAAATCAGTAGCAAAATGTAGAAGTTGCAAAGAAGCAAATTCAGGTTTTGTGTCAGTAAATAGTTCCTAACAATGAGAACTGTTCAAAAGTGGAATGTGCTGCATTTGGAGATAGTGAGCTCTCCTTCATTGAAAGTCTTCAAGCTCAGGCTGAATGATCATTTGTTGAGTGTGTTGTACTAGGAGATTCATTTTGGGGTATGAGTGGTACTAGATGGTTGCTGAGGTCCCTGGTAATTCTATCATTCTATTCCTCTATAACACTACTCTGGAAACCATTACTATTTGCAATCTTCTATCAAATTTCTTCTTAATATTTTGCAAATGACTCTGTACTACAAACCAGCTTTGTCTTGGTGTGCCTTGTCACTCCATTCGGCAAGAAGGCAGAGCATTTGCTAGCTGGGGGAGTTTCATAATTATAGCCTTTTGATTGTAGTATTTTTTCTACACCAATTCCACTTCTCCAAAAATTAGTGATCTGCTTCCTAGTTTACAGATTCAACAACTTAGCTAAGTTAGTTATGTTGCCATCAGATCTTTTTATCTTTATCAATTCTTGAAAGTTAATATGAAATTTGGTCTTTGGTCTAGACAATGACTTCCATATCAGTGACCTGAACTTTCCCATATGATCTCAATTTCTTCTGACTCTTTTCTTGAAGGAAATATTCATAATATAGAGGTTTGAGGCTACTAAATAAATAAGAAAACTTTGGTTTATTAATTAATCTCAGAATATGGTTTTCATTATATTATTTACCTTCCTCCTCAGTACTCACCTTCTCATGAAAGTCACCAGTATCAAAAGATTTGTTTAACTGGTTTTGGAGGACCATGACAACCTCTTTGTAGAGTTTTTCTATTTCTTCATCTATTGCATTAGATATTGACACATAAGCTGTCACTGTTGGTCTCCTTGAGTGTGATGTATAAAAAGTTTGAGAGACTTAGTTTCAGGTAATTGGTAATTTTATAAAATATGGCTAGCAAATAATTAATAAAAGGATTCTCATTTGGCTTTCTCTCATAAACCAAGGACGAATCATGGAGGCCTCTGAATACTTATATGCTCCTAGAAGAATGGATATTTTTGACAGGCAGAAATCAATTCTGATTGATTAACAATTAATGAGAGAATGAATATTATAATGAGAGGTCAGTCTATTCTAATGAGGGGCTTGGGACTTGACTTTGATTACCTCACTCTTACTCCTCTCTACCCAGACCACACCTAGTCTCTGGAGGTCTAGACAAAGGGATTTACCTCCACCCAAGTTTGCCTGAATAGAACATAATGGGGCTGGAATTTACCTAGATTAGATTATTTTTACTCTTTAATCAGAACTAAGCTTCCCCACAGGTTTCAAACAAGATTGAGGAGAATGTTAATCCAATCTCATCCTCAGCCCTGCTCTTCTGAGGTTGATTTGACCTAGTAGAGAATGAAGAAATAGGAAGGGGGAAAAAAACCTGGATCCCCAATATTAATTGGTTACTAATGTAAGAGAGCAGTAATCATTTTTCTCATAGTATGCTTATGATGAGCACTACTAAATAAAATGACCAAATTCCTCATGAAATTATAGTTCTTATTGCCCTTGAGTACACAATGAAACAACTCTACCAAATCCTTTATTCACTCCTTTAAAGACAAACTGAGCCTTTCTTCCATTTAGATGCAATTTTTTATATCATCTGGTTTCATGCAAGACATAGTTATTTCCTCAAATTTGGACATTGGACAGAGATCTCACATTAAGAGAACATATAACTAATGTGTATATAAGGCCTAAAAATTGCATGGTTCATTGCTACCCCTACCCCTTTTTCTGCCATAAATTAAAGTGGGAGTGGGAGGGGGCCCACATACAACTGAAGATCACTTTGTAGACCCCTGAAAGTACAAATTAAATGTGCCTCATGGAACTTCTCTTAGATCTGTGACTTTGTTATCTTCCATAGATCATCTAGTTTATATGACCCCAACCACAATATGCACACTAAGAATTGGAATCACAGGATTTTAGAGTTGAAAAGGAGCTTTCCAGGTCATCTAGATCTACTTCCTGCCTGATATAGGAATCCCCTTAGTAACGTCATGGATGGACAGTTTTCTTTGTCTCTATTTGAACACTTAAGTTTCCCTTCACTAAAGATGCTCAGGAGGAAGCTGGACAACAATAATGGCAACATTTGTCTAGTACTTACATTATCACATTTGATCCTCACAGCAATCTAGTGAGGTAGGTAAAATGGGTTCCCATTTTAAATTA
Organism: Vombatus ursinus; assembly: GCF_900497805.2. Lineage (NCBI taxonomy): Eukaryota > Metazoa > Chordata > Mammalia > Diprotodontia > Vombatidae > Vombatus > Vombatus ursinus. The sequence continues at coordinate 3,025,170 of NW_020951860.1, forward strand.
TGCCCATTTTACAGATGAGGCAACTGAAGCTCATGTGCTTTGTTTGGGTGGTTGGGCTAGACCACTTTCAATTCAAATATTCTATGATTCCAGGGACAGGAGGCTTATTTTTTTTAACAGGGCTAGCCATTCCACATATGCACAGTTCTAATGGTGGACATGTCCTTCCTTAGGTTCACCCCCAAAATCTTCCTCCCTACCTCTACTGCCTATTGGTTTTCTATGCTTTGAAGTCATGCAGAATGCCTAATCCTTCCAAATGTCAGTCTCTCAAATTATTGAAGACATTGTCATATCTGATCCCCAAATAAGTTTTCTCATCTATAGGTTAACATTCATTGTTAGCTTCACTTGATATTCAAGACTAATCCTACTGCTGGAAGTCCTTTGAACATACTGTAGTTTGCTGATGTTTCTCTTAAAATGTGGTGGTCAAGTTATGTTGTTGATGATGGTGCCCCATATTAGGCACTCTGAAGCAGTAAATGGGAGGTGAACGCTAGGATCATGTCTACCAATGAATGAATGAATGTGATATAAGGAATAGGAGAATTTCTATTATTTGGGCTGTCCCTAATTTATCCTCTAACTTTCTCTGACCCTGCCTTTCCTCATCAAATTGAATATTCCAATTCCCATCACTGGCCAAGTTAGAAAAAAGAGGTGTCAATAACCCTCTGCCTGCATTCCATAGATTTTCACAAAAGAGAAAAAAGTTGGGAATAGGGTGCTCCCAAGACCTCCCATGTTGCCTTTAGGAATTCATCAGAGCTACTGGAGGTGCTCTGAATGCTCAAGTAGATCTAGTTCATCTAGATCTCCTTCCCACCCAACTCCTTCCCCCTTCAATATTGATCTAGGTAACCTAGGTAGCTGCCCTTCAAATGGGGGAAGCATCAGACAAAAGTGTGCAAAAAGCACTGGACAGAAGTCCTGGGCTCTAGTTCTGGCCATGCCACTTACTAGCTGTGGGACCTTGAATAAGTAACTTCACTTCTCGGTTTCCTCACCTTAAAATAAGGACAGCAATAATAATAATAGTATTACTTCATTGAATTGATGAAAGGAAAGCACTGTACAAATATAAGTTATTGTTATTGGAAATTGGACCATTCTCTGTAACTGTATGGTAACTGAAGTTTACTCAGATTCTTTCTGTTAAGTGTTTTCTCTGTCTTATTTAGGAGAGCAACTTTGTTCCCTGGTGTACTTTGCCCATTCTTTACATGGTTCCTCACCCTATTTCACATTTGTGAAACATAATATTTTTTCAGAGCGTTTTCAAATAGTATCTAAGTTGATGCTCACTACGACCTTGTGGGGGCAGATAGGACAAATACCATTCTTCTTTTACTGATATTTGTTTTTATATCACATAATTTTTCCCCATTTTCCTCCTCCTCCCTCCTTCCCAGCAAACTATATTTACAATAAAGAGGTTTTTTAAGAGAAAAAAAATTCAGCAAAACCAATGAATTTATATTTAATGATGTTTTATATTCCACACCCATGAACTCCTCCACCTCTGCAAAGAAGTAGAGGGAGGTGGTGTGCCTTCTCCTGTCTTTGCTTTAGAACCAAGCTCCAAGTTCATAATTTACATAACATTGATTTTTGATTGCTTTATAGCAGTTGTTCTTTTCATCTACACTGTTGTAGTCATTGCATATATTGTTTTCTTGGCTCTGCTTACTTCTCTTTATATCAATTCATATAAATCTTTCCATGCATCAGTATCCATCATTTTTGCCATTCTTACAACACAATAACATTCCATTAGATTTACAGATCACAATTTGTTTAGCTGTTTGTTCCCCTTCTCCTTTTCCTTCTCTCCAAGTGCTTTTTTTACAGGGCAGCCTCTTCTCCCTAAAGATTTGCTCTTGGTTCATACCAGCCACACCAAGCCCTCTGTTCCCTATCCTAGGTTTAAATGCTCGCTCTGCCTCTTACTACCTGTGTGGTCTTGGACTAGTCACTTCCCCTCTACAGGTTTCATCCTCTGTTAATAAGCCTAAGCCTCTTGACCCCATTTGGATAAATAATGCAAGGTAGCATCCCCCACAACTTCAAAAACGAATATGCAGATAATTATTATCACTTGAATGCAAGCAACCTGGTGTAGTGGATAGAGAGTTAGGAAGACCTTTGTTAAATCCCACCTCTGACACATACAGGCTGAATGACCTTAACTTCTCAGGGCCCTCAGGCAACTCTCTGAGACCATAAATTGCAGAATAGTTGAGGATCACACTCATGAAATCACTAGTAGCCCTATGCTGTATATTATCCCTCTGCCCACTTTTGTTCCTTGTGATGAGAGTGCTAATAATAATAATAATAATAATAATAATAATAATAAATAACCAACATTCATATAGTACTTACTACTAAGCACTTCGTAATTATCATGTCATTTGGATCCTCACAAACCTGGGAGGTAAATGCTATTATTATCCCCATTTCATAGATGAGGAAACTGAGGCAGGCAGAGGTTAAGTGACTTGCCCAGGGTCATACAGATAATAAGACCTGATTTGAACTCAGGTCTTCCTGGTGCTCTGCCCACTGTGCCACCCTTCTACTAGCTGCTGGCTCAATGAGGAGACCAGGATAACTATACTCAGTTTTCTACTTCTCTGGGATTGCTTTGGAGAGGTAGTGTGTAACAATGGCAAGAATTAGGAGATAACTGAATTCAGTCCCACTTGTGACACATATTAATTGTGTGATTATGGACAGATTCGCTTAACCTTTCTTTGTCTCAGTTTCCTCATTTGTAAATGGGGATGATAACACCTGTGGTGCCTATAGCACCTCATAAGGCTATGTTGAAGGTCAAATGAGAGATAATGTATGTAAAGCATGCTTTAAACCTTTCGTGTCTGCTGTGATTATTGGCAAAGAGAAAACAGAATTAGAACTGAGAAATGAAGCTAAGGGTTAACAACATATTAAGACCTTAGAGCAAGTGGAGGTCCCTGATTCTGAGTTTATGCCCTTTGCTGTATCCTGTCATTGCATAAAGGGCTTATGTCTATTGAATATACTGGTTCCAATTCTCAGGACTTCAAAAACGAGTTCTCTCTTCTGAACAGAGGATAAGCCTTCTTTTCCAGAAGGCCCAACTCTCCTGAGAAATCACTGGAAAAAATTCAAAGATTAGGAGGAAGAAAATGGAGGGCAAATAATACATTTAATTCAGCCCCAATCATGAAAAGAAGACTCTGCAGTGAGAAGGTGCTTAGCCAAACATATCACCCAGCATTGAAATATCACTGTCATTCTCTCAAAATTGATGGCTTTCTTCTTAAACTTGATACCTGGCTTTATGATACAGAGCTGGAAGGGTCCATATAGCAATTATATAGTTCAACTTCCCTCATTTTACAAATAAAGAAACTGAGACCTAGCAGGGTAAGTGATTCACCCAAGGATCACACAGCTACTGAAAGTTCAAACCCAGGTCCGCCAGTTCTACATCACATGCTTTTCCTGCTACTTTCTGGTGTCTACCGCCATAATTGCTAACTCTAAATCTGGCTTTCAGAGTCATTGCTGCCATCTACCTTCACCTGGGCTCCCAAGTCTGAGCACGGCCCCTAACTCCTTCAAATCCATTCAACAAACAGTTATTAATATGCAGGATACTATGCCAGGCATCGGTGAGGAGATAGAGAAGAATAAGACACAGTCTCTGTCCCCCTGAAGTCCACTATCTTATAGGAGATATGACACTTATGGGAATAACCATGACACAAAAAAGAACAAGATAAGAGATTTACAAATGAAGTACCATGAGCATTGAGAGGGAGGAAAGATGCCCTTTAAGTGGGCAGTGCCACTGGCACCTGATGGAGCTGAGCCACAGTGTAGTGTCCAGGCCCTGGTGCCAACAGTGTGGAACCCAGTAGTGTATGAAGGTGAGTAGGAGAAATAAAACCCAGAAGACAGATTGGTTTGCATTGGTGGAAATTTCATTGGAGAAAAGTCAACAAGTATTTATTGAACACTTCCTAAGTGCTGGTACAATTCATAATTTTTGTTTTCGGTCTGGACCTGAGATTTCATTGGTATAGAGAACTCTTGCTGGGGAAAGTCTCTCCAATGATACAGAACGGTACTTCTTCTGCAACTTATAGTTTTACATAATTGGTTGGAGACTCTGAAATATTAAGTACGTATACAGTATGTATCATAGGAAGGACTTAAACCTATGTCTTTCTGACTCCAAGGTCGGTCCTCCATCCGCTAAGCCATACTGCCCCTTACCACTATCCTAGGAGAAAAGAAAAAGAAAAGGTTATATGACCTGGTCCCAACATCCAAAAAGCCTACTAGGGAGATAGAGACTTGAAACAGCATCATAGGTTTAGATATCAGAGGCCATCTGGTCAAAGGATCATGGATTTAAAGCTAGAAAGCACATTAAAGATCAGTGATTTCAGAGCTTTCATTTTACAGATGAAGAAAGTGAGGCTCAATGAGTGACTTGCTAGGAATCACGTAGCTAGTTAGTGTCTAAGGAAGATTGTCTTGAGTCCAGGTTCCATACTCTATCTACCACATCTTGCTGCCTCCCTAGGGCAATTCTCTCATTTTATAGGTGAGAAAACTGAGGCCCAGAGGAGCTAAAAACTAACCCCATCCACTGAGTGGCAGACTCAGGATTTGACCTCAGGTCCTCCTTCTGTTTCAAACCAGGACTTTTCCCCACTGCATCACTACCTCAGAGATCATAAAACAGTGTACAATCAAGTACCAAACTATGGGGGACAAATTATGAGTAATCAGAGATTAGTGTAGTTGGAGGTGTCCAAGAAAGCTTTACGAAAGAAGTTAAAATTGAATTGGACCTTAAAGAATTGGCATTTAGAGAAACAGCCAGGGATAGGGAGAACACTCCCAGAACAGGGTGCAACATAGTGATAGGGTTAAGTTTTTTGCTGTTCAGTTGTTTTTCAGTCATTTCAAATTCTCTGTGGCTCCATTTGGGGTTTTCTTGGCAACGATACTGGAGTGATTTGCCATTTCCTTCTCCAGCTCATTTTACAGATAAAGAAACTGAGGCAAACAGAGTTAAATGACTTGCCCATTGTCACCCAGCTAGTAAGTATCTGAGGCCAGATTTGAACTCAGGAAGAATTCAAACTTCCTGACTCCAGGTCTGTCACTCTATCCACTGTACTACCTACAGCCTTAGTGTTAAGTTTAAGCATAGTATAGTCTGATCATATTAAATAGATTCATTTGGGCAACAGTGAGAAATAAGAATGGATAGCTAGGGTATGGTTAGAATATTTAGGATGTGGTCATTGAAAGCCAGGAACAGTCAGTTATACTTGATTTGGTAGAAAATTATGAATGACATGATGAAAGTCCCATCTTAAAAGATTCATTTGGCAAACTTGAGTTCCATATTTCATTTGTCCATTCTATTTCAAGTTCTCATTTTTATAGATAACCAACAATTGATTTATTTGCCTTGCGTTTCATTCTGTTCATACTTTTGGACAAATGATGAAACTGACCAAGCCTTTAAAAGGACACTGATTTAGGGAAGGAAGCATCTACATAAATGCATGAGCTAATCTGAGTAATAAAAGCTTTTGAATACAAATGACCTCACACTTTCATAAGCCCTAAATGATACTTTCTCTTCTGCCTGCCCCATCTGTCTGGGTCTCTTTTTTTCTGGCTCTTCATCTGTTGTTACCTTCCTAGTAGATGCCTCAGAAATAGCACACCCCTCTCAGAAGCAGGCAATGTAGTAAAGGGTGGGAAAAGATATCATCAGTATATTCGTTTAGTTAAAGTCAGATGTGCTATAGGAGGAGAGAGTGATAGGGAACAAGAACAGGCCTTCATCTTGGCCATTAAGCCCACAGTAGGATCATTGTTGCAAAAGTATATGTAGTTGACACCAATGTGAGACTCATTTTAAGGACACTGCATTATGAGTGTGCCACATTTCTGTTGTTGTCATTGTCATCAATTAATGTTTATCATTATTATATTATGCCACAGTATTATTGTTGTTCAATAACGTCCTAACTCTCTGTGACCTTGTGGATCATACACATCAGTACTGCCCATGGGGTCTTCTTGGCAAAGAAACTACTAGAGTAGTTTGCCATTTCCTTCTCCAGTGGATTAAACCAAACAGAGGTTAAATGACTTACCCAGAATCACACAGCCAGTGTCTCAGGCCAGATTTTGAGCTCAGCTCTTCCGGACTCCAGACCCAGCACTCTAACCACTGAATCACCTGCCTCCACTATTAATTATCATCTTACACAAACACATGAAGGTTTTGTGATGTTATCAGTGTAGGGAACCCCTGGTGTGGGAATGCTCTCTATCAAAGCAAATAGCAACCCATCTATTGCTTAATAGATGTCTTTTTATAAAAAAACATTATTACTGTCTTTTGTTTCTATATTACCTTCATTTCTCAATATATGCCTGTCCAGCAATCTAACCTTTGTAACAAAAAATAAAAAAAAAGTTCAGGAAAATTAACCAACATTTCAACCAAATATGACTATAAATGAAAAGTTCGTACTCATAGTACCTGACCTCTACAAAGAAGAGAGAGGGGCATTTGTTCAACTCTTCCTCAGGATCAAGTTGGTTATTATTATCACATAACATTGTTTCATGTTTCTCTTCTTTCCACTGATAGATAAGTCTTAGGCAGTTGTTAAACCCATAGCTAGTAAATGTCAGAGGAAAAGATTATACAAAAGTCCAAGAGGGTCCTTCAAGTAGCCAATAAATTAATCTCTCACGGTATTTTGTGATGAGGTGTACAGTAGCACAGAGTAATAATTTATAACAATTTGTAAAACATCATCTCATTAGTCAACAGCAAGCTATAATGGAAACAACTACAGGATATCTAGTCAGAAGTGGTGAGTTCAGTCCTAATTCTGCTATCTACTAGCTGTATGAAGCTTAGGCAAATCCCTTACTCCCTCTAGGTTCTAGTTTCTTCATCTGTAAAATGGACTTGATGGCCTTTAAGGTCCCTGCCAGCTCTTCATGAATGCTCCTCTGGAGTCAGCTAGGTGGTGCAGTAGGTAGAGTGCTACACTTGGAATCAAGAATATGAGTTCAAGTCTTTCCTCATCCAGTTACTAGATACATGACTCTTGACAAGTGACTTGATTTTGCTGAACCTCAGCTACCTTAATTGTAAAATGAAGGGGTTGAACTATGATTCTATGACTAGAAGATGATTCTCTCTTGCTCTAAATCCTGCGGTGTCACATTAAAAATTAGACTAATCCATCCTGTTAATTCTAGGAAAGTTTATTTTGTTTCTTGTTTTTGCTGAGAGTGGGAGAGTAGAGCAGGGAGATTATAGGAAAGGAAATGGGAAGGGATGGTCTCCCGGGTTTTTTGCCCTGAGGAAATGGTGTGTGCTACACAGACCCAAGAACCTGGAAAACATCTGTAAACATAAGCACATTCCCACTAAAAGGTGCAAGTGCTTACAGTAGGAAGATAGGACAAAGACCGCATCTTCACCAGAGAAGGAAAGGGAGAGAGAGAACTAACAACAGCAGGCAGTTGGATTCATTAAAGGAAAGAAAGACTCCCCGCAGAAGGAGGCCAGCTGATTGATATTCTGACAGCTGCCTATAAACTCGTTCATGAAATGATGGGGCCTAAAGAGGGATTGGAGAGGTTCAGGAGCTAAAGTGACTCACTCAGTATAAATGCCATTAGTGGAAGCAATCTGGAAATTTAAGATTGCAATTTATTTGCCTGCTGGAAAAAGTCTAAGATTTTTGGATAAATAGTGTCCCGTGTTCAAGGAATATCCCTCACTCCCTCCTCCTCACCTTGCCACCAGCTTACCATTGTGGATATCCAGATCCCAGGAAGACCACCTCCCCCACCCAGTCCCTATGTAGAGTCCCTAGAACCTGTTGTAGCCAGTGTGAATTAGTCTGAGGTTACCTTGAGCAGCAGGTGCCAGAGATGAGGATGGCTCTGCTGGGCTAAGACAGAATGAAGAGTGAAGCAATCCTACAAAGATCTCTTAGTCACACTCCCTGATCACAGCAAGACCTAAGAGTCAGGTAGCCCTCTGACTTCTGAATAAAAAGGGTTCCCAGCCCATGCTGATGCCTTTCTAACCAAGGACAACATTTCACCATCTATTACAAGATAAAGCCTTAGTGAATGGTAGACGAAGAAACAGCATTTATGGTGAAATAGAAAAACGATAGGCTGAGTCAGGAGATCTGCCATTGATTAGTCTCATGACGTTTGAAGATGTCATAGAATCCCAGGGCTAGACAGTCAACTCAGAGGTCAATGACTCCAGCTTGTAGATCATAGATTTAGCTTCAGAAAGGACCTTAGAAGTTATCTAGTCCAACCCCCACATTTCACAGATGAGGAAACTAAGGTCCATCAGGGTAAGTGACTTGATTAAAGTCACACAGGAAAGAAGCAGAGCTGGGACTTAAACCCAGCTCTCATAAATATCTACATAAATTCCCTTTGCAGCACCCCAGCAAGCAGTTATCCAGACTAATCTTAAAGACCTAGAAAATGATAGGATTGCACTAGGTGATATTTAAGGAGGTAAAGTGGATCAATTACTGAATTTGGATTCAGGAAGACCTAAGTTCAAATCCTACCTCAGACACTTAATATCTTACTTACCAGACAAGCCACTTAATCTATGTCTATTTCATTTTCCTTATCTATAAAGTAGAGATAATAAAGACACCTACCTCCCAGGGTTGTTGTAAAGATAAAATTAGATAAAATATGTATTTTGCAAACTTTAAAGTGCCATGTAATTGTTAGTTATTATTATTAATTATCCATTGATCCAATGAACCTCCAATGATAAAGAATCTACTACTTTGCAGGGTGCCAGTTTCATTTTTGGACTCCTCTAATTGATAGGATGGTTCTGAGCCAGCCTCTCTCCCTGTAGCTTCTAACCATAGTTCTACCATTTGAAGACATGCAGAATAAATTAAACTTTTATGATAATCTTCCCAGGATTTGAGGATACTTTCCCTACATCTTCACTTTTCCAGGTCAAACATCCCCAATTCTTTCAACTTATCCTTGTAATAACAATCACAATACCACATTTATGTGGCTCTTTGAGGCATACAAGGTGCTAGTTACTCTGTGAACCTTTCTGTACCTCGTCTACAATAATCCATTTGCATAGCACTTTAGGAGTCAGAATATTCCATTGCATGCATGATGTCATTTGATCTCCACAATGACCCTCCAAGATAGTCAGTGACTGGTATTATTATTCCTGTCATCATCATCATCATCATCATCATCATCATCATCTCCATTTTATAAGAGGATGTTGAAGCTCCCATATCTAGAAGACAACAATCTTCTAATGCCTAATCTACTCTTCTTTCTCCTACATCAGGATGCCTGAATTGGACTAAATCATATTTAAAAATTGTTATCAACTCTAAAATAACAATTCCAGATGCAGCTTCCAAAACAGCATGTGATTGTTTTGATTTGGTTTTTGTCAATTAAAGTAAAAAAAAATTCAGTTTCTTCTTCCTGTGACAATTAAGAATCCTTTTTCTGTAGAGACTGAGGTCAGAAGTGAAGCCAAAATATGGCATCTCCTCCTACCCTCTATTTCTTATCCTAGTTTTCTGGCTAAGATTCCCTATCTGCTGAGCAGCTTCTCTCTCGTTTCCTGGACATTTAGCAGGAGGGACCGTGAGAAAATTGTAAAGTAAGCCACATTGGTTAGGTCTTTACAGCCTTTGCTCTCTGCAAGCTTTGGCCTTGTTAGAGGTACTGTCTCCCTGTTGCCCCACCATACATACACTGGATCATAGACTTAGAGCTGAAAGGAACGGACCTTAGGGACCATCTTTCTAGACCAATCCCCTCATTTTACAGATGAAACTATTAAGGCCTAGAGAAGTTAGATGACTTGCCCAAGGTCACACAGGTAGCTAATGGCAGGGCTATACTCTGACTCTAGAGCAGCATCCTTTTTACTGTACCATGATGCTTTCTAATATTGTCTTGTTCTTTTAGCTCTTCCCTTATTAAAACTTGTTCTTAGGGATTGTAGGATCCTGTTAAGGTATAATGAATATGTGACTCCACTTAGGGGGTCTATTTTAACATGAAAAAAATTTTAACTCAAAAAAAAAATATCCTGATTTGAGGCATCAGGAGGTTGGGTGGGAGGATTATTTTGGAATTTGGAGGTAGACAGCTTTTCCTGAACACCTGATATTACTTACTGAGGCTGGCTTTGACAACTAGAACAATATTTTCCTCTTACCTAAAAATAATGCATGTAAAATAACCAAAATTCTATGCCATGAATGAATGAATGAATGAATGAATGAATGAATGAATGAATGAGGGGAAAACATTTATTAAGGACTTATTTTGTGCCAAGATATAAATATAGCCCCTATTCTCAAGAAACTTAAATCAAAATAGGAGACAACACAAAGATGGAGTGGTTGCCAGGGAAGGATATTTTGATTTGGAAAGTGGTAAGATTCCAACCAGTTCCTATACAGAAAACTTACCAAATCCATATGAGTCCATAAGATGTTTCAAGATGCCATGTCATTGTGATAATAATACCTGTCCTGACTTTCACAAAAAGTCATTCTAGGCATCAAATGATATCATGAAATCTTGTTTTTCCTTCCTTTAATTATGACATCTCTTACATCCTGTGTCATGTATATTTCCTCTATTTCTACCCACCTCATTCTCCTGGCTATAGGTGAGCATCAAAGGTTTGTTTGGTGCCACTGAATACCTCCCATCCCCCCAGCTTTTGAACGACCGAGATGTCCTGACTCTGAGGTGCAGTAACGATGGAGGAAAATTTTCTGCTTGGGAGTACATATAGCTCATGGCATGCTGAGAACTCTCCCACTTGGGCCTTCTCTTCTGGATTATGGCTGCTGTTCAGGACAGTTGTTCATAGCCCTACCCCCAACCCTCAGTTTATGGCAGCAATAATAGTCACAGAGATGGCATTCTGCATTTATGTTTTGCCTTTTTTAATAAGATCACTTTGTTTGGCTTCTTAATATTTAATCCCATTTTATATTTATTTCCCAATCATTTAAAATCTCTCGTGTTTTAACTGTTGTTTGGAAGGAACCCAATCGTTTCGCCTCTGCTGAGTGTGTAATCTCTTCTGGTTGTATAATCTATGCCTGGGACAAAATCTCTGCTGGGCAGTTCTTCCTGTTGGTTTCCTATGACCAGTGATCAATATTGCCCTGCTGGTCCCATGGTCACTTCTGATCATTGCTAGGTACAGCTCTACTGTGAACATAAGATCATGGAGCTGTTCTCTGCTTCCACTTCTGGATTATGTTGGAATACTCAGCTGGGGTGCTACTTCTTCCTCATAGGAGAAGCAACAGGTTCTGTTTGTTTAAAACCCATAGGGTTTTCTGCTACAGGAAAGCAAAAACTCAATAGAATTAGGCAGAAAATTCTTTCAGTGGCTTTTTCCCATATGGAAGTCTGTTCCTCTTATTCTTGGAAATGGACATTTCTTCTTTAAAAGTAAAACTTTTCGGAACACAGAGTCAGAAAACTAGGGCCCTCAGGTATAAATCTATCTTCTCCATCTGTATTTCCTGGTTACCAAGAGCTATGTAATATATCACAGCCTAAATAAAGGTGAGAAAGTCCATGTGGTTCATTGCTTAATTTTCACGTTTTAAACTGCTTTCCGCATGTTAAACTGACCATTTAGAGGAAAACTGACAAGAGCTGTTGGGGTTCAGAGTCCCCCAGTTTCTCAATTCTAAAACTATTTTATTCTACCATGCAAATTCGCGGATGGGGAAGGGCAGAGTTAGAGGAAAAGGCAGAGGAAGAAAACAATTTCAGGGACTACAGTCATTTTTCTCCCTGCTTAAATGAATTATTGGTGTTTCATATGTATATATGGCTTGCAAACCTTTCCAGGCTTTGAGTCTGCCACATATTTGATACAATTAAACTATAGAAAAATAGAAAAGAATATCCTGGTTGTATACTTGTAAAGAACATTTAGGGTTAGTCTAAATTAATCTTATTTCCTTTTAAGGGAGACACCCTGGAGAAGTTTTATCTAGAGGGTTGAGATTTGTCCTCTGATGGCCAGTGTAGTAACCCTTTCTTTTCCAATTATAAATGATTGTCATGACTACCACTATTGCTGGAAACACTCTCTTAGTTTCTTCAAAAACAATCCACAAATATTAATTAAGGGTTTATTTTTCTCAACAATGTGTTGCTTTGCCAGTAGGGAAAGGTAGGAGGGCTATATCTTTGAAGAACTGACAGTCTGATTGTGTTGAAAAGACTAAAAAAGACCCAAAAACACACATAAGTAGGATATAGACCATTGAACAGGAGAAAGAAGGGCATTTTAGGCAGAGGAAAAAAATTGGAACAAGAACAAAAGGGCAAGCAGAATAACTATGTCCTATTTGTGGAATGGTAAGACCAGCCTTACAAGAAGAGGAGGCATATGCTTGGGAATGGCATGAAAGAAGATTGGATAAGATAGTTAGAACCAAATTTCAAAAGGCAGAGGAGTTGAGATTAGTTATGTTAGGATGTAGGGAGCCATTTTACACATTAGCCCTAAGCCATGAATAGGACTAGGGAAAAGTACTACACATGAAGGACACAGGGCAGCAGAGTTAGTCTTCTGGTCAGAACATCAAAGTTTGCTTCCAGGCTGCAAACAGTACTCAGAAGTCTGAACGATTTGGTCCAGATGGTCTGGAGATTCAAGTTTATGGTCAGTTGAAGATTTAGTCTACTTCTTCCATATGTTACTTCTCCGAGAATAGCCATTCTAGGATCACAGAATCTTATTAAAGACCATCTCATACCTGAAGAGGAATCCCTTCTATAGCATTCTTTACAAGTGGCCCAATATCTCTTGAAGATGTCCAGTGACAAAGATTTCTCAATCTTCTGAAGCAGCCCATTCCACTTTGGGACAGTTCTGATTGTTAGAAAAATTGACACATCAAGACCAAATCTCTTATTACTCATTGTTCTGCCCTCTAGTACCAAGGAGAACAAGTCTAAACCTTGTTTATGTGCTAGCCCTTCAGATATTTGAAGATAATTAGCACAATTCCCATTGAGTCTTTTCTCCTCTAAGATAAGCTTCCCCAGTTCCTTCAACTCATCCTTGTATGGCATACTCTTCAGTCCTAGCAATTAAAGAAAGTTCCAGATGAATGGAAAATATCATCAGCTACCATATCATTCTTTCTCTCTGCTGGGCTTCCTACATATCTCCCATACCAGCTTCCACTGCCCCCAATCTGCTTCCCCAGCAGAGTGCTGAAAGGGTGGTGACATCAGACAGGAAACAGAACAGGTAGATGCATTCCAAAATGAAAACTTGACATTTCTCTAGGCCAGCTACATGAAAGGCTATTAGGTGCTGGTGTCCCATAGCCTGCTGTCATTGGAAAGTAATAGATAGAGATCTACACATCTGAAAGCCCCAATCTGAAAGCATTGTCAACAGGTAATTTAAGTGACCTAGAAGGATGTATAATTAGAAGTATCTTTCTCTTCTCAGTTCACTTGTCTTTGCTCACACTGAGCTTTGTTCTCCCATAGGGCACAAGAATTATGGTCAGCTATTTTATATTTAGTTGATTGTGCTTGAAGATATCTCCTCCCAGCTAGAGTGATCCACTTATTAAACTCACCCCCTCTCAAGTTATGAGAGTTTTACAGGGAACACAGTCACTCTAGTATGAATCATCATACACTGATAAAAAATAAATGAAATATAAAGCCCCCAAGGAGATGTTGTTAAATGTTTCCGTTAAGGAGTTCATTTCTGGGGAAGCCTTAACAGCAGTCATTTTCTTTAATAAAACCAAAGTCAGTCTGACTCTTTCAAACTTCCGCCAAAGGCCACTCAAGGGTCATTTCTGAAGTTGGTTGTCTGATCACGTGGGTGATTTGGCCCACCCTCTGACAAACCCCTTTCACCCTTTCTTAACTACATGATAAGTTCAAACTGATTTCTAAATGATCATGAATGTTGACAATGACAATTCTAGCAGCAGATTCACCAGTTGCAAATCCATAGACAATATTAAAATCATAGCCACAACTCAATGGGGATTTAACAGTATGGACTTTTGATAATAATAGCAATTAGCATTTAAAGCACTTAAGGTTTGCAAAATGCTTTACATATATTAATTCACTTGATCTTCACATCAACCCTGTGAATTAAGTGCTATTATTATCTCCATTTTGTGGATGAGGAAACTCAGAAATGAAGAAGTTTAAGTGACTTGCCCAAGATCACATAGCTAGAGAGTGTCCTGACTCCAAGTTCTGTGTTTTATCCACTATCACTTAGCTGCCATTATTATTTTGATAAAGAGATTTATTTTCATAGAAATAACTTAAGTGGCAGGACAATGTATCCTGGTCAATCTCAGTTAGCCATAGCCAGAGGAATAAGAATGGGTTGATCCACACAGCCATTTTCCAAGGCACTATTCTTCACCTGGTGGCAGTTACCCAAATTGTAGACCCAAATATCTTGAAACTATTCTCTAAATTAAAGATAACCAGCCAGTCATGCCTACAAACCCAAACCTATAAAGTGATGCCAGATACCACATCTGGGTTATGTCCTATGATTCTCCCTAGCAGAATTTTTTTTCAGAATTTTTGATAGGGTAGAAAGTCTTATGCAGTTTCCTACTCCATCATTCCCTCAAGATGTCAAAGTGACTTTTTGCGGAAGAGCAGCCTCCTTATTTTACAAATGGGGGAAAATGAGGCTGAGAAAAGTGAACTGTTGTACCCAGAGAGAAACAAGGAGTAGGTGCAAAGGCAGGAGAAGATCTCAGGTCTTCTGCCTTCAAATCTCATGTTCTTTCTACTGTAGTATATTAACTAAATCTACTGACTCCCAGTACAAGATTCCTGACATTCCAACATAAGTCTTACCTAGCTAATTATTTCATTTATCAGATCTCTTTGGAGCTAAGTGTTCTATGCTCCAGGAAACCTAAATAAATCAAAACCTAACCCACAAATTCTCAAATATTAGTGATATTGAAGCAGGTCTATACAGCAGATACTCCATGCCTCAAATTGCCATCTCATTGGCCTCTGGCCCAACTGTGGAAGAAATCTTATAGACTCAAAGGATCAGAGGGGTTTAGAACTGACAGTAAGCCAAGAAATCATCATTTTGAAAATGGAGAAACTGAATCCCACATTATCAAAAATGAGTTGCCCAAAAGTATTCCAACTCTTAAACTCAGGTGAGACAGTTGCTGTAAGGGATAACAATGTGATTTCATCATTGCACCCAAGGAGCAACAAGGAATAGTCGCAAAGTTAGGTGCTCCCCACCAACACAGATGATACCTCAGTAAATAGGCATTCTGAGTTGCGATGCCTTAAAAAATGAATTATCGGCGCAGCTAGGTGGTACAGTGGATAGAGCTCTGGCCTTGGAGTCAGGAGGACCTAAGTTCAAATCCAGCCTCAGACACTTAACACTTATTAGCTGTGTAACCATGGGCAAGTCACTTAACCCCAATCGCCTCACCAAAAAGAAAAAAAAAGCAAAAAAGAAAAGAATTATCTAGTGGCCAAGCAAGGCTAGTCCTCAGACAACAGACGTATACTTGAAGCCTTTCAGCTTGAGCCTAACCTACCAGAACTTGCTTCTGTGAACCCAGGGACACCTTCACTCCATGAAGAAGCATTGAGGACTTTAGTGAAGGAAGGAATCATTATCACTATCATAATCATAACAATAACATTTACTTCACCTTTTTGACAGCTATAAAGTGACTTATATTCATTTTCTCCTTTTGCTGTCTTCATTTTACAAATTAGGAAAATGTGTGACTTGCCCAGGGTCATATGGGTAGAAAATGGTGAAATTAACACATAAAGCCAGGTCCAGTGCTCTTTCTAGCAGACCATCACTATACCATGTATGCTTCCCTCCTGTGGCAGGGAAAGGGCCAATAATAGTGGGTATTGTACCATCACAGCGGCTGCCAGGAGAAGTGTCTTAACATGGACTCTATTCTATCAATGCTACATATTTGAGGGATGAAAACTTCATCATTTCAGAGATATGAGTGTTATTCACAAGACAGTATTGGGGCAGTCACCAATGACATGAAGAAAAAGAGTCTTGGGGCAGTTAGGTGGCACAGTGGATAGAGCACCAGCCCTAGAATCAGGAGGACCTGAGTTCAAATCTAGCCTCAGACACATAACACTCACTAGCCATGTGACTGTAGGCAAGTCACTTAACCCCAATTGCTTCACCAGAAAAAAAAAGAAAGAAAGAAAGAGTTGTGTGTCAGTCAACCCCAGTGCAGGTTAAATCATTCAAATTCTATTACCAAGAAAATAAAAATAAATAAATTCTATTACCAAGTAGTTAGGAATACAGATATTCCCGTAACCTACTAAACAGGGGCCAAAATAGAGGCAGCAGCAAGATACCTTGAATCTACCTTTTCCACCTGGAGCCAATGGACTTAGAACGGAAGAAAACAGGCTTTCTCTCCAGTATCTTTTCTCCCAGATCAATTACAGGAAGCAGATATCTTGAAGTGAACACTATATTTTGGTTCTGAATGGGATAATATAGATGTGCTAAACCACCCCTTTAAGTAGAACAAGCATTTTCACAAGGCTGGGGTTTCTGAATTTATATACTGCATTTAGCAGAGAAAGGGTGGACCATGGCACCTTTTCTGTCTTCTTGCCTTGGTTTTCCGCAGACTGGCACTTGAAGTTGCCAAATTTTTCCATCTCTTCCACTGAAGAGTCTCCGGCCTGTATAGGATCTTAGCATTTTAGTGTTGGAAGAGACCTTAGAGTTCAATTAGTCTGACCCCATTCAGGAATTTGACCTCCAAGTTCCCTGTCCAATTTCTGAGCCTTTGCAATTTTGCAGATAAGGAAAATAAATCCAAAAAGTTTAAGTGATTTGCCAGAGGTTAAACAAGTTGTAATGGGCAGAGCCTGAATTGGAACTCAGGTCATCTGACTCCAAGTTCAATGTCTTCTCCACTAAGGCTTTCAGTCTTTCTCTTCCCTCTTGGATCAGTCTTGGGTGACACTCGCAGACTGTGTCTGGGGGAGTGGCAGAGGTGGAAGGAAGGGAGGTGCTTCTTGAAGGCCAATTAGGGTGTCCTTTTCTCCGCCTTATTGAATAGCATCATAAAATGTTAGAGATGGCCTTGTAGATCATCCATTCCAACTCCCTCATTTTATAGATGAGGAAATTGACAGTAAGACAGGACAAAAACTACATGCAAAAGGTCATATAACATTTCATTGACAGACTTGGAGTATAATATGATGGTTCAGTCCCCTGAGGCTAGAGAGTCCTCTGAAGAATCAACTCTCCCTGCTATGTCTAATCCTTTTGTAAGCCGACTCAAAATTAATAGTCTAAAGTCATTTACAAAGCACTTTCCATTTATCCTGTTTGATCCTTACAAGCCCAGGAGTTCAGCAGTACAAGTTTTACTGTCTTCTTTTGCTAGATGAGGAAACTGAGGCTCCGAGAGATTAAGTGATTTGTCCAAGTTCACCCAGCTAGTAATTGACAGGGCTGGGATTTGAACCCAGGTCTTCTAATTCCAGATCTAGTGCTAGAGTTGCTTCATGGACATTATCTCCCTTCCCCCCTACTCCACTTCCCATACATACACACACACACGCACATGCACACGTGCACACACACGCCCATGCACACACACACAGCACTATCTTGTAGCCAGTCCCATCAAGGCTTTTTTTCTGGCAAGGTGACAGGTGTGCTAATCTAACAGACTAATCCATAAAGTAATGGGTGTAATGTGTGTCAATATGGTATTCCTCCTAGGGAAAAATATTTTCATTTTAACAAGGACCTCCTGAAGACATGCCAAAGGAATGATTCT
Source organism: Vombatus ursinus (assembly GCF_900497805.2). Lineage (NCBI taxonomy): Eukaryota > Metazoa > Chordata > Mammalia > Diprotodontia > Vombatidae > Vombatus > Vombatus ursinus. The sequence goes on from NW_020951860.1 coordinate 3,043,154, forward strand.
AAGAATGGAAATTTAGAGCACCATAGCCAGCTGGTGGGGGAGATGTATTCAGGGTTGGCAAATTGTCAGTGTCCTGCATGTCATACCATATAGCTGACTGCCAGTGTTTCTAGCCAGCCTTCATTGTAGGTCAAATTGGATGATATGTATCATCAGAATCCATATCACCATCAGGTCATTCCTTAGGGGAATTCTGATAACGCAGCAGAAAACCAAATCAGGCTTCTGTGTCCAGATGTTACAGCCAATGCCTAAAATCCAGAATTCCTTGATTCTGCCTGAAGGTTTCCCCACTTTAACTACCCACCCCATAAAAGAAAGAAACTTTTTTTAAAGCATCATTATTTTCAGTTTTATATACACCTGGATAAAAGACAATGTAAGACTACTTCAAATTCTAAATTTATGACCTTACAGTCATTTGCTTTTGATAAGAGCACCCGCTTAACAACTTGGATATCAGTTATTTCCTAATACAGAGGTGTGAAGAAAGTGCTTTATAAACCATCACCTACACAAATTGCATTAAGACTTTGGGAACACTCCACATAAATGTGAGCTATGATTATTTTTGGTGAAAGTTGTAGGATAAGAATCTCTGGCATTTACATAATGGTTTATGGAATATATTATGTCACAGGACCCTCACCATAGACTTGTGAAGTAGGGAGGGAGGAGTGACATCCGCATTCTAGAGATGGGGAAATCAAGGCTCAGATCACACGGCAGAGTCAGAATTTGAACATAGCTCTGAATGCAAGTCCAATGGTCTCTCTACAACACCTTGCTGTTTCATGTAAATCTAGAGAAAAGAGTGCCATTCATTGGACCATTTGGGAAATAGAAGGAGAATTTGATGCCACGGTTCAGTTTCCACATTTTCAGCCATTTCCCTTATCGACCAAGCTACATGAAAAGAGCCTCCATAAACAGATGAGTGAGAACTGAAGCATGTTTGCTCCCTTATAAGCCAGTTCATTACTTTAAGCCGCTGACTGGACCCTGCCAAACCAGCAGGGGCCTTGGCTTGAGTTAGATGGTCTCTCCTTAAGCTCTTTGTTTTCTTTGTACTGTTATTCATGTGAAAAAAAAATGAGTTTTTTTTTCCTTTGTTTGTTTCTTTGGTTTTTGTTTGTTTGCCTATTTGTTGTTTTGGTTTGTTTTTGGAAAGGAAAATGGGTGTCCTATTTGAAAGCTGAGTTCCTTGTTTCTTTCTTTTGCCCCATCACTGGCTGCATGTTCTCTATTGATGTCTTGTTCCTGGTCCTTGACAATGACCATCTTGTCTGTGAAAGGAAGCACTTCGGCTGGCATGATTGATAAGAAGAAAGGGAAGTTTTCTTGGTTTAGTCACTCCACAGAAACCCATGGTAATGTTCCACTGTGCTCTGTGTGTGTACGTGCGAATTAACGTCTTTGTGTGTGTATGTGTGTCTGTGTGTCTGTGTGTGTGTGTGTGTGTGTGTGTTGATGGGAGGGTGCTCCTCTTGGGGGCTTGTCTTGCAGTACCCCTGTATGTGTTTCAGGGGATGGCCCACTGCCCATCCATGGCCTTTTAATTTCTTCAGACGTGTAGCCAGTGGCCCATAGCAATCAAGAGTTGTTGTCTTACTTCCATACCAGCATGGATTACAGGGCAGTTTCTTCACTTGGACAGTGCCTGGATCATGTAACGGTTTAATTGGCACAGAAAATCCTTTGAAATTAAGAATAACATAGCTACTCCTTATGCACATCCCCAGTTGTCCTTTTAAGAATGCTTCACTACCATTTCAGATAAAAGACAAGACTTTGCTTAAAACAAAGTGAAACAGAGGCAGGTATAACCCCTATATGCCTCAGAATTTCACATCAACATGTCTAGTAGGCAGATATGGCTAAAGTATGTCAAGGTATATGATGGGTCAAGAGCAAGAAGGCTTTTCATTTTTGACATTCATCTTTTTTGGCGTTTATGGAACAAATAACCTGATCAGATCAAAAAGGTTCATCTTCTCAGCTCCCAATGTTAAAACCATTCCAAAAACCTAGCCCCTTCATTAACAAAAGTTCTTTCAGAACTTGTGCTGATAGACGTGCTAATTTATATGTTTGTATAAATTATGTATATATACATATATATATATATATATAAAGATTTATGAAGCATTTTACATATATTGTCCTCTCTTTTGATCCTCAAAACAATCCAGTGAGGTAAGTACTGAATGTGTTGTCATCCCATTTTCCAGATTAGGAACTGAGGCTCAGAGACATGAAATATGTTGCCTGGTCACTAGACTAATTAGTGGTTAAGTTAACACTCAAACTTAGGCCTTCTGACTCCATGCCTCATGCTACCTATGCAGCTCCCATGATCTCGGTCAAGGGAGTTGACTTTTGATTCAGTGTAAGGAGTTAATGTGTAGGGAAAAGTAGAGAGAGATATGGCCTTGTAAACCTGGGTTTATTTTCAGCTAACCTGACCACAAATGATTCCAAATATGAGGAGGGTTCTATCTCCTAGAGTGAGCACTCATTTGTGAATTTTTCATTCAGTTTTTCCCTCCTCTCTTGGACACAGACTTCTCTTGATTACCTGAAATATCTCTTTCTCCAAAAGAAACCAGGAAATTCCTGTCATTATTATCCTAATAATCAATAGTCCTCCCCAGGTTTTGGCCCTGGGGCTGAATGGCAAACAAGATAGATCCATGTTTTTATCCCCCAACTCAGTCTGTTCTAGAAGAAGAACTGGGCAGACTGTATGTGGCACCTCATCTGAAAAACAAAGGATAAAGCAAAACCCACAGGATTTAGAGCTGGAAGGGTCTTTAGACACCCTCTGGATCAGCAATTCTCAAAGTGTGGTCTGAGGACCCCTGAGGGTCTCTGAGATCCTTTCAGGGCGTCCACATGGTCAAAACTACTTTGACAATACTAAAATATTATTATCTTGTTAATCCTCCCTTTTACAACTACATATCTATGTGACGACAGATTTTCTTCGTGTTTCAACCAAAACAACATATCTCAGAAGATATGAGAACGCAGCTGTCTTCTACTAAGCTAAACACTAAAGAGATTTGTAAAAATATGTAAAACAGTGTCACTTCTTACTAAGTTGCTTTGGTTTTATTTTGGATTTGGGGTTTTTTTTTTTTTGCTTTGAAATACATATTTTTCATTGAAAATACTACTTATGTTAATAGGTAATAAGTTTGTTTTCATTTTAAGTGAATTAAATAAATATTTTTAAATGTTATCAGTTTTAATTCCTAATATGGTAAATCTCAATAGATATATACATATATATGTATATATATATACATACAAACATACATGTATGTGTGTGTATATATATATGTATGTATATACACACACATACATATTGGAGAGGCAATCAAGATTAAGTGACTAGCCCAAGGCTAGTAGGTATCTGAGGCCACATTTGAACTCAGGTCCTCCTGACTACAAGACCAGTGCTCTATCCACTGTGCCACTTAACTGCCCCTCAATAGATGTTTAGCACATCATATAAAAGCTCTTTGGATCCTCAATAATTGTTTTACAGTTTAAAGGGGTCCCAAGGTCAAAAAATTTGAGAATTGCTGATCTAGATCAATCTCTTATTTTGTGGATGAGAAAATGGAGGCCAAGAAAGTTGAAGTATTTTGCCTAAGATAACACTGGTAGTAAATAACAGAGCCAGAATTTGAACCCAGCTCCAGTGCCTCCAAATATACTGTTCTTTACACTAAGCCAAGCTTCCTTTCTTTTATGTAATACTAAAAGGGAAAGGGGAGGCAAAAATGGAGAAAGGACCCACCTCAGTACCAAAATGTTTCTTCTGAAAAGGGAAAAAAAGAAATGGTTTCTATGAAACGCACCCCCCCCCCAGTTAGATATAAAGGCAACTTTCCCTCTGGACATCCTACTGACTTGGGAAGTCCAAATACTGAAGAGATAACAAGCCTATGATGACATGACTTAACATATGCTTATCTCTCAAGCCAAGTTGTTGAGATGGATATGTCAGCATTACTGAACCCCAACCTGGTGAGCAGTCACCAAGCTCTAGTTTAGTTGTGTTTTGTCGGTCCCCATACTCTTATAACTCCTTGAAGTATTCCCACAATGCCTAGCTAGTGGGCTTATACCTTGAGTTCACCCAGTAAAACTGAGTCCAAGGTGACCCAGACTGTAGATTAAGGGTTCTTAACCTGGGGACCCATAAGGAGTCTTTGGATAATTTTTAGGAGGTATATAAACTTGGAACTTTAGATACTCTGAAAACTGTGTTTCAATATAATCGGTTTCCTTTGCAATCCTATGTATTTTATTGTATGCATTTTAAAACAATATTCTGAGTAAGGTTCCATAGGTTTCACCAGACTGCCAAAGAGGTTCATCACACACAAACAAGTTAAGAACCCCTGCTCCAAATTCTTCCTAAATGATAGGAATGTGATGATTTAGAAGACAGGAGCCAAATGAAGACCTTGGCACAGGTGGGCATTGCCAAAAAGTTCACAGCAGCCACACCTGGTGAGGCACAGCTATGAATTTGGCATGGAGAGAGAGAGAGAGAGAGAGAGAGGCCTTAAATATATGGTCAACCAAACTCTTTCTTTCCAGTTTAAGTTTTAATAATAACATAGTAACAGTAACAATAGCACATTTCTAGAGCACTTTCACAACCTATGAGGTGGGTAGTGGATTTGCCCAAGGTCATACAAGTAAGTGTAGTGAGTAAGGAAGGAGCCAAGATTCAAACTCAAATTCCATCTCTTAGAGAGCTGGGTAGATGGTAAGGAATGAAGGGGAAAGAAGTCATCTACTAAAAGTTTCTCTCTTTATGAATGGTAAGTTAGGAAACTGGTCCCACAGGCTATCAATGTTTGATGCTAAATTTATCCATTTGTCAGACTACATTGAAGTGTGCCAGTGCTGTTTTTTTTGTTTCAAGGTGATCATTTATGTATCTCAAAACATTTCCGGGGGGTGGGGGGGTGGGGGGGGAGGATTGCTCTCAAGACCAGTTCCCTACCCTCACACCCCACTCACACCCTTCAAGACAGTTCTCACCACTTTTCATCGACTAGCAGCAGAGCTTATCTGCGATAAGCAATAAGACAAAAACCTAGGAAATCCTACTTTCCTCTCCCTTCAAACCTCAGGACACTGGGACTTATTCCAGTGGATTTCATTCTCCTCAGAGGCAACTACTACCATTCTACCCCTTTGTCCAGCCAACTCCAATACTTCTACCCATAGTCACTTTCTGCAAATCAACATTGCAGTTGTCACTCAATATTAGGCATGTCAGCAACTAACTTTCTCCCATTATCCCAATTTTCTGCTTTCTCCCTTTTGACTCTTACAGTGAGCATGCCCACAAGTGAGACAGAGTCGGTCAACACTGAAAACGTGGCTGGAGGCGACATCGAGGGAGAGAACTGTGGAGCGAGGCTGGCGTGAGTAGGCATGGCAAATCCAGTGGGCCTAGGGCATTGATGGGGGCATTGCTCTATAAGTTGGTCCTGAAATCAGGTATTTAAGGGGTATCAGCTGGCCCAACACAATGGGAAGACAAAAGTCTATCACCAAAAAGAAGCAGAAACACCAGACAATGGCATAAGTAGAGTGAAAGGAATGATTTTTTGGTTATGCCTAATGGATTGATAGGCTGGGGTGGGAGGGTTGGGAAAGAACGTTACCATTGAGGTAGAGCTCCAAGTAAAAATTCCCATGCTTCCTGTGAAGCATGTGCTTTGGGATCTCATGTCCTTACATTGAAACAACAAATATAAGTATACTCTATTGTAGAGTTCTTCAGCTTTACAGAGTCTCACTGGAACTTTTCACCATCCACAGCAAAGAGACTATGAGACAAAGGGGATATTAGGCCTTGCTGATCAGGTTTTAAATTCTGTTAGACAGGATAACCTGGGCTGAAAAGAAAGCAGAAAAGTATGATATGGGCCATTAAAAGACTTGACCTGTGTCACTGAAGGAAAGAAGTGTCGTTAATGTGAACACCAGATAACTCAAAACTCATCTTTGTTTAACTTTGGAATGTAATAATAATAAAATAATATACAAAGGTTTTCAAAGTCCTTTATATATGTATTATATTATTTGAGTCCCATAATAACCCTATGAAATAAGAGCTACAGTTATCATTACTTCGTTTTACTGTTGAGGAAATTGAGGCTTAGAGAATTTAAGTGAATTGCCCATGGTCACACAGCTATGAAGTGTTAGAGGTAGGATTTGAACAGGGGTCTCTCCTGACTCCACATCTACTGTTCTTGCTATGGTTAATCAAGCAATCATTATTTATTACATATCTAACCAATGCCAGTTGCTGAATAGGGGATACAAAGAAAAAAAGAAAACAGATCCTGCCCTCAAAGAGCTTACACTCTAAGAGGGCAAACAACATGTATACATAAGTAAATACAAAATATGCATAAAATAAATATGAGGAATGGACAACTATGTGGCTCAATAGATAGAGAGTAGGGCCTGGAATCAGGAAGACTCATCTTCTTGCATTCAAATGTGGCCTCATACACTTACTAGCTGTGTGGCCCCGGGCAAGTCTCTTAACCCTGTTTGCCTCAGTTTCCTCATCTGTAAGATGAGCTGGAGAGGAAAATAGCAAATCACTCCAGTATCTTTACCAAGAAAACCCCAAATGAAATCATGAAGCATTGGCCATGACTGAAACTACCAAACAACAACAAAATAGGAAGTAAATTTTGAAGTTGGAGGTGGCACTGTACCATGCTTCTTACTCGAGACAGCCCCCCCTCAAACACACAACACATAAGTGACCTACACACACACACACACACACACACACACACACACATCTCCCATTGTGGTCAGCTCCAGGCAGTGATAGGGAGAAGGGCCTTAAATGATCCACTCTTCATTCCACTTATGAAAAATTAAGAGTCAACTCCATTAGCTTTGTTATGTTAATCTTGAACATGGAAACAGTAAGACCGTCTGAAATATTGACCCAAAGAAATGAACATTGAAATGGTCTAATTACTAGAAGTTTTTTTTTAAAGTCAGACATTAGATATGAAGAAATTAATTCTTCCCTTTGGAGAATAAAAACAACATCCCCTGCTGCAGACACTTGCTTGAGGCATAAGGATCACAGACTTCAGCTCCGTAAATAGACTGCCTTGTACTAGTAGGTGAATCGAAATGAAATTAATTGAATTGAATCTAGTTGAATTGAAATGAGATACATCTAGATAGATAGCACTGAAGAAGCCTGGTTTCATGTAGGATGAGTCTCTAAAGATTTCATCAAGCAAAGGGCATCCTTTTCACCCCTCAGAAATGGCTCCGTTATTTTGGTCATAAGACAGTCCCCCAATGAGGAGCTTGCAGGTGGTCTGAGCATTTGTTGTGCCAGCCTCCAGGATGATTTCTGAGGATGAGGAGAAGCTCTTATGAAACTCAAGGCCTGGGGATAGACCAGCTCTTATGATTTCTCCCTCCTGGGCATGTAGGACTTTTACTATCACTCACTCTGACAGAGGCACCAGGGAGTCTGCACTGCAGATTTCTGAGGAAGGTAGGGAGGTAATTATTGTCAAAACGCTAAAATACCATGCTAATTACATTTTTAAGCAGTAGCCTGGTATTTTGTTTGCTTCCTCTCCCTCATTCGGGATAGTAGAAAACAAAGTCTTTGAATTTCTGGAGGCAGCCTTTACCCAGTGAAAACCAATTGAGAAGCCTTCCAGTCTCATCAGTGGAAGGGCTACACTTGCTCTGATATTCTCAGAAGGCTCCATGGAAAGATCCTGTCTCCAGGAGTGGAGAAGGAAATGATGCTGGGCCCTAAAACATGTTCCAAGTGTCCAGAACAAGACAGAACAGGTAGAATAAGAACAGGGAGGATGCTTAAACCTGTAGCTTTAGGAAGATGCTGAGGTATAGGTGGGAGCCAATGTCATTCTGTGCCAGAATTGAAAAGCACCTTGGAGCTCCTCTACTGCACCCCTACCATTTGACAAGTCAAGTCAACAAGCATTTATGAAGTGCTTACTATGTACTAAGCATAGGAAAGAGAAATAAAAGCAGAAAGAAAGGCAGTCCCTGCCTTCAAGGTGCTTACATTCTAATGAGGGAAGACAACTCATAAAAGGGAGCTGAAGGAAGGGGCAGGGCAAGAGATGAAGGTTGGAGGTAGGAGCCTTGTAGAAAAGGTCTGGGAAAGTCAAGAATACAGTCTGGAGAGGAGTGAAGATATGACCAGTCTCTTCCTTAAAATGGAAATTGTAGGAAGAACCAGACAGTTTGAGGGAGAGGTGTCAAGTCTGGGGGTAGAATGAGCTCCCAAGGTGAGGAGGTTTCTGAGGAAGACCAGGAGAGTTAGGAGTGCAGCCTGGTGATGGGGAAATAGAGGGTGGAAGGAGAGGTAGGAATGAAAAGCAGCTAAAGATGAGCAAAATGAAATGACTTCTCCAAGTAAGAATTAGAACTCAGGTCTTTGGATTCCCGCCTCTTTCCTTCACAAGAGTAAGCTAGGAGCCCCTGCCTCTTCTTATTAAATTTAGCAACATTTGTAAGCCCTACTATGCATAAGAAGACCCCTGTGTAGGCCCTGGGGATTCTTCAAGTCTTCATTTGAACCATATAACAAGCATATGAGGCAAAAGCAATAGGTATCATTATCCTTGCCTTACTGTTGAGGAAACTGAGGCTTAGGGAGTTTAAATGACTTGCCCGTAGTAAGTGGACATCAATGCAGGTACTTCTTCCAGTAGTAGAATTCATCCCATTCATCGCAGTCTATGAAACTAGCCTTGCCCCTGTCCATGTCTTTCTACAAATCCTGCACAAGAGCTCCACCCTTCCGGCTGGGGGCCCAATCTCTAGACTGTAAGGATCTAGCAAAGATGGAGTTCACAGGATCATTTATCCCTCACTCCAGAACCAACCCACCTTCTTTTACTTTTTATTTTTTTCTGAGGCAATCAGATTAAGTGACTTGCCCAGGGTCACACAGCTAGTAAGTGTATAAGGCTGGATTTAAACTCAGGTCCTCCTGACTCCAGGGCTGGTGCTCTATACACTGTGCTATTTTGCTACCTCTCCCACCTTCTTTTTCCAATCACACATCTCTCTAATGATCTTTATTCTGTGCTGGGGACACAATGAATAAAAAGCAATAGCCCCTGCTCTCAAGGGGCTTACAATCTAATAAAGAGGATGAGAAATAAGAAATAAGAGAGAATAGAAATAAGGTAGAATATGATCAGGACAAAGAAGAAATTTAAACAAAGTTCACTAAGAACATTTGAAGAGGAAGAAATCCCTTGGAAGAGAGAAGGGAAATTAAAGGAAATTTCACAGAAGAGATTGTACCTCATCTGTGCCTTGAAGAAAGGAGGGGAAGAGAATAAGCATTTATATAGCATCTTCTGTGTGTGAAGCACTATGCTGTCTATTTTTTTCTTTACAAATAAATTTTAATTTGATCCTCACACCCACCCGGTGAGGTAGAAGCTATTATTATTCCCATTTTACAGTTGAGGAAACTGAGGCAAACAGAGGTTGAGTGACTCACTCAGGGTCATATAACTTGTAAGTAAGGCCCGATTTGAACTCTGGTCTTCTTGAGTCCAGGCCTGGCAGTCTGTCCACTGTACTACCTAGCTACCTCTAAGAAAGCGAATGGTTTCTCCAAAGGAAGATATGTGTTCTAGGCATGGGGAAGAGCCAACACAATTGGATGAGGAGAGATCAAGATGGAATTATGATAGTCAGTTTAGCTATAATATAAAGTTCATGAGAAGGAGAACATTGAGAAGTAAGGTTGGAGAGGATGCTTGGAATAAGACTGTGAAGGGCCTCATCTGGCAAGCAAGTGAGTTCACATTTATCCTATTAGAAACGGAGAATCACTGAAAGTTTCGGAGTGAAGTATAACATAGTCAGACCCACCATGTCTTAGGAAGCTTATTTTGGCAGTTTTATAAAGGATGGATTGGAGAAGGAAGAGACTAAAGTTAGGGAGAACAGCTGGGAAGCTATCACAATAACCCAGGAGAGTTATAAAGGGTGGTGGCCATATGTGAGTGGAGAGGAGGAAATGAATGCGAGTGATATTCTGAAGACATTATACATGTGGGGATGATGGAGAAGGAAGCCTCCTGGGTTTGCAGACCTAGAGCTGGAAGCAATCTTAGGTCAGCCATGATCTTTTAAAAGGGGTTCCAACTGGCAATGTTGAAAGAGGTTCTATCCCCAGTGGACAGTTGAGGCATTGAGGCCCAGAGAAGTATAGAGTGAAGCTGGCCTGGAAACAAAAAGAGAGGAAAACTTCCCTCAGTCCCCACTCAATCTCAGAATGCCACAATCATGGAAACAGTGACCACACCTGAATTATGAGATGCTGTCCCCTGGGCCTAGATTTTTCACTGTGCCACCAGACGTTGCTTCTGAGGATTTAAACAAGCATATCCAGGCCTCCCCATGTTTGGATTCTCAAGTACACTCTATTACTTAGGACCATGTAAAGTGGGTCAAAGGAAAGACAGCAGGACAGCAGTCAGACCTTGAGCTTATAGGCTCAAAGGCTCATAGATCATAGTACTAGAAGAGACCTCGAGATGGTCTAGTTCAACCCCTTCATTTTACAAATGAGAAAACTGATGTCAAGTCAAAAAGTGTTTGTTGAATGTTTACTATGTGCCAGGCATTATAATAAAAAGAAGCAAAAAAAAAAGTCTCTGGCTTCAAGGAACTCACAATCTAATGGAAGTACCAGGTACAAGGAGCAATTAGGTGGCACAGTGGATAGAGCACCAGCCCTGGAATCAGGAGGACCTGAGTTCAAATCCAGCCTCAGACACTTCCTAGCTGTGTGACCCTGAGCAAGTCACTTAACCCTGATTGCCTCAAGAAAAGAAAAACAACCTATGTACAAACATGATATATATGTATGTATGGGATAACTTGGAGTCCAGAGAGGTTGGGTAAGACAAATCCAGGCTATGAAAGGAGTAAGTAGCAGAGCTGGGATTAAAAACCTGATTCCTCTGATCCAGAGTTCTTTTCTCTACATCCCTTGGGGTATCCCCAAACAAGACCGACTCAGAATTTCCTCAGGAAAGGAATAAGACCCAAGATTAGAGACAGTCTCATTCAACCCCTAAATCCACTTCTAATGATGAGAGGGAATTGGGTTCTCCTTGTCAGGAAAAACTGTCCTTAAAAAGTGAGCCTTGACATATCTCAAGCTGTAGATGTCCCTGGCTGGAGGTAGAACACCTTGGAATTTCCATGACCCAATTAGCAACTTTAAAATGTTTGATTCTGGCTCTAAATAAAAATATTCTCCTTTTCCTCCTCTTTCCCTTCCCACGCTCCTTGATAGCATATGATTAAAGCCTCCCACCCAAGTATGTAGACTTTGGGGGTAGGGAGCTAGCTACTAGCTACCATATTTTAGCATTAGAGACAGACAGAGACGACAGAGGCAGAGAGGTGGGGGGGGAAGGGAGAGAGAAAGTGAGAAGCAAGAGATTATTTTTAAGTGTTTGTTATGTGCAAAAGCACTGGGAATATAAATAAAAGCAAGTATCACAGTCCCTACTCTTCAACAGCTTACATATTAGTGGGGGAAGACCATATGTAAAGGGGAGCTAGCTGGAAAGCAGGGAAGGGGAAGGATGGCATTCATTAAGGAGGTGAAGGGGTCCAGAGGAAAATACGAAACCTAGCTGGGGTCCTTCCTGCAGTGGTATTCAGGGCAGGGGCAGGAGTTGCCAATCAGGAGAGGTGGGCAAAGAGTTCTCCGAGGCTCAGTGTCCTAGAGATGCAAGATGACTATGCCACTTTTTCATCTTTTCACTTTTTTTATTAAAAAAAGTGGAAAGGTTTAGTAGTTTCTTCCTCTACCAAGTAAGTTCCTTTGAGCAAAGCTGGAAAGACACAGATCCGTCAGCTCATGGATTTAGAGTTGGAATCAAGCAATCGTCAAACATTTATTAAATGCCTGCCATGTGGCAGGCGTTGTGCCAAACGTACCAAGACAAAAAATGAAACAACTCCTCCCTTCAAGGAGTTCATGTTCTACTGTTCACTTGAACCCATTCACAGACGAATAAATACAGGATATAGAAACAAATACACAGTAATCTGAGAGGTGGGAACCTTACAGATCTTTGAATCCAACCCCATCATTTCATAGACAGGAAGATTAGCAAGTGGTCCAACAAACCTCCCTCCTTCCTTTTCTTCTTTCTATCTTTCTGCTTCTCTGTTTCCACCCTAATCATTCTGTCTCCACCTGAAATGTCTTCCATTTTCAGTCCTCTGTGTCTAGCACCGAAAAAACCTTCTGTCTTTTCATTCCAATGTTTCTTTCATCTGCTCGCTGGCCCTCACTCCACACATCCTCTTGATACACAACGTCTTTCCTTTTGGTTTTCTTTCTCCTCTGTGGATCTTTGTTGATTTTTCTGCTTCTCCTTCTCTCCCTGTCCATGTTTCTCTCTTATCAACTCTTATTTGGGTCCTTCAGACCTTCTTTTGAGTCGCTTTTTGAAAAGTTGCCTTTTAATTTGATCATGCATCCAAATCTAATCCTATAGATCAGCCTTAAAAGCAGCACATATATTTGCACATATGAATAAACTATTTCATGAATTTCCTTGCCATATTCCTGTTTTTTGAATGTTCCATGGGTCTTCAGTGCTACACATGACTGGCAATGCTTTCAGTATTATTCTCAAGTCCTCTCTAAACCCTTGGCTGTTTGTTTTTTAACAGTTTCCAGTCCTCAAGACAAAATCATTTTGCTTCTCTGTTTCCAGCTGGGTTATTTTGCCTTTTCCACTGTTCTTGTAACCCAAATACTGTTCAGCATCTGGTTCAGGGCCAGTGGACCATGAGAAAAGGAACCGTTGCAGGTGCAGCTTACACTAGGACTTAATGGGGAACTACGTCCCTCTCTATGAGAGGCTTTTCCTTCTTTTATACTTCCAAGCAAGAGCAGATCCTTCTTAATAACTAATTGGCAAGAAGATCTGTCTAGAATTTTCCCCTGACCCAGCCTCAAGGGCCCTGCTGAATGGATTCTGGTTGACTGGGAGAACATAACTGTAACAGCTCTCTGCCTTTACATGGGAGTATAAGAACAAGTCAGGAGATGCCATGCATTGGTTTGGGTCCTTTACTATCAGGAGAAGGTCAAGGGGTGGGGAACCTGCGGCCTCGAGGCCACATGTGGCCCTCTAGGTCCTCAAGCGTGGCCCTTTGATGAAATCCAAAGGATTTTAGGCCACAGATTCTGTCAAAAGGCTGCACTTGAGGACCTAGGGGGCCACATGTGGCCTCGAGGCCGCAGGTTCCCCGCCCCTGATCTGGGCACTAGTTGAATTAGCATGAAAATATATGTGATTCAGTAATACTGCTCTGTTCTCTTTTAGGCACCGAATCTCCAAATCAAAATTCAGGTGAGTGAGATATTTCTCCTTTCTTCTCTTGCATCCTGTCCCTCCTATCCTTCCCCTGCCTCTTTCAAATGACCCAAAGCACTTCCCATCAAGTTGGGGGAAGGGGTGCTGTCTAAGGGAGTGATTTCTTCCTTCTTGTGTATAGGCCAAGCCAAGCTTCAGAAGGTCAAGAAAAGCTACTGTCTCAAGGGTCAAATTTACTGAAATGTCCAAATAAGCCAATCCTGATGTCAGTGACATCATGGAAGAGCAGTGAGAGTAAAGAGGTGGAGAATTAGAATAAATCATACTATAGATTATTGGGCCAATTTTATAGGTGTATACTATTAATTTATTTTTTTTGTTCATAGTATTGCCATTTTTAAACCTATTTCATTGAATCATAGTGGAAAGGAACCTTAGAGATCATCTAGCCTAACCCCTAAGTTAGGCTCAGAGTAGAGAGGTGACTTTGCCAAAGTCACACTGCCAGTAAGTGACAGAGTCAGTGTTAGAGCCCAGGTGTTCTGACTCGGAGTTCAGTGCCCTTTCCATTATACTAGCACAACACTTATTAAACTCCTATGGCAAAATGGGTATCACAAAACACACCTGAAACACTGAATGCAGAGCTACTAATACTACAGAAGTTCCCTGACCAAAGAGTCTAAATGTCCCCAGAGAGCTTTGAGCCCTGCAGCCTTTAGAGAATTCTGCACTTTCTGCCCTTTTGAGGAGGGGAGGATGGAGCAGCAGTGCCCTGTCACCCCCGTGCCTCCAGGGAGAGTTCTCTCCCACTAGAACAAACCTGTTTCCTTGTTAGCATGAGGGAAACAAGAATAACAGGCATAACTCCCCTCCCTGTTTTACTATGTCATTTCCATATCTTGCCCGCATATGTAAACATGCACATATTCACACATACAAATAAATTATGGCATTTATTATACAATAGAAGGTGTTGCCAGGAAACCCGTTGCTAAGCAAGCTATATTTTGTAAGAGTGGGAGGTGTGTAAATTAGCTTCTAAACACCTTCTCTGGTTAGCAGTTACTCCCTTATTCCAACCCAAATGAATGTGACATTCATGAATGGCTATATGCAAGAAGAGCCAAATAGGGCACCACCCTATTAATTGGTGGCCTTATCCAATAGGGAGAGTACAGTTATGGAGTTCAGAGGGCCTGGGTTCAAATCCTGTAGCTGATGCCAACTATCAGTGTGTCCTTGGATAAATTCCTTCATCTCCCTGAGCTTTAAGGCTTGGACTAGATGATGTCTGAGATCCTTACTAACTTTAAATCTATAATCTTATGATCTTCCCATCAAGGTACCAGGAAGAGCCATGAAAGTGAGTCCCTAATGTGTCTGTAGCAAGGAAGGCTATTTGTATCAAGGATACCTGACATTCATACTCGGGCTTGGAGAAAGTGTGAAAATAAAAGCCAAGCTTCAGAAGAGTTATGTGTCCTTCCACATGCAACTCCTTCTAGCTTAAAAGACCAAAATACAACTATGCCAGCCCAGGAGAGGCCTAAGCAGGAATTTTGTGCCTGGGAAGCTCCAGAGGCCTCTGGCCATCAAAATCACATTATTGCTCTGTTCCTTTGTCCCTCTGAAATTCAAACTCCTTTGTTCAAGCAGTTTAAGGTACCCTGAAATATATGTTTTTGAAAGTCTTGATTTTTTTCATTGCACATACAGCAGGCATCCACCAAAGAGGGAGTAAGGATGCCATGCAAAGATTTTGCTGCCATTTTGCAGTTCTCTTGCAAATACTTGTGGTAATAGGCATGTTACATTAAAGCAATACCTGCCTGATTGTCTGCCTTCCCTGCTAGCTTTGCAAGGTAAGAAACTACCTGAGGGGAAGGGAAAAGGCTCCTTTTGCCCTGCTGTGCTCCTCATTTTTTCACTTAAATTGGAGTTAATGTCAAACTGAATATAACATCTGAGCTAGGATGGACTTTAAAGATTATCTCCTTCAACCCTCTTATTTTATGGATCACAGAACTATAGGAGAGAGAACTTCAGGTACTTTATGCTACAATGCCCTACACTACCTCCATCCAATGAAGACTTGTTTCTCTCCACTTGACCAGTGCTTCCCAGGAGTGCTCCGGTCAGAGAGTAGTAAGTCAATAAACAAATGTCAGACTCTCCCAAAGAATTCCTAGACCTAGGAACTTATGAGAAAATCTGTACTTTGGGGAGGGGTACTTTTCTAAAGATGAGCTAAAATAGCAGTAAGCCTAATTTGTATCTTATATTTGTATACTGCTTTGCAGTTTGCAAAAAACTTTCACATATTGTTTTGATCTAATTTGAGCCTCAAAGAGTGGAATAGTGGAATTAGAGTCAGAGGACTTGGGTTGGAATCCTGGCTTGGCTAAACACTACCTATATGACCTTGGGAAAGTCACCTCACTTTTCTGGGTTAATGTTTCTTATTTGACCAAATTTTCACTGAAGTCAGTTCCTGGCTTTGTATACATGGAGACAAGGCATCTTAGACAGGAGAACAAAAACTTTCTCGAAAGACACAGATATTGGGGGCAGCTAGGTGGCGCAGTGGAGAGAGCACCAGCCTTGAAGTCAGGAGGACCTGAGTTCAAAGACAGCCTCAGACCAAACACTTGACACTTACTAGCTGTGTGACCTTGGGCAAGTCACTTAACCCCAATTGCCTTAAAAAAAAAAAAAAGACACAAAATATTCACTGGATGCTGTGTTCTGCTGTCCAGTCTTCCATTCTCCTTTATCTTCCCTTTGTCTTCCCCAATCAATACGTTGCTCTTTAGCAGAAGCAGCACATTTTGTCAGAAGGTTTCTGAAGAAAAGGCAGAGCCAAGACAAGACTCTCTCCTGGGCAAGTCCTGAAGATTGTGGTCCCCCTCAACATCAATGAAAGACAAGAATTCTTGATAAAATGCTTTCTTTCATTGTTGTGGTATGTGGCCACAAAGATGTGTTTACTTTGGGCTTTGGGCCTTCCCTATAAAATATGCAATTTGATCTATCACAAAATAAATCAAAATGAATGTCAATATGCCATGGAAAACAGGATTTCCTAGCCTTGAAAAATAATTTTGAGAGGCAGCATGGAATAGCGGGCCAGCTTTGAAAGTCAGAAAGGAAGAAAGAAAATGAGCATTTATTAAGCACGTACTATATGCCAGACACTGTGGTAAGTGCTTTTCAAATATCGTTTCATTTGATTCTCACAACAACCCTTCGAAGTAGGTGCTATTATTATCCCCATGTTACAGTTGAGGAAACCAAGGCAAACGGAGGTTAAATGATTTGCCCAAGGTCATACATACAAAGGTTCTTGTGAGAATCAAATGAGATAATAATTGTAAAGTACTGAGCATATACGTTATTTTATTGTTGTTGGGTTGTTTCAATCATGTCTGACTCTTCATGACCCTATTTAGTTTTTTCTTGGCAAAGAAACTGGAGTGGTTTGCCATTTCCTTCTCCAGCTTATTTTTACACATGAAGAACCAAGGCAAACAGGGTTAAATGACTTACCCAAGGTCACACAGTTAGTAAGTGTGTCTGAGGCCGGATTTGAACTCAGAAAGATGAGTCTTCCTGATTCCACGCCTCTCACTCTCTTCACTGTGCCACCTAGCTACCGGTAAGTTCCCTAAATGCTCCACATCCTTGGCAGCTACCTATATTAACTACCCTTAGTCTAGGTTTGACATAGCAGTCTATTGCTCCCACCATCTCCTAATAAAATTTTCAGGCCAGAAGGAACCGTGGAGACCAGACTATTCCATTGAAGCATCTGAATGAGGCAGCTCCTCTGAGACTCAAGTTGATGGGTTCCTAACTTTTCATTCCCTATTCCCACCTCATCCACCCCCCCCCCAACCTTCTACCTCTTCTTTTCCTGTTTTTCAGCCGCTACTGGCGCCGGTGGAACCGATTCTGCAGAAGGAAGTGTCGGGCTGCTGTCAAATCCAATGTTTTCTACTGGCTTGTTATTTTCCTTGTGTTTCTCAACACCCTTACCATCGCCTCAGAGCACTACAACCAGCCCCACTGGCTCACAGAAGTCCAAGGTGAGGGGCACCCCCAGCCTCAGTTCCCTCCTGTCCCTGCTCACCTCTCCTTAACCCCAAATGGATGTGAAGTCACCAGTAGTCAGAGACTTTATGGAGATTTGGCCCATATATATAACTTAATGGGGTGTTGGCCAACAGTTATGACAACAGACATACTCCTGGCCAGAGCTGTCATAAAATATAAGAAATGCTTTATAAATAAGCCCCCCTTATCTGGCTAGGCCCATACCATCTGCCAGCCCCGACACACTGCTTGTTATGTCCAGGTGATGGGAGACAAGGCCCTTCTGGCAGTTCACTTGCCAAAGGGAATTTTCAGAGCTGTGTACAGGTCCAACTGTGCTCACCACAAAGGACATCTGTTGACCAGAAAAGTCTGGAGTGGGGAGGGTGGGGGAGGGAGGAGGAGAGGGGAAGGATAAGAAAATAAAAGAAACAAACTGACAATCCTAATAAACCATTTCTTCCTAAGTGGAAGCACCAGGAGGTACTAGAGAAAAGAGGATCTCATTCGATTGTGCCCCTAGAGTAGAGATATAATTAAGAAAAATGGGCTATAGCCAAGAGAAAGGCCACATTGTAAGAACTACCAACTATGACTGGTGTACACTGGGAATTCAGGAATGTTCGTATTTATTTCAGAGCCATAACAAGAAATTCTAGTGCCTAGGGCAAATTTCTTTAAGAGAAGGAGCACACAAATTACAGCCCATTCTAGTTTGATGCAGTCATGCCAGAAGAAAGGTTGATTCATTTCCTAGGGAATATAGCTCTAGTCCAGTGGTGTGGTAGTAAATGTTTAACAAGCAGCTGTCCAGAAAAGAAAATGTACACATGACAGCATTTTAAGTTTAATCTGCATTATTAACATTTTTAATCACTTATAATCAACAAAACAATAAAGCATCTCTAGCATTTGCTGGTTTCTGTGGCATCAGTGCTCATGCTGAAAATCTAACAATCAGCCCAGTTGGTTCAAGCTGTTCCTGGCACATGGCTGCTTTAGCCCCTCCCTCCCATAGAACAACTGGTTGTAGACTGTCCCTACCTCTCCCCCAACAAGGGGAAGGTGGGGAGAGGAACAAGGCACAGCATTGAAAAGAGGCAGACTCGGGAGGCCTTCATGGATAGTACTGACAGTGTCAGCAGAGAACTATGAAATGAGGAGACAAAAGACCACTGTAGGGAGGAAGCATTCCTGCCCTCCCCCTGGATGTTGAAACCCTGGGGCAAAGTTCAGGTTACCTCACCCTAGTTATAGGCTCATCTGCCTTCCCTGACTAATGAACATCACAGTGAGAGTCCTTCTCATAATCATCAACTTCTTCATCAGCATCACAACCCCCACCAGTACTCCCAAAGAGCGTGGATAAAGCGCCTACTTTAGTATGGCACCAAGCTAGGTACTGTACCCAGAGAGCTAAACATGGTGCCAGTTCTCTAGGTGACTACCGCCTTCTAAAACATCCCTTTTTCTTCATGTAGACTCTAGCTTTTTTAGTGCTTTGAGGTGATAAAGAGGATTTAGAGTGCCGGAAATGGGTTGGGGGAAGGGGAGATTTTTTTTAGTTAATAATTTTTCCATCTTTGCTTTCCCCATCCCCAAATTCCTCCTCTTCTGGATCCTGCCAGACACTGCCAACAAGGCCCTGCTGGCTCTTTTCACTGCAGAGATGCTGTTGAAGATGTACAGCCTTGGCCTCCAGGCCTATTTTGTGTCTCTTTTCAACCGCTTTGACTGCTTCATCGTGTGTGGAGGAATCCTGGAGACCATCCTGGTAGAGACCAAGATCATGTCCCCCCTGGGGATCTCAGTGTTGAGATGTGTCCGGCTGCTGAGGATATTCAAAATTACAAGGTACTTAGAAACTATGAAGGAGGTACCTCCATGGAGGGACATTGGATGGGTGGCCTGCATTATGGGTTATGCGAAATGTATGGGAGAGAGAACTGAATATGACAGTCTCAAATTCTCCATTCAACCATCCATCCACTCTTTTTCTATCTTTCTAAGAACTTTAGTCTACTTATATGCATAATTCCTGGTGCATTTGGACTAATCAAAACATTTCATACAGAGGATCCTCAAAACATATTTAGAGGCAATCTGGTATAAGAGGGGGAGTGTGGCAGAGTAGAAAGAGCTCTATGGAGTCAGAAGGGATCTATGTTGATAGGCTGGGTCTCAGAAGACTAACTGTGATGCTGGGCAGGTCACGTGACTCTCTTGAGATTCATTTTCTTCACTTGAAAAATGAGAATAGCTACCTCATAGAGCTGTTGTAAAGCAACTGCTTTGCAAACTTTAAATTATAATGAAATGTGAGTTATTACTACTATTGGCTGATGAAAGATAGCCCAAAGTGAAACTACAGTTATCCGTTCCACGTCACAACTTTCCCCATCACCGTGTCACTGTTTCGCAAGTCGGCATAAAAAAATTAAATGGGTATTTGGGGGGAGTTCTGTGGAAGCCACAGATGACACACAGCAGATGATACAGAAAAAGCTTAGAAACTCAGAAATGCATAAAATATATGTATAGTATTGTATAATATCAAGAAAAAAGAGAAGGAAATCCATGAAGTCAGAAGACATCTTTTCTGGTATGAAGGGAAGGCCAAAAAATTTTACATGGATTTTCCAAATCATGGAGGTGCTGTACCCCTAACCCCCCAATGTAGAAGGGATAACTGTATTCTTCCTGGCCTCAACACATCCCACAGAGGGAGGAGGAGGAAAAGAGATCAATTGTTAACAAAAAGGAGAAGGGTGGATAGAGCACCGGCCCTGAAGTCAGGAGGACCTAAGTTCAAATCTGGCCTCAGAACAGACACTTGACACTTATTAGCTGTGTGACTCTGGGCAAGTCACTTAACCCCAATTGCCTAAAAATAAAATTATTTTTTAAATTTTAAAAAAAGGAGAAGGGACATCCTTTCACTTTGGTAGGATGGTTCTAACATTAACCATTGTATTTGACCAGAGTTTTATTGCCTCTCCATAGTGACTTAATTTTCTGTAGTCATTGAGTGTATTATTCTTTTAACTCTGCTTTCTTCAACCTGTATTGTTTCACATAAGTCTTTCCACATTTCCGTGAATCTTCATATTCTTCATTCTTTATTCATTATTTATGAAATATCCTATTTCATTCATATGCTATAATTTGTTCAGTCATTCTTCAGGTAATGGGTATATAGTTTACATCCAGCTTTTTGTTATCAGAAATAAGGCCCTTATGAATATTTTTTAACATATGAACCTTTTCTTGCTGTCAGGTACTTTCTTGAGATATAGTTCAAGTAGTATACTACATGGACTGTGTGACCTTGAACAAGTCATTTGGCTCTTTGGGTTTCAGTTTCCTCATATGTACAATGAAGGGGACTAGATGCCTTTCAAGGCCCCTTCCAGCCATAAATATGCAAAGTACATAGAGAAACTCCAGCCAGAGAAGAACAGAATGCTGCTATGTGATAATGATACTTTTCACTGTGTTGCATCCCCAGAAATTGAAGTCCTTGCATTTTCAAGTAGTTTTTAGCTAAATCATGTTACCACCACTTACCTGGTGATAATTTATCCTATTCCAGAATTTCTCTTATTATATATTATATATGATTCCTTACAGATATTCATTCATTTATCAAGTAATTAGTGATTACCCACTCTATGCAGGCAACATTCTCTTGATCATCCAAATCACCTGAAGTAATTTGGTTTCCCCAGAAATTGATGTGTATTCATGATTTTGCAAATGGACAAACTAGTCCAATTTCCCACCCCCGGAGGCGTTGATCTGTGAAGGGGGTATCATGGGCATTCTTACAGTTTTTGGAGCGTTGGGGGAGGGGAGGGGAGGAAAAATAAGCTTTATTCTTCCTCCTATCCTCCCACATATGGTGCCCTTATATTAATAATAGTAGCTCATGTTTCCATAGCACCTTAAGGTTCACAAAGCACTTTCTTTGCAGCAACCCTCTAGGGTTGATAATACAAATTGGATTATCTGCCTTTTACTGATAAATCTTAGAAAATTGGGGCACTGAGGCACTTGTCCAGAATCACATAGCTCATGTGTCAGAGGAGGGTCATCAAGCCAGGTCTTCCTGACTTAGGGTCAACTCTATTCACTCTACCAGGTGGCCTTACCTCTTAAATAATTATTAAAAGTCAGTGTGCTTTTAAACATTCCTAGAGAAAAAAAAAACCTACTTCCTAGCTGTTGTTATATCATCATGATTGAATTTAACATTTTTTTCTCCTTTTAATCACCAATTTATCTACCTTCATAGAAAAATAATGGCCTTAACATCATTTTAAAAAGCTTGTTTAAGAAAACATAGAACTTCCAAGGAACCCCTCCTTGGGAATGGTTTGTGTACTGTGCAGATAGTTATTTTACAGGCTTATGAGGCTATAAACATGATCATTTCAATACCTGATTCTCCAGACCCTATGAGTATTGATAAGGATTGATGGGAAAGGACATTGATAGAAAAAAATGTATATTACATTCAGAATCAAAAGACCTGAATCCAAATATCTCCTCTGTTAAATATGTGTGTGTGTATAGAGAGAGAGAAAAAGAATATATACAGGTATATAAACATACCTATATATTATATATTATATTGATGGTCCCAAAAGTCTCAGTGCAATTTTAAGCTTTAATACCTTAAAACTTTACTAAAACTATTGAAACACCCTGTAATATTACACACACATACAAACACACACACACACACAGTTCTTTTATATAATTACATATTTTAGACAGAACCTGTGATTTTATCTTTGTGAGGGGCTCCCTGTAAGGAAATACCCTTTACCAATGCACAGAGAGAGATTTAGTGACTTTCCTGAAATCACACAGCTATGTGTCAGAAATAGTACTTGAAACCAGTTCTTTCTGACTCCAAGGCCAGCTCTGTATCCAGTAGCCCATACTGCCTAATATGATCCCCAGTCAAGTGAGACTCCATTGAAAACTCCTTGTTTTATTAAACATACTTTAAAAAAAAAAAACTTTAAGGCAATTATTTTGCCTTGGAAATAAATTGGTGAGTAAAAATAAAGGGAATGTTAAATTTATTCATGATGATATAACAGTAGCTAGGAAGTAGACTTTTTACCAAGAGTATCTGATTTTTAAGAATTATTTAAGAGTCATAAGCCTACAAAATTAAAAATTTTCCTGAACCCAGGAGGAAAATGGAATCAGTCATTCTTTTGTGATAGCTCCAATTTGTGTAAACCTTTAGAGGCTTGTCCCAGGGGGTATAGGATAATTAAAGAGTCCTTAGTAGTTTATCTAGTATGTCACTTTCCACCTTGGGACATTATTTCCCACAAAAAGACTCCAGTATGGGCTCAAACAGAGCAGATTTAGTCCTAAGGGAGCCTGACCTCCAAATAGAGGCTTTTCTCATATCCTCTTGTCTTATTATGTCCCTATCCTAGAGTTCCAGGGAAAATCTCTTAAATAAAGACTAGGTATGGCTCATATCTAGGTGTCCCCTAAAAGGGATTAACAGAATCCCTTTTAGAAAAAGTATCCAATGTGCAAAGTAGATATCAAGCATAGGACAGCTATTTATTTCTTCTACCACAAAGGAAATGCTTAAAGCACAAAATACTCATAATCATGAGTAAAACATGTTAAAACCTAAAACAATAACTCCTATTATATCCTTCCAGGAAGTAAAAATAACTTTGTGGGACTGTAGAATATTCATTTTCACTTCAAACCTGTCTTCCCGAGCAATTCACAGGGATATATAGATCTCCTAGCCAACCAGAGATCGACTTTCTTACTTCTTTCAGTTGCAATATCCTCCTTACACCTTTCACAATGCAGGTGATTTCTCCTAATAGTGGTTCATTTTCTCATCTGAGAAGTAATATAATCACAGGAAACACCTCCCAATGGGCAGCTGGCACTGGCTTAGGCACTCGCTAACCCTGGAGCTTAAGAGATAGCCAGTAAGGCTGGAAAAACATTCATCTCTCAGGACTGCTGTTCATAACCTGGGGTCACAGAAAGAACCACAAAATAAGAGGGAACCAGGGTCTTGAGGTCTGACTCTCAGGCTCATCTAGGTAAGCCCATGTTCTCACTGCCATGTGCATGTAGCCACCATAGCTGCTGTGGGGCAAGGGAAGATAAATTCCATCTCCTCCTGTTCCCTTGTTAGAAGTCCAAGGAAAGTCCCAAGAGGTATCCTTGAGGGAAAGAAAAGGAAATGGAGCAGAATGTGGGCAGAAAACAGAAAGACAAACACACAGAGGAAGGGAAGGGGAGGGAGGAAACCTTTGTCTTCTCCTTATATAGTCTACTGGGTTGGCTGCTCTTCTTGGGTTAGCCTCCTGTCATTTTTGTTATTTACTTCCCTCATCCCAGATTCCCACTCATTCCCGAAGAATGTAAGCTCCTTGAGAACATGAACCATTTTATTTTGTTTGTCTTTATCTTTCTAGCACTTATCACAGTATTAAACCCATAGTAGGTACATAGTAATTGTGGAATTGAAATAGGAGTGGGGTGCACTCAAATCCTCACAACCAAATATTTCCCCTTCTTAAAAATCACTGTTAAAAGAGATTTCTTTCTCCTTGGAAATACATCTCAGTGTCAGACAACCCTCATAGCAAGGAAGTACTTCCAAAATCTTTCACCAATCCCCTCTTGTTGCAATTTAATTCACTTCCCTATTCTAATAAAAGAAGAAGTACTATTCAGGCTCATGAAATATTTCTTTATATACTTGAAGATCTGAGCCTTCCTCCCACTTTCTTTTCCCTGGACTCTAGCTCAGTTGATATTTACAAAATAACCACAAGTCATGTGATTCTTTGGAGTGAGAAATTATAGAATATGGAAAATAAAAGTTCTTGCCCTTGTTGGCACATGGTAGACATAATGCATGCCTTGCATACAGATATACGTCTGTTTATAATGATATAAAGTACTATGGTTAAATTGGGAACATTGTTATTTATATCTGGCTATACAAAAACCACTAATTTTATTTTCCTTTCCTAATAACCTCCGATCTCAAAGGTTGTCACCTGTTACTCTCCTCCTGTAATGCCCATGAACTAAATTGACCTGATATAGCATGACAAAAAAATTGATTTTAAGCTTGACCCAACATGGTTTTAGCCTCAACATGGAAGAAAGACACCTGAACTATCTTTGTAGGGAAACCTGTAACTAGGATGGAAAAACTGGCACTTTGACCCAGAGTCAAAAAAAAAACAAAAAAAAACGGAGTGTGTCCTCTCCACTGAAGATCTCTAGCCTTGAATCACGTGGCATCACCCTTGAGAATTCCATCCCTCTCCTATGACCTACCTCTTTCCTCTTCCTCTCAGTGGCTGGTGGAGGTGGTACTGTCGTTGGTAGTAACTCATAAGCTAGGATTGCTTCCTCCGAGAAGTGGGCCACTCTTTCTCCTAGTATGACTGTACCCACCTAGGATGATCTTATTCTTTCCCTCCCCCAACAGAATTTCCCTTAGTTGCCAGAATTCTTAGTTATAGATCTGGTAGGGAGCCCCCATTTTCCTCTTTTTGCCTCAGTGGGCAATCTCTGTAAAGATAGACAGTTTTTCTTGTTTTGTTTTGTTTTGTTTCTATTTCCTAGCCAACATTTACCCATGCATGCTGTTTCCATTATTACAATAAGAGATCACATCGATTGTATATTCAGGAGAAGGGATAGAAATGAATCTTGATTTTCATTGTATGGCAAGTGGAGGTGCTAATGTTAAGGGCAAAGCAGAGATCAACAGTACTAAATGTTGACTAAATTGAATTGAACATATTCTCAACTGGAAATAATATTCATTACAAGAAAGTTTAGACTTTTTGGATGATCACTGTGTGCTGAGAAGAGTGGCTAATGGATAGGGATCCAGCCTTGTAAAAAGGCTGACTTAGGTTCTTGTGTCCCCTCTGACACATACTGGCCGTGTAACCCTGGGCAAATCACTTTACCTCTCAGTTCACTCTAAAAATACAAGTTGCAGGGAAGGTGCCAACTTGCATCAATAGAGGGAATTTCCTCATCTGGCAGTACCCTGTACCAATGAAATCACAGACCCAGTCCTCATCCCCATCCCCAGTTGTATACTTTCAAATACAGATGGAGCAAATTTACTTCTGAAGACAATGTGATGATCCAAAGATGGATTCAGGAAGGAAGGAAGAGCCACTAACCCTTGCATGATGCAAGGGCATAAGTTGCATGAGAGTGGAAACAAGATAATCAGAGAAACAGAAAATTAGTTGCAATCCTTAATGGGCAAAGAAGAGGGAAAAGTAAGTGAAGTTTATAAGACTCCTGAAGGCTGATGCCACTGTTAATGGGATCATTAATTATTTCTAGCTAATGCAGTGATCCCTCTGTCACATAAAGCTTAAAGGTCCCTGACCCTAAGCTATTTGAGACACATACAGTTATAACTAGATGAAAGTTTCAGCCCAGAGAAGACTTGGGTCATTTTGTATTTCAGGAGAGAAGAAAGAATTCCCTGAGCCCCAAAGGAGAGTAAGTGAAAAGTCTAAAATCTAGCAACAGACTTTCCCAAAGGGAAACTAGCAGGCAAAGATAAAAGCTTCCACAAACAGATGGTGACTTGAAACAAAGGAGGTAGAGAAAAAGAATACAAAATGGAAGAGGTCAAGAGGAGGAATAGAGAGATCTATGGAAGGGCTGGGGAGGGCAAGAAAGAGGAAAATATAAGAGGGAAGTTAGGATCCTCTTCAAATGAGAAAGTTGAGTAGGTAAACTGCATTTTAAAGTCAGGTTTCAAATGTGAAAAATAAAATGTCAGGATTTGTAGTCAGGGAGAGAGACATGAACATGAAGGTGTGTTTTTATATGTTTAATGTCAATATTTCAGGAGAAACTAGGAGATGTCCTAATTTGAAGTGAAGCCCACAGATAAATGAGGCAGCTTGTGAGTATCTGAAGCCTTTAAAGGCTGAAAGCCCCAACTACAGTTTATTGTATTCTCATTAGTTGAGCAGTAATTGCTAGAGATCTCCAAGGTTGAAGTACTGATAGCAAGCACTTTGGACAGATGCCAATTCTGACCACAAAATTCTCATTTTTAATGCCCTTTCATTATTATTACATCAAGAAGAAAGCCTCAGTTAGGTCCTGAGGTGCCTTTAGCATTATAAAAGGGGAAAAAATCTGCAATGTGTGTTTTAGGCACAAAGATACCAGAGACAAATTTATTAATTAAATAATTCAAAGAGAGAAAATGCAAAGGGACAAAAAACCATCCTTCCTTTAAAAACTTCTCTCCCCAGACCATTTTCCTACACATAATTTGTAGAGTTCATGAACAAAGTCAAAATCCTGTAATCAAGATTAATCAGGGGACAAAGTCTAGGAATAATAGACTCAACTTTCAGTGGGCCCTGGAGAAGCATTTTCCCAGAATCATTCTGTCCCTCTTTAACTACTCCCTGTAAGGATTCTCCTATTTCTAAGCCAAAGAATTCAAGAGATGCTTTTCTTAATTAAATTACAAAAGCTTCTTCCTTCTCCTCGTCTGATCATCATTCTGATCACTTCATGGAGGAATCCTTCCTGAACTGAATAGGCCTTTCCCTTTATTAACTGGTTAGGCCTTCAGTACAACTAATGTAAAAATATTTCAATGAATGACATTGTTTTGAAATTGATAATTAAATTAAGATAGATAAGAAAAATTTAGATTAGACCACAGTATTTAGACTGAAGAACTGCTCTAATATTATTTTGTGATATATAACATAAATAGGGGATGGGAAAGGGGTGGATCTTAATGTGTTTTCACAAGTCCCTTCTTAATTATCTTTCTTTGATACAATTCAGCAAACATTTGCAACATGCATAGGCCGCTGTACTAGATTATTGATGTTATTCAACCATTTCATGAATGTCTGACTCTTCATGACTCCATTTGAGGTTTTCTTAGCAAAGATACTGGAGTGGTTTGACATTTCCTTCTCCAGCTCATTTTACAGACGAAGAAACTGAGGCAAATAGAGTTAAATGACTTGCCTAGGGTGACATAGGTAAGAAGTGTCTGAGACTGCATTTGAACTTTCTATCCACTGTACCATCTCACTGCCCCAAATGTGCCAGATACTAGGAAGATAAAGGCAGAAATACAAACCAATGCCTGTCCTCAATGAAGCCATATTCTCCTGGGAGATCCAACATATAAACAGATGCAAACAGAGAAAATACAGGATAATTGGAAAAAGATGTAAATTACAGCTAGAGGGATAATTCAAGTAATTAGCATGAAAATACTTTAGACATTATAAAGCCCCTCTCAAAATATAGTTTTAATGTAATAATTTTATTAATTTATTATATAATTATTTGTCTAATTATATATTTATTATATCATTACTCTTTTTAGAATACTTATAATTGTTCCATGGCCCAGAATCTTTACATGGTCCAGGTTTAATTTGGTAGGCATTACAGTACCTTTCTTGGTTATGGACACACTCAGGATTTCCCTTGGGAATATCAGATATAAATCTAACAATTAAGGAAGGGTAAGTTCTGGCCTTGCTTCTCCACCTTACTGCTCATTCTTTTGCTGCTCTGCCTTCTGTTTGATTCAGGAACTCAACATAGCCCCAAGAGTTCTTCCCCTTCTGTCTAAGGCGTTTGGTCAAGGTACTCCTCAAGTAGGTAGTTAGTTCCCCTCAGGAAATTCCTTTTCCCTTCTTCTACTATATCTCTGAAGGAAAAAGGTTGCAGGAGAGAGGTGCATGAATAAGCGGGTCTCTTCCTGCCAAGCCCGGGGACCCAAGTCCATACTCCACTAACACTTATTTATTACCCTTTTAAGCAGTTGTTGTGGTTTGTCCTTCATTCTCGAAGAGGACCGTGACATCAGGAAGGTGATGCCATGACTTGCAAATGAATTGGATTTAAGTAAGGGAGGGCTGTGCAAAGTCACCAGTCTCACTTTCTCCTCCAGAGCCATCTGGGTCCAGTGGCAAGATCTGGATCATGATGACTGGAAATGGCCCCCACCCTTTTAGCAAAGAGAATATGAAGGGCTCTTGACCTTCTGAAGGTCATCCATAGATAATAACAGTCATCAAAAAACAGAGTCTCAGTTGGAACAGCACTATGGAGAAGGAAACAAGAAGCATTAAGTGTTTAAAAATGGGAATCAGGAGGATTTTCTGCAATTAAGTCGGAAATTCTGTTATCCTGTGCGGTGTCTACCCCAAAGGTGTGCATTTATGCCCTTACAAGGTGCCTTCTATCATTGCATTGTGAAGATGGAATCTCTTCACCTGCTCCAAACAAGAGCATCAAAGGAGTACTGGGGCCCCCCCAACCCAGCCTTTCTTAGCTGAATCCTATTGCTCTGTCCTAGTTTTCAACAGCTCTATGTCCCAAATTTCTGTTTAAGAGTTGTTGTTATTGTTTGTTTTTAAGGTGCAGCCTGCAACACAGTCCTAAGTCCTTGTCACGGTCAGAGTTGGATAATGTCTGTTCAACAACTTGAGAGAATCCTCATGATGCCAAGAGTCAATCTGTGTTTGAGTGGGCTGCAATCCACAGCCTCTTCTCTCCTGCTCTAAAAAAGTGAAAAGTAGAGGTCACCCCCCAGGACCACCTAGCACAAGCAGGGATGCCCTCCAGAGAATCCTGGTCTTGCCTGTGGTGTTTTGTTTCAGGTTGTGAACAAGTTGCAACCATGCTGCTTACAAATATAAGCTACCAACCTCAGAGAGTGGTGAGAGAAGCACTTTGTGAACCTTAAGAGTGCTATAGAAATAAAGCTGTTTTTGTAAGAGCCTGCTAATCCTAGTAAGTGGGCATCAGAGCAGAGCAACCATAGTGTAGTGGCTAGAGCCCTGAATTTGGACTCAAGGGACCTGGATTCAGATTCTGGCACCTATGCAATAACTTCTGTCATCCTCTGCAGCCTCCATCCTACTCTCAAACCACGCCATAGGGCTATAGTCACTGAGTACCATAAACTGATTGATGCAGTTATGGGGAGCTAAGGAGAGATGTGCAAAGAAATAGAAAACATGAACTCTGTCCACAACCACAGGATTTGGAAGTAGGAGGCATCATATAGGGCAGCTAGGTGGCACAGTGGATAGCACTGGAAGCCAGGAAGACCAGAGGTCAAATTGGGCCTCAGATATTTAACTGGCTATGTAACCCTGAGCAAGTAATTTCATTCTGTTTGCCTCAGTTGAATTGGAGGAGGAAATGGCAGACCACTCCAGTATTTTTGCCAAGAAAACCCCGAATGAGATCATAAAGAGATCATAAAGGCATGACTGAAATGACTAAACAACAACAGAAGTCCAGTGCCCTTATTTTACTTATGAAGAAGCAGACACAGAAACAGTGATTTGCCCAAGGTCATACCATCATAGGAGTTGGAGGTGGGGTTTGAATCCAGATCCATTGACTGAGCTTTCCACACTGCCTCTCCAGGAAGCCTATGATTTCATTGGGAGGGCAATGATGCATGAAAAAGACCTAAGAACATTTACAAAACAAGATACAAAGGGGAAAAAATGCACAAATTAAAACCATATAAACAGCAAACTGAAGATATGAAAATGAAGGAAGGAAGAAAGTTGAGGGGCCCCCAGTTGAGGGAGGGTCAAGACAGAAGAGACAGCTCCATGCTGTGAGATAGTTTGTGTTTTAAACCCAAACTGTTGTCCATCTGTTCCTGTCACCGAATATGGAGCTATACACTCTGGAGAGAGGTGCCAGGGCTGGCCGAGCAGCTGGGAGGGTTGTAATGAGGACGTTTAGCATGTTGTTCATTGAAGCAGCAAAAGCAAATTACAACCTATAAGTAATGGACAGGGATGGCTTCAGTAGGGGGAGCTAAGCAAACATAACGGATTGAGGAGAAGCAAAAGGAGGGGTGCCTGGGATGGCAGAGCAATAGTGGATGGGGGACAGAGGGGAATATTTTTCTAGACTAAGAAAGAGCTCTTTTGCTACATCCTGGGATGAGCCAGGGATGAGACACCATTCAAGGAGTCTCTAGGGCCCAATGAGGGAGTTCACAGAATAAACTTGGAGTCAGAAAGACCCAGGTCCAAATCCACCTCAGACGTTTACTAGATGAATGTCCCTGGACAAGTCACTTGACCTTTATTCGCTTCAATTTCCTCATCTGGAAAATGGAGGAAGGGGGCATTCAATGGTCTTGTAAGGCACCTTCCAATTCCGATTCTATCACCCAATAATCCTTGTTCAACTCACCCCTTCAGGCTTCAGGTATCCATCTGACCATTAATACATATTCCAGCCCAAGGAAGCTATTGTCCTCAGTCCGGATAGAAGAGAGTACAACGAAGGTCAGTGATCATAGGAAAATCAGAACTTCCACCGCTCCCCACACAAATATACCAAGCACCACTTAATGATTATTTTTTGGGACCTCTTGGCTCAGAGTCAATATAAATAGTAACCATTTCTCTTTTGACCAGCAACCCTGAGAGTCTTCCCCTCCCAGTTTGAATTTTTTTTAATTAAAGGGGCCATCCCTTGACTCACTTCTTAAAGAGGCTTATTCACTAAGTGGGTGTTGCCTCACTCAAAGTGAGAACCTGAAAAGACCTTAGCTTAAAAGGGCCAAGGTCTCCCACTGCATCCTGGGGCATCTCTAGTTGTCATGATTGATATTTGGCCACTGGATCCAGATGGCTGTGGAGGAGAAAGTGAGACTGGTGACTTTGCACAGCCCTCCCCCACTTAAATCCAACTCACTTGCAAGTCATAGCATCATCTTCCTGATGTCATGGTCCTCTTCAAGAACGAAGGACAAACACAGAAGCCACACAAGTCAGGGGAGAGCTTCATTTCCTCACCCTGAATTGTGTTGTTTTCGTAATATGACATGGGCTCTGAGTTTCGTTTCTAGTAGGCATGATAGACTTATAATACTAACCCATCCATATTCTCTTGGGCTCATGTGACCAGTTAGTGCATATTTTTGAGACAGCAGGCTGGGCTAAGGGATACATTCTTCAACCATAGAACAGAGTTTTTCTTTGTGTAAAGCCTAAAGTTCTGTATAGGAATTGATCCAGAATCCTTGGATTTGTTAGCACTATGCCCTAACCAACTGTCAAGATAGAAAGCTAGAAGAGATTCATGTAGTCCAGTCACCTCATTTTGCATATGAAGAAAGTGAGGCCCAGAGATGTTAAGTGACTTGCCCAAGTCAGACAGGTAATAAATGGCAGAGCCAGAATTTGAACCCAGGTCTTCTGACTCCCGAACACCCTTTCCTGGTCATTACTCCCTCATATGTGTTGTCTGCTCCCATTAGAAGTTAAGCTCCTTGAGAGCAGGGGCTGTCTTTCTTTTCTTTTTTTAATACTTGCAGCCACCAACGTGTCTGGCTTATAGTGAGCACTTAAAAATGCTTTTTTTTTTCATTCATTCATTTATTTATTCACTCAAAGTACACTTTCCCCGGTACCCTTTTGCCTCATATCTCAGAGATGAATGTGGAGGAAACAAATTTGTCTCATGGCCTCTATGATATCTGCAAAAATTATTATCTATTACCTGCCCTGGTCAAAATCTGGAGTGGGGAGGGTGGTATTGGACAAGCATTAGGGGAAGCTAAAGAAGAAAGATTTTAACCTCTCTTCTCTTTATCCTTAGGTATTGGAACTCCTTGAGCAACCTGGTAGCATCATTACTGAATTCAGTGCGATCAATTGCCTCACTCCTGCTGCTCCTTTTTCTCTTCATCATCATCTTCTCTCTCCTGGGGATGCAGCTCTTTGGTGGAAAGTTCAACTTTGACGAGATGCAGACCCGGAGGAGTACATTTGATAATTTCCCCCAGTCTCTTCTCACTGTGTTTCAGGTACAGGCCCTCATCCACTGAGATTGAAGTGGGGAGAATCAGTAGGCAATGATAGGAGGGGCAAAGAGTGCCTTGAACCCTTCCACTGGAGAATTCCACCCTGTCCTAAAGCTAGTCTGAGCCTAGACTTTGGAAAGGATGCAAAAGCCCCAGAAGAGAGGATCAAGGTCGTCTGTATTCCACCTAGAAGCAAGGGGCTG
Source organism: Vombatus ursinus (assembly GCF_900497805.2). Taxonomy (NCBI): domain Eukaryota; kingdom Metazoa; phylum Chordata; class Mammalia; order Diprotodontia; family Vombatidae; genus Vombatus; species Vombatus ursinus. The sequence continues at coordinate 3,075,793 of NW_020951860.1, forward strand.
GATTAGGTGTTCTTCCAAGGTTCTTTTAAGCCTTAGGAATTTTTTTAGGGGGGAGGTTGAGCTTAAGTAAGAATGCTTTTTATTAAATGTTTTATTAAAAATTTAACAGTGAATGGCCATACAACCAACTGATTATTTATATTTAAACTAATTCCAATGCATAAAGTAACATGACAGTTTTTCAGTTATTGCCTGTATGTCCCATCAGTATTCTTTCTTATTCACTTTTCCTCTTCTATGGTGTGTAGTTGGTATGTACTCCATTCTTATTCCAGATTGAAATTTGACTGGAAATATATCATTGCTGGAGAAAGGATCCAAAGACTCCCCCTGAAAGGGGTCTTTAGACTTTAGAAAATACCCCCTACAGTTCCCAAGTGATCCAGGAGTCTTGCCTTGTGTCAATATAAACATATAAGTAAAAAACAACCAGTACAAGATAAATGACCTGAGTACTTGGACTGGCCCATGACACTGAGAAGCATGAGGTTTAGGCAAGGCTTATTCTAATTATGTTCTGAACACGTACAAACGCTTCAGGCACCCACTGTCTTCTGTGTCTCTCTTACCTTCTGCTCTCATCAGTTCACAGGATATTGGTTTCATAGGACTTTAGATCCAGAAGAGATTGTTGTTGTTTGACCTTCATCCTCAAAGAGGACCAATGACATCACAAGGATGTCTTGACTTGTGCATGAATTGCATTATAGAGGTCATCTACTCCAATTTCTTCATCGTATAGATGAAGAAATTGATACTTCAAAGATTCAAACCCAGATTTTCTGATTCCAAATACAAAAAAACTTTCTACTATATGCCATACTGCTCAATTCAATCCAGCTGATATTTATCAAGTACTTACTCTGTGTGGGCAGAGCATAGTATTAGGTGCTACAAAGCTTAGATAAGTCTGTTTTTATGGAGTCACAGAATCGAAGAATGAGAAAGGACCTATACCAGAAAAGGATCACTTCTCTAATGAACCAACAAGCAGTCATCCAGCCTTTGCTTAAAAACCTCTAGTGAAAAGCAACCCATTCATTATCGTTGAAGCAGCTCATTCCATTTTTTATTATCTTTTATTTTTAGGAATTTTTTTCTCATAGCAAACCCAAGCTTGCCTCTGTAAAAACATTTTGTTCTCTGAGGCCATGGAGAATAATCCTAGTCACTCTCACATATAACAGTCCTTCAGATTCTTGAAGAAAGCTATTATTGTCTCTTAGATCATATTTTCTCTTCTCCAAGCTCTAGTTTCTCCAACCACACCATATGTGGCATAATCTTGACACCCTTTACCGTTCTGGTCACTTTCCTCTGAATGCTTTCCAGTTTGTCGATGTTCCTCCTAAAAATAGGATGCCAGAATTGAACCAATATTGTAAATGTGGTCTGTCTGGGGCAGAGTATAGCATAATTATCATTTCCCTGTCCTGAATGCTATGCCTCTCAATGTAATGTAATATTGCATTAGCTTTTTTGGCTGCCATATGACACTGTGGGTCATATTGATCCACTGAAAGTCCCCATATCTATTTCAGATAAGGTGAAATGTAGTCAGGTCTCCCACACCTAGTATTTGTGATGCTGATTTTTGGAACCTAAGTATCAGGCTTTATATTTATTCCTGTTAAATTTCATCTTATTAGACTCAGCCCTATGCCCTAGCTAATTGAAATATTCTTGGTCCCAGATTCCATCATGCAAAGTACTAACTATTCCTCCCAGGTTTGTATCATTTACAAATCTGATAAATATGCCATCTATATCTTTATCTGAATCATTGATGAAAATATTAAACAGCACAAGGAGAAATCCCTTGGGTAAGCCACAAATGAGCTTATTCCAAGTTGAATGTCAATGCTCTAGATCCAGCCCCTCAATCAGTTCTAAATCCACTTAAATTGTATATTTATTGTTCAGGCTACATCTCTCCATCAACTATAAGAAGAGCATGAGAGAATTTGTCAAATGCTTTACTAAAATTTGAGAAAACTTTATCAATGATATTCCCGTAATCTATGAGTTAAATAATTATTTTTGTGGGATTGGGGAGTTATTTCAGGCAAAAGTAGTGATCTATCCCTTTTGTCTGTTTTCTCCACTATTTAAGAATAACTGCTTTCTAAATTGGTGACTCATTGTGTGTGTGTGTGTGTGTGTGTGTTGTGTGATGTATCAGTGGCCACACTGGAAAAAATGAAAGACAGTATATGCACAAAAATTATACCTCCGAAGAAACATTTATTGGAAGAATATTTTGAGTATGGGAGTATGGAGGGCTTGGCCTTGATCTTACAGAAACATATAGGAAAATGACTGGTCAGGGTCCCTGACCATTTCCAGTATGGGGTATGGGCTTTCTGGCCTACCTCTAGCTTTTGGCCCTCTGTTAATCCTACCAGTATCAGTGCAAACAAATGGAATGCACATCCATGAGGAGGCACCGACTCAAGGATAAAGGCTTCCCTATTTACAAAAGATGTCTCACCTGCTTGTGTGACCTATGCTCATTGTTTTCATGGACCTTGGACCTGAATCTTTAAGGAGGATTCTTCAGATGAACACACTATCTACTGATTTAAAACTTTTGTAGAAAAGGAGGAGCCCCTTAGCCTTAGGAATTCAAGGATAATAATGAACAAAATGCCTCTGGGATACTTTAACAGAAGCAAAGTACCAAAGTATTCATGTGTATACATTTTCTAATTCTGGTACAACTGTTTTCCCAACTAAAATCATGTAGAGAGTTGAGCATAAAGGTATTTAGAAACTATAGCATAAAGGAATTCATTGGTGCAGTATTTAGTGAGGGATCTGTCCATCTCCTTTAAAAATTACAAGGAAGATCTATTTCTAAGCAAAAAGAACTCAAAAGTTTGTTTCTCTTGGACTTTGTGCCAGTCTAGTTTAATGAGAGGGGGGAGGGAGGGGGAGAGAGAGAGAAATTTTATAAACAAAACACAAAGAAAGCACAAGGATTCTTATATATATGTAAGCTCTTTCTATCAGGGAGGATCTCCCCAACGAACAGGGTGACAAGATTCCACTTCCAAGGAAGGGAAGGGAAAATATAACCTTTAACCAGGGCAAATATATAGGGATAAGCCAATACCAGTTTTGACTTACCCTAAGTCAGGATGGTGCAAGTATGCATTTTTTTTTTTACTTACTTCCAAGTACCTCTGTTAAGTTCTTCAGGAGAAGAAGCAAACTTTGGACTCGCAAATAATTTAATAGTCACCTAACTATTTGAGGATAAGTGATTCTCTTAGTGGGTAGTTTTTCTTCAAGTGATTATCTTAGAGGGGAGAAAGTGACTGAAAATTTAATACATAAATAAGTAAAGGCTCAGAAACCTCATTTACCCCAATATTTCAATAGTGTAATTAATTGATTAAACCAGGATATAAAGATAAATGTCAGCCTTAACACGGGATTTTTCACTGTTACTCTTAAGAAAAAGGGAGGTTACAATCAGGAAGGGCTTTTACTTTATCTACTGCTGTTTGTAAAACTTATTTCTGAGAAAATTTAATAGAGACCTCCCAGAAAGGAACTCCATTCAATATTCTGGTTTCCAAAACTCAGCAAAATGTGAGGCTAGGACCAGGTGAGTATGAAATGCAATAAGGAGTTGTTTAGAGAGAAAGTAAGAAAATCTAAAATATGCAAGGAGAAGAAAATAATCATCAGAGAAGAGCATAGAGAGGATTTTTTACTTTTATCATCTCAAAGTGCGTCTTAGAGTGGTCTTCTGCCCTAGAATAAATGCTCAAACTTGTCCATTCGGGATTTTAGCATAAAGCCTAGAACCTTTTTAGCATAGAACAATTTATACAGAGATTGGTTAGTGCTACAATAGAGTTTTCCTCTTTGGGAGTTCTCATGACTTTGAAGATAAGTCAGCGGAAAAATACAAGGAAATTTTAAAAGACTCCCATTATATTAATCTGTTTTAGAAGAGGAAATGAGATGAGTCTGGTGTGATAAAACCATCACTACTTCCTTTTCTAGACATTCACTAACTATCCCTTTAATAATATGTTCTAGAATTTTACCAGGAGTAAAAGTCAAATTCACTGGTCAAAAGTTATTCCCTTTTTTGAAATTCAGTTCATTTACCCTTTTCTAGTCAGAGTCACAGAATTGTAGAATTTCAGATATGGAGAGGATTTCAACAGCCATCTACTCTCACCTGTACTGGAAAGGAATCTCTATTGTAGCGAAGTTGACAAATGGCCATGTAGCCTCTGCTTTGAAGACTTACCCACTAACTCTTGAGGTGGACCTCCCACTTTTTTTTCTTTTCTTTTCTTTTTTTTCTTTTTCTTTTTGGTGAGGCAATCAGGGTTAATTGACTTGCCCAAGGTCACACAGCTAGTAAGTGTCAAGTGTCTGAGGTCACATTTGAACTCAGGTCCTCCTGACTCCAAGGCCGGAGCTTTATCCACTGCGCCACCTAGCTGCCCCAGGACCTCCCACTTTTACACAACTGTAATTGTTAGGAAAGTTTTCCTAGCACCAAGACAAAATATGCTTGTATCTTTGTAAGTTCTACCCATTGGTCCTAATCTGCCCTGTGAGGATATAACAAGTCTAATCCCTTTTCCATGTGACAGCCCTTCAAATATGTAAATACAACTATGCTGTGGTACCTTTCCCATTCTATAAAATCTTTCTCTTTGAGTTTATTTTTAGTCTAATTTTAAATGCCTCCCAAAATGAGCATTTTCCTAAACATAGCAGAACACAGAAAGATGATAATACATAAAACCATTAATATCTATTTCATACCTCTTGCTTTTAAAAATAATAATAGATTCCACATGTTACTTGACCAAAGCAGATTACATAGCAGGCCCAATCTTTTAAACCCATTTTAATGCAATCTGACTGTATTAACTTTTGGGGTTGTTATATCACATTATTGACACCCATCTTGTATTCGACTAAAACAGAATCACAGAATTTTAGTTACAAGGGACCGTAGCAGCCATCTAGTCTAACCCACATCTGAAAAAGTAGTAGCTACCCTGGGCAAGTCACTTAATTTTTGTTTGCTTTAATCCATTGGAGAAGGAAATGACAAACCATTCCAGTATCTTTGCCAAGAAAACCCCTGGACAGTATTTGTGTGCTATGGTCCACAGGGTCATAAAGAGTTGGACATGATTGAACAACTGAACAAAAACAAACTCATTCCCTCTTAACTTCTTCTCCATCATCCCTACTTGTTTCTTCGTTAAATGTAATATATTTCACACCAAACTGTTTGTGTGCATTTGCTCTTTCTTCATCTGTATCTGATAAAAGTGAAGTTCATCTGATGTCTCCATGTTTGTATTCTATTCTTCTCACACATCCTGCTTATGAGAAAAGCTTCAAAGCACCTTCTACAAGTTTATCTCATTTTGACCTTACAACAGCCCTGTGAGGTGTGGATTCCAGGTATTATTATCTCTATTATATAGTTAAGTAAATTGAGTTTTAGAAAGGGTAAGTAATTTGCCCAGAGGCACATAGCTAATATGTGTCAGAGTCAGCACTGGAACACAGGCCTTCCTGACTTAAAATTTAGTATAGTACTCATTCTGCTCTACAAACTAGCATCGCCTACTTTTCCATTTTGACTAGATTTGATCTACAGCATTCTTGAAGAGAGCATGGGTCAAGGGTTCTACTAACTATTGATGAGAGTAGTGGAGAAGGAGACAGTCCCAAGTATTAGGTGACCACTATATTCAAAGACTTGCAGTGCTAATGCTGTGTGACAATGTGCAGATAGGGACAACAAAGATTCCTGGAGCTTTGAGGTCCTCAGCATTCTGTCCTGAGATGGCATTGAGGATCCTAAAGGCCCAGTACTCAGAAACTCTAAGATTGGTTCAAGGAGGTAACCTTAGAAGGTGGAGGTTAGCACAGAAAACCAGGCAATACCAAGCAAAGCTGATCACCACACTCTAAAGAATAGCAAGGGGGTGGAGGCTGGCCCAGGCCCAAAGTGCCAACTGGGAAAACAAATTTAGAGAGATGAATAAACCAAAGAACATATGGGCTAGTATGAAAAAATGTTGTAGATCTAGAGATGCCCCCAAATCCACCCTAGAAGGAGAAAGTAATTCCATAATAATTGCAAATAGTAAGTCAAAGAAAAAATGTATTTTCTGTAAGTTACAGGTTCAATTCTGGGTGTCAGATACTAAGAAGGACGTTGATCAATTAGAGATTGCTCAGAATAAGGCAACCATGATGGTAAAGGGTCTCAAGATTATATCTATGTGGAGATCCATTGAAGGAAATGGAGATAACTTAGCAGGATAATAATAGTAGTCTTCAAATACTTGAAGGTCTCTCATGTCTAAAAAGATTCAACTTCCTCTTCTTTGCCTCTGAGAACAGAACAAAGAGCAATGAGTGGAAGATGGTGAAAAAACAATTTAGGCTTGATTTTAAAAAATAAACCTTCCTAAACATCAGAGCTCTACAAAAGTGGAATAGGCAGCCTCAGCTGTTTCCCTTCACTGCAAAGCTTCTAGAAAAAGCTGAATGACCGCTTGCAGAGTGTGTTGTAGGTGGTAGTGTTGTTTTGGGTTCAGGTTAGACAAGCTATCCTCTGAGGTCCCACTCAACCCTGAGAGTCTGTGATGATCAACATGGTATGATGACAATCTTCCCATTGTCTAGCCTTGTAGGCTCATTTTCTTATGCAAGAAACTGTAGATGCCCAGAGACCTCCATTGTAGTGATCCCCTGAGGTCTGACTTCCCTCCCAAAAAAATGTCCTAATCATAAGAAATTGTCTTCTTCTCAAAATTGGCCTGGGGCCTCACACTTTTCTGGACCACTAAAACTAATCTCATAAACTAATTCTTACTAGTGTGTTAAAAAACTGTAGTCTGTTGTGCTACCCTTCCAGGATAATATATTTGTAATTTAAAGGGGGACTTCTACACCTTTTAGTAGAAAGTACACTGGACTGGAAGTTAGAATTCTGCCTTCCAGCTCTGGGATTCTATGCTGCTGTGAGACCAACTTGATGAGGAATCAGCCCACCTCTCTGGGTTTTGATTTCTTCATCTCAGAAATGAGGGATCTGTGCTCAGTGATCTATAGATCCTTCTCATGATCTAACACTGTCAGAATCTATATAAATTTCAAATAATCAGTTGCAAGGTAATCATTTTCCCATTCTTCCTTTTGCTGTTAAGTAAGGTGGGATCTCAAAACAAACTTAAATTAAATTCTTTTCTGGGCAATTTGGCCCCAATAATGAGCTCCTATGGTAAGCTGACCTGCCATCCTTAACAAAGCCCAAAGTGAGGCTTCACAATGAAACCCAAACATCCCAAGGATACAGAGAAAGCAATTGTATCCTCAGCCACTAACCAATGCCCTAGGCCCCAGTCAGGGCACACAAACTGGGAAAATGAAGGGTGTGACGCTAGTCAGCTGCAAGGAGTGGGGAGACCAACCTTCCCTTAAGAATGATGCAGAAAAATCACCATGCCCAAGGGAATAGAGCATTCCATGCCTCTCCTGCCCTGAAAATAGCCTAGGGATCTAGGAAATAAATATCAGGAATAAATCCCCCCTACCACCACCAGTACATTTTCCACTGTGTGCTAGAACACAGGTCAACAGCCTTGGCCTTTGATCAGCACAGCTTGGTCTCAGTGTTGGAAGTTTTAATGTTGGTATATTCCATGGTCCATCATCCTTTGATTGGCTTATGATGGTCATTTGAGGCAGGCAATGTGAGAAGTTTTTGGGGACAGGGAGACCATTAGGGTACCCTTTAAATCTTAGCATAAAAATAGTCACCTATGAATAGGGTCAGATATCTAGAATCTAGAGCTCAGACTTCTTTCTGTGCCATAAGGACTTGTCACCTACTTTTAACCCCCCTCAGCCCCCTTGGATAGCTCCTTGAAGGACTGGGGAAGTATTTGGCAGTCAGGACAGGGATGTGATAGACAGGTATCTGTTTCCTAACAGGCAAAGGCTGAAGGGAGGGTAATGATTGTGGGTTTGCTCTGCACAGTCTAACGATGTATCTGTCCTTTGTTGGTGGGAATGTATCATTCAGATCCTGACCGGGGAGGACTGGAATTCGGTGATGTATGATGGGATCATGGCTTACGGAGGGCCCTCTTTTCCAGGGATGTTAGTCTGTATTTACTTCATCATCCTTTTCATCTGTGGAAACTGTATCCTTTGCCACTGCCTCTGCAATTCCACTCTCTCTGTTCCCCAAACCCTTTCAAATTGTCCAATGGACGCACCTTTGCTACCCAGGACTGTTAGCCTTCTAGTTCTATGCCATTCTCTCTCATGGTCTTCCTATAGTTAAGGAATTAAAACCAAAGCCCAGCAAATGTAGGGTACACTCTAGTATGGACCTGTAGATCTATAGAAAGCTCAGATAGAGGAAGGGACTTCCTAAACAAAAGGCCAAGTGGAGCTGTGCCTTGGTGGTAACTTAGAAGACTAGGTGAGGTTGCAGATCGACTTACCTTGACTGATCCATGGCTTCTGTGCCAGAGCTGTGCTGTTAAGGATACTCAATTAATGATAAATGTTCCACCTTCCTTGAGTCAACTCCCCTCCCAACTTGTTTTACTAGTTCTTTTTATTCCTTTTTCCCCTGAAACTCCATGTAGTTTCAGTCACTGGCAAGGTTGAACTGTCTTCACCTGAAGGCTTAGCATTTAGATAGCTTAGTAGATAGAGTGCTGGACTTAAAATCTAGAAGACCTGAGTTCAAATCCAGCCTCAGACTCATACTAGCTGTGTGACTTTGGGCAAGTAACTTAACCTTTGTTTGCCTCAGTTTCCCCATCTATAAAAATGGGGATCATAATAGCACCTAGGTTGTTATGAGGATCAAATAAGAAAACATTTGTAAAGAATTTAACACAGTGTCTGACACATAGTAAATGCTATATGAATGCTAGCCATTTTTGTTATCATCATCTTCTTCATCCCCATGAACCAGGCCATGGGGTAGAGTTTCCAGAAATGTTGCTCAATAATGACACTCCTTCTCCTTTCCTAGAAAGGTATTAAAATGTGCAGTTCTCCCTGCACCATCAGGCAAAAAGTACCTTCCAGAATTGTCAGACCCTGACTTTATACCCTTAAGATTTCACATTGTAAAAGGAGTTGGGAGAGATATTTCAGGTGGTCTCTTCAGTGACCACCTAGATAACTTTTTAGGAGACTATGCACTGTTAATGATGACATTTTATATAGCGTCAGTTGTATCAGTCACCTCAGTGGGAAAATAATAATAGCTAGCATTTATATAGTGGTTTAAGGTATGTAGAACACTTCACATATATGATCTCACTGGATCCTCACAACAACCCTGTGAGGTAGGTGTTATTATTATCCTCATTTTAAAGATGAGGAGACTGAGGCTGAGAAAAGTTGTTGTCTGAAGCAGAATTCAAACTCAGGTCTTCTAGACTCCAAGTCCAGTATTCTATCCACTGAATCACCAGCAGCCAGTTGAACAACCTAAATTGAGGCTAAATGATTAAAGAGTATATTCTCAATTTGCTACTTTAACCCTTAAGAGCCTACAGGCTAGCCTGACTACCACACTTTTGAGGTCTTTCAAAGTGTGTAGAGGCCAGGCAGCTATTTGTCAAGGTAGGTATAGCTGGGTGCCAGATCCCTTGGAGTGGAAGCCAGAGATTGTTAAGGACATTACCATGGGTTTTCAGTGTTAAACAACTGTACCATGGTGAGAGAAACTTCATTCCTGTATTCTCATTGCCTCTACCCACTATGCTAGTCTCTGCTAACCAAGAACTCCAACTCCAAGAATCATTTCCTTTACTAATGTAAAAAACAGACATCTTACTGAATGTATTCTTGGCCATTGCTGTGGACAATCTAGCTGATGCTGAGAGCCTCACATCTGCCCAGAAAGAAGAGGAGGAGGAAAAAGAGAGGAAGAAGCTAGCCAGGTAACTGTCTAACTGAACCAAGACAGAAGCCCAGGCACTGTACCTTTGAGAGTCCAGATCTTAGGAGGTAGTTTCCAGTATTTCTCAGACAATGACAGAAGAGATTGGACTCTCTGTTTATCTGTTTTTCTATTTATCCTCTGTTTATCTGGTTTTTCTGTTTATCCTATAAAAGTTCTAGGAGTATTTACTTTCTACAACCAGTGGGTCTGCTCCTAATTGCTGACCAGAAACTCCCATCATTGAGGTGCTACTATGCTCTCAACAAGGAAGTTGCATTTCCCAGACACCCCCAAACTCTAGCCATTATCCAAATCTGCAGCAGAGCTATAAAAGAAGACCACAGAAACATTAGAGAGGGCACCGTCTGGGAGGGGGAAGGGAGTGAAACAGTTACTTCAAGTGACTGCTTATCTTGCATCTAAATTCATCTTGTGAAGAGAGAACAAGTCATGCCCTTTTGTCTAACCAAAACAGGCAAAAAAAAAAAGTAGACCACATGAATCCTGGATGCCTCCATTGCTCCAGCCCAGATTGAGGGTGGTAACCCATGCATTTTCCAGGCACTGAGCAGACTTACTACCTGTTACCTTTGTTAGCATATCAACCACAATTCAGCAGCAGGTTAAAAAATCAAAAGGAGGTGTTCAGCTGAAGCCAGTGAAGTTCCAACTAATAGAAAAGGAGTGTGGCCAGAGGACAAGTGTCTGGGGACCTTAGAGACCCAGTAACCAGCTTCAAATTGCCCAGAATGGTGCTATATACACAGCAACAAAGGAAGGAATCCAGATGTATCAGACACAGATCCCTGTAGGTTCTATGTTACCTTAGCCTTCAGCAAGCCAGAGTCAGGTCTTGACTTGAGGTCACTCAAGTAAACATTCATTCGTTCTTCCTCTTGTTGACTGGCCAGGACTGCCAGCCCTGAAAAGAAGCAAGAGGTGGAAAAACCAGCTGTGGAGGAGACTAAGGAGGAGAAAATTGAGCTAAAGTCAATTACTGCTGATGGGGAGTCTCCACCCACCACCAAGGTGAGTAGTGCACCAGTACCTTCCCCCTTGGGGTACTAAGTTACATGCCCCTGCTGCAGCTGAACCCAGACTCAATCTTTCCAAGTTAGGTCAATCAAAAGAACATAGAAAAGACTAAAGGAGCCTGATCTAAGGGAATGAGAAGGAAGGCACAAGAGAGATTTTATTTTAAGATGGAACTGGTATTTGGGTAGAGGGCAGAGGAATTAGAATGACAAAGTGGGAAGGAAATCCAAGTGCATTTTGACTTTATCATGCAAGAGACGCAGTGTGGCATGATGGATAGAGCGATGGATTTGGAATCAGGAAGACATGGATGTTAGACCTGCCTCTGATACGTACTAGCTATGTAAGGGCAAATCACTTAACCTGTAAGAGTCCCAGGCAACTCTCTAAAACTGTAAATTACTCATAAGTAACTCCATCAATGAAGAGCTCTACCACACTGGCAATTCCCCATACTGATGAAATCATAAATCTAAAGCACACAGCTTATAAACAAAATCCAGTACTTCCAAGGAGCTATGATTTCACCAATGTGGGTAGTCCCTTCACTGATACAAATCACAGCCCCTCTGCACCTTAGTAGACATTTCATGAGGTGCTTTGGCCAAAATATTTACTAACCAATCTTTTAACCTCAAACACACCGGTCTTTGATCAATAGACCTGTGCCTGAAGCATTTCTAGCTTAGTTATGTCTGACTTAGTTTGTACCCTTCTGGCATAACATTTGTGAACCTCAGTCACCTCCACACCATGATCTGAGGATGTTAGTAGAAGAAATGTAAAACAAAACTGATTATTTCTGAGTCAAGTGCTCACACAGTTTCTGTTAGAGGATTTAAATGGCTGTCTCAGGTGTTTCACATCCATGGAACATTGTCTAACTAGATCCATCACCCTTCTTTCTCTTGACTGCCTAGATCAACGTGGATGACCTCCAGCCCAATGAAAATGAGGAGAAAGGTTCCTATCCCAACCCAGAAGGTGGAGGTACACAGTCCTGCTGCCTGGTTTGGGGGGAGGGGGAGAGAGGAAAATTTCCAGCTCCTAAAGCCAAGTGGGAATAGCTTTGGAGTAGGGATTAATAGCTCTAGTTTTCCTTCTCCCTCAGGTGGTATTTAGCTGTGTGATATCAGTGAGTCATTTAACCTCTCTCTTTTTTAGGGACTCTTTGTATCATTTGAAAATGTAAAAATTTAATAATTAGTAATTAATTAATTATTAATATACTGATTATTTGATTTTTATTATTAATTAAAATATTAATAAATAATAGCTGGCCCCTGGTTTCCTCAAAGGATTAATCTCAGAGTAAATAAGATATGATCAGCACTATTGTTCCAGAGTATATAAACTCAAAGTTTCATGATAGTATATAACTATATATTATACATATCTGTAGGAGATATGTCATAATGTCATGTTATAATAATTATCACAATAAGCCAGGTCTCTCATGTGCTATGAAGAACTCATTGCTGGGTACAAGAACAGATATCTCACTGTTTGTTCACTTTGAGGGATAAACCAGCTCAGAAAAAATTCTTGCAAATTCAGTTTTATACTGATTCTATTTTGTAAGTAAGCAAGCAGAATTCTCCTTTATAAAGAGATTTGAAGAGCAAAGGTCCATGATTTTGCTCAAATTCCCTCTAAACCACTGTTCAATCTTATGGTCCTTGTTCATAGGAATCTGTATTTAAGCTTGGCCTATAAGCCTGAAGCCAATAACAGCACAGTACAGGTATTCCCACACCTCCACCTACTCCACTTATTTTCCTTCTTCTCTCTCCTGTGTCATCCTTCTAAACACTTTTTACATTGGTTCTATCCTGACCAAGGGCGTTAGCATCCTTTTTTTTTTTTTTTGGTTGCCATGGAGACAATGGCTAGAGATTTCAATGATATCTCCCCGGCAAAGAGAGAAACAGAATTCTGCTCCTTGTAGCCATGGACAGGGAAATCACTATGTATGGATGGGAGGGGAGAAGAGGATGATCAAAAGCTTTGGGCCTGGGGTAGATGGCCAATTGATACTTTCAAGAAGTCTTAAAAACCTCTCTCTCTTTCGGGGCAGCTAGGTGGTGCAGTGGATAGCGCACCAGCCCCGAAGTCAGGAGGACCTGAGCTCAAACCTGGCCTCAGACCAAACATGACACTTATTAGCTGTGTGACCCTGGACAAGTCACTTAACCCCAATTGCCTTAAAAATTAAAAAAAAAACTCTTTGTCTCATCTGAGAGTCAAGCTTCAACTAGTCCTGAGAATGGGTGGCATCCCCACCACATAGAACATGGCTATTATAAGATTTATATTTAAGGATCGTGACTGGAATCCACCAGGATGCAGTCATTTCTAAGCCTGTTTTTTGTAGGGGTTTTTTTGGTAGGTGATGGGGTATCACCACCTCTTTCACCCATGGCAATTTTATGAGGATTCATAGCTTATGTCATCTGTGCTACCAGTCAAAGAGAATAAGGAAAGGGAAGAGCCATGGTCTGCCCATTATACTGGAGAGTAGAATGATGCCTATTTATCAAGCAGTGTCGAAAGCTATTGCTGAGATTTTTAAATGCACAGACAAGAACAGAAGGATGGTCAGTAGGAAACACAGACAACCAGGACAGCTTTGAAAATATCATGTTGAATTGGTGATATGTATAACAAGAAAAACAAGCTATTCACAATACAGATTCACAGCTTCATGCCCAGTCCTCTTTTTAAATTCTACTTTGTATATGGAAGTGCTCATCTTACAGGGTATTTGTTAAGTTCAAAATTGAAGAAAAAGAAAAATTACTGCTGGATCTCTACCCCAAGACAGTTCTATGCCTCTTCTCCACATACCTAATCAAAAAGATTGCTACTCGTAAGATAAAAAGTGCTGGATCTGAAATTCTTCCTCCTGGAATTTCCTCAAGGAGGCTGTACATCTTCAAGAGATTACAGATCTTTGGATACAGCATAGGGCCTTGCTCAGTGCTTACCACCATAGGAGCTTCTCGATGTCTCTTACAGGCCCCAAGGACAGTGCGCTCTTGAATTTAAGTAGTTTCTCAAGTATGTCTGGGCTAGAGGGCAAAAGCTGAGATTTGCAGACTGCAGGTTCTCTTCTTGCTAATTAAATGAGTGGATTTTTTTTTTAAAGGAGTGATGTGGGGATAAAGGGTATAAACCTTTTGTTTCGTTGAAGTGAACTAAATTGAAGTAAATTAAACGGAAATCAATTGAATTCATGTTGGCCCACCATTATACAGAAACAGACTTTTTCCTGGGTCCCCTCTGGACACTCCTGAGGCTGGCTATGTGTGTAAGCATTGATCACTCTGCACCCCACCCCCACCATGTCTGAGAGACAGCAGAGGCTTGCAGCCAGCCCATCAGCCCATCAGGAACCAAGGATAAGCTTATTCCAATTTAAAAAAAAAAAAAATGGCCAATCTGATGGTGCTTTCTATTTGGTTAGCTTTTTTTTTTTTTTTTTGGCTAGGCAATGGGGTTAAGTGACTTGCCTGAGGTCACACAGCTAGTAAGTATTATGTGTCTAAGGCCGGATTTGAACTCAGATCCTTCTGAATCCAGGGCCGGTGCTCTATCCACTGCGCCACCTAGCTGCCCCCTGGTTAGCATTTCTAAATGAGGAAATTCCTCTGTCCTCACTCTGTGCTGAGTTAATCATAGCCTTTATTCATAGATCCTAGGATATTGAGGTTTATAAAAAGGACCTGCCTTAGTGATCCCCTACTCCAACCCCTTCACTTTATATATGAAGCAAATGAAGCCCAGAAAACTTAAGATCTATACTCCTTCCCCTCGATCCCATTAGTTCATAAACTTCCTAAGCGTAATGTCATTTTACCTTGCATATAATAAGTAAGCTTAGTAAATGTCTGATTATTTGAATTTAATTTGATCCACCAGAATTTCATTGACTATCTGGAAATTGATTCTTCCCCGTCTCATGTGGTGACTGGTTTCCCTTCCTTCAGACCCAGGCCTTTTCTCCCTTCAGTCTCCAGTCTTCTCTCTTTTTGTTTGAAGACTCTAATCCCATAAATAGCTGAGGTTAACCTTTCTCTCCATTTCCACCTCCTCCACCACATTCACAACGAAACCTGTTGGTGATCCATAGTTCCCTGCTGTTCCCATATTCTCTCCTGCTCCAAAGACATAGTGTTCCATGTGGCTCATCTCCTCGTGTCCCTCCATGTTGGAGGGAAGAAGCTATAATTTTTCAGCAAGAGGCATATCTTCTTGCTATTTAAGTGATGGAATTTCATGAAATGAGTGAGGTGTGGATAAAGAGTGCAAACCATTTTTTCTTCTTTCTTACTCATGCACAAATCATTACTTGAATTCTTCTGTGTCTCAAAGTCTTAAAAGGCTTTCAGATCATCTGCTTTATGTATTCCTTTTCTTGACCGGAGATGCCCTTCAAACCTCTCTCCCCTCTTCTCTTCCACAGCCTCAGGCTGTCAGCTTCTCTGTTTCAAATTGATTCATGCAAATCCAACTTCAGAGGGAGTCAGAAAGGCTGGGGAAAGCAAAGAGCTAGAGGGCTTCCAACTCCACCCTTCAACCATTCTCTTTGAGAAAAGAAAAAGGTGCTGGTGGCCTTGGAGGATCCCTCATTATTTAATCTCCAGATTCCAAAGGGTTGAAGTTAGTCTACTGGGCAAATAACATGCTCTCTACTTAGAAATGTCTGTTCGTCCACTCATCCAAGGTGTATAGCACTCTACCATGGCAAATAGACGATAATTATGGTTTTAGTCACTTATTCGCATAGTAAGGATGATCAGGGGAACTCCCTTATCTGCTGAACTGGGACACGTACTATGGAGCTACACATGTGTACTTTGGCTCCATGTTCTGACCCCTGCTGGACATGAATAATCATAAGCCCCTAGCTGATCCTTGAGTGGTCTTCAGTTATTCTGTGACCAGGGGCTGTGCCAAAGAGGATTGTTGACTGGGCCAGGAAGAGCCACCCACTCCAAAGACTATAAAGAGTGAGGATTTATAGTTTACCCTTTTTTTTGAGGGTAAACTTTGAGCCTCTTTGTTCAAACAAATGCCAATGACAGCTGTCATTTAGACTTTCAGTAGGGAAAGGAGAGGGGATTTCTCTATACAACTTTTGTGTCAGTGAGAACATGAGCTTACTCAGTCTCTATAATTCAGAATTCCCCCATCATCCACAAAGACATTTGAGGTTCTGGAAGCAATAGCCTTAAATCCCCTTTTCATTATGCATGCAATACCATTACCAGAGGAGGAAGTGAAGAGGAGAATTTCCATCCCTTGTCTTTCTGCACTCTGTAAAAGGTGCAAGGTGAAAGGTGAAGAATATTAGGAGCCGAATTCTTTCTTCACAGCAGGCTCTCTCCTCAACAGCCAGGGCTCATTTCTTTTAAAACTGTGGTCTGGCTTATTCAGCCAGTCACTAGACATCTCTAATGTAGTATCAGTTGCTATCATCCAATGGCTGAGGCCCTATCATCATCTCAGTTTGGATAAGAAACTTCTTAATTCTTGTTCACTGGTTGTAAGAAAATCCCTTAACATCTTTATGTTCATCATAATCTTCCTAAAACCACCCCTCTTCTTACTAGCCTTGAAGAGTTCCCTATCATCTTTAAAATAAAATAAAAATGCCTCAGTTGGCATTTAAAATTTTCACAGTCTGGCTCCTTTCCAGGCTTTTTTGCATATTACTCCTCTTCACACACTCTTCTTTCCAGACAAACTGGCCTACCTGGCATTCCATCTCATCTCTCATGTCTTTGCCCATACTTTCTCCCATGTCTGGACTGAACCCCTACCTCTTAAGATCCCTATCTCCTTTCAAGGCTCAGCTCATCAACTGCTAGAAATACTGAATGGAGGAAGGCTTAAGAAAAGAGCTTATTTTTATGACGGATGGGTTCAAGTTTCAAGTAGAGTGGAGATATCTGATACATCTTCTAAGGTCTTGACTTAGGGGAGAGGTCAAGACTAGAGATAAAGACTTGAGAGTCATTCTCATAGACAGGGTGGCTGAAATCATGGAAGTGCCAAAGAAGAAAGTGTAGTATAGAGACAGAGAAGATGACAGCCAAGGGTAGGACCGTGCTGTGTGTTAGGGAGAAGGGAAATTTGTTTGGCCTGGTAGGCTAGAACCAGCTTAGGGAAGGACATGACAGTTTGGAGTTCATTTCTGGGAAGTTGGGAGCCACTTGATCAGGAAAATACCAATGAGGGTACCATTGGGTGTAGTTTCTACTCTCTAGTCATGAAATAGAGGCTTCACCCAAAGTTTAACCAGATTGGTAATTTTTTAAAAATTATTTACATGGCTTTTAATAGAATTTTCCTCCTTCTTGCTAATGGTGCCTAAAGGTGATATAAATGGTCAAATGCCTCCTGGCCCCTGCCTGCCCTCCTCCCCCAAGGGAGGTGGTTATTTCACTGTTAATCAGTGAGAGACAATTCTGCACAATTCTGACTATTCTAATGAATAAATGAGGTATTTCTAGTGAGGAGTAACCATGGATTGATAACTCTGAAAATTATTTCTAGTGTGGCCTTATATTAGCTGAGTATTGCTGGTCTGCTATCTAGTGATTAGCTTTGCATTTGGCCTAAGACTACCAAGTTAGCTGTTGCAACTGAAGGATTCATCAGAACATCAAGACCTATCCCTGATATGTTATCCCAGTAAGAATCCACTCAAGTAGAACATCAAAATCTAGCATCATAAAATCCAGCAGCACCTGAAGGACAGTAAAATTTTACCTGTCGACCATGATTCCAGAGGAGGAATGATGAAACATGCTTCCCACCTTCTGAAAGAGACATGAAGGACTCGGAGTGAAGAATGAAATATATTTTTTGAATGTGTCCAATGCAGAAATTTGGGGGTTTTGACTACACGTATTTGTATCAGGGGTTTTATTTTTCTTTTATTCTCAACCTAGTAGAAGGGTAGGGGAGCAGAACGGAAGTGAGAGAAGGTGAGTTTTTTTGCTGATTGAAAAAAATATGATTTAAAAATAAGATTTACCTAGAAAATCTTAACCCACACTTCAAGAAAGAAGCTGACAGTAATAAAAGGTTCATGTAAGGTGGTAGAGGAAGATAAGTTCAGAAAATCAGGTAGGGACTAGGTTGTAAAGGTCACTAAATGACAGGCTAAGGAATCTGGCTTTTTTTCCTGGAAGCAACAAAGGTTTTAGGAAACACTGATCTGGCAACAGTGTGCAATAAGAATTATAAGGACAGCAGAGACGAGGGGACAATATTAAACTCAAAGAAATTTAGAGCTGAATTCTAGCTAGCAAGATTGTGCCAGTACCTAGGTTGAACCTTGTGATGCTCTTTGCCATATCAGAATGCACTACTGTGCAGCCCTTTATCAGAGGGAGCTGTGGCTTACAAAGCTTTAGGTTCTAAAACCCTTCCTGATCACTCCAGAATCTCCAAGGGCAAAGGTAAGGGATGAGACCCTTCAAACGGACAATCTTTTTCATTCTGGGAATTTTAAAATACACTTGAAAAGGGTAGGACAGTTTAAAAACAGCATGGCACAATGGAAGGAACAGGAGAACCTACATTCCAATCCCAACCCTGATACTTACCACCTGTGTGACCTGGGGTAAACCTCACTTGTAAAATGGGACTGGACCAGCCAGCCTCTGTGTTCCCTTCCGGTTTTAGACTGATGACCCTGTGTCTTTGATCCTGCACAGTGGCATAGATAGTCTATGTCTATTACCTTTCTTTTTTTTCCACATCAAAATTTTATTCTACTTTTAAAATATTGTTGGGTTTTTTACTTTCCTTTTTGACTATATTTATTTGTCTTTTTTCCTTATTGTATTTAATTTCAATTCACAGAACAAAACAAGCATTTCTATAACACAGTATAATGAAAAAAGATGATTACACATGAAGCTGCAGATCTACCATGTACAACTTGCTAGCTGAGTTGTGTATGTTGGGGTGATTCTCTATCACCTTTCACAAGATCAATCAGTCAAAAAAGTATTCATTAAACACCTACTATGTTGGAGGTACTGTATTAGATACTGAGGATACATAGACAAAACTGAGATAGTCCTTGCCTTCTATCGAGAAGTTGGGGCAGCATGGGTACTTATTAGAATACATAAAATAAATACAAGGTAATTTGGGACACACAGGGGAAGTAACCTTTGGTGGAGATCAGGAGAGGCCTCATGTAGGAGGTGGTACTTGAAGTCTTGAAGGAAGTTAAGAGGATTCTAAGAGACCAAGGTGAAGAGGAGAGCACATTCCAGGAAAGGAGAACAGTCTTGGGGCACGGTTTGGATTCAGTCAAAGGGCTGCACTTGAGGACCTATAGGGCCAAATGTGGCCTCAAGGCCACAGGTTCCCCACCCCTGAAGGCACAGAGATGGGAAATCAGAGGACTTAGAGCCTTAGAACCTTAGAAATCATCTAGGCAACCCCCTTTACTTTAGAGGTATAGAAATTGAAGCACTGAGAAATAATTACATCAGTCAATCAATAAACATTTATTAAGTGCCTACTATTTTCCAGGCACTATGCTAAGTTAAGCACTAGAGACACAACTGCCAAAAAAAAGTCTCTGCTCTCACGGAACTTACAACCTAATGGGGGAAGATAGCACACAAAAGGAAGCTGAAAAGCAGGTGGGGGAAGGAAGCAGATCCTCACCTGGGGGGCATGGTGGACAAGTCAGATGTCCCAGAGTGGTGCAGCCAGGTGAGAAAAGAGGAGATAACTGAGCTGAGCTCCCTCCTTAAATGGAGGTTTGGGAGTTCATGACTCTTAAGTCAGAGGAGCAGTGGATAGTAATACGATGGAGTGCCAGAGTTATTGGAATCTTGAAGAATGATGAGGTTTTCCCAATAACAAGCTTCCTGGGGCATGGCGGAGAAATCAGAGATGAATCAGAATAAGGCAGCCAGGTGAAAAATGAGGAAATGTTCTAAACTGAGATCCCTTCTTAAATGGAGGTTCTGGACTTTCCCAAGGTCATATAGTGTTGAGAGTCATGAACCTAGGTCCTCTTGACTCTAAATCCTATTTCTGCTACCCCATACTGCCTCTCTCCTAGTGTCTGACAACTCCTCAATCACATGCTGTCATAAGAAAGCCTCTCTTTTCCCCTCCCCAGCCTCCACTTTCAAATATCAAAAACCCCCATGGGACCCACAAGAATAAAACAAATAGGATTTCTATTGTAGATGATATACTACCTTTCCATAGGAGCTGGTGCTTCCTCAAACTTTCACTATATATCACTGGCTAGATATTGTCAGTGAAAGGTGGGAAACTCATATTTGAATGAGCCTGTTTCTTGCAGGAGAAGAAGAGGAAGAGGAGCCTGAGATGCCTGTGGGGCCCCGCCCTCGCCCACTCTCTGAGTTACACCTCAAGGAGAAGGCAGTGCCCATGCCAGAGGCCAGCGCATTTTTCATCTTTGGCCATAACAACAGGTATTCAGAAATACTGTGAGAGGAAAGATTCTCCTTCCTCCAAAGCATAACACCTAGAATTGTATTGTCTCCAAGGCTTCAGGCCTCGCCCAACACCAGCTAAAACCTAGGTGCCTCGGATTCAACAGAATTCACTCCCTAAGCCATGCAGCACAAACAGGCAGACAAAAGCTTAAGTATCAGGGTGGGAGAACTTTATAGAGTATGCCTGCCGTGGTATCAGTATCTGCCTCTATCCTCTTCCCTTTCTAACCTAGCCTCTCTTTTCTTCCAAAGGTTCCGTCTTCAGTGTCACCGCATTGTCAACAACAACATCTTTACCAATCTGATCCTCTTCTTCATTCTGCTCAGCAGCATCTCCCTAGCTGCTGAGGACCCGGTCCGACACAACTCCTTTCGGAACCAAGTATGCATTCCCCTTTGCTCCCTGTCTTCCTCTTGGAGGGTAGGAGTATGGGCAGGCCCAGAAATGTGGTGGCTGACATAGAGTTGTGAAAGTCCAAACAGTAAGAAGATGCCCATTTCCATAACCTAGGATCAAAAGCATTATCTGGTACAGAACAACTACACCCCTTTAACAGGTCCAGATTCCACATAGGCCCACATATCAGGACTAGAAGCAAACAAAAGAGATTATACTCAACTGCTTCTGGCTCCTCCTGAGGGTGAGGAACATGCAAGCCATTCGATTCTTCATGTGCCCAGGAAACCGAGTTACCAGAAATATTCAATGAAATAAGGCACTGGTTCTCTTCCTTCTTATCATTACAGTGTTTCCATTCTTAATAATGGATAGAAGGGGGAGGAAAATGATGATATACCAACAATGTGGCAAGTTCTCTATAGACCAGGCCCCTGAGATCTTCCCTTGGGTTATTGAATTCCCTGAAAAATTTCGGGGCTCATTTCATTACAGCCTATTCTAGAATGAGAACTGAATAGGTGGTTCTATAATCTCACAGCCTGAATCAAGCAGAACCCAGAGTGGGCACAGATTATCTAAACCATGGCTGTCCCAGGAAATAAAATTCTATCTAAGGCTGTCCTCAGAAGGCTTGGACTGATTCTGGGTGGTGGTCTTTCTCAGGTGCATCACAACTAAGACTCCATTTTCACCCAGCCCCATGTTGAAGAAATACTTTCTGGTGTGGTGTCCAGAAAGCCACCTGAGAGGGGAAACGAAAGGGACTCTGACCTTTGAGTTTTACCCATCACTCAAAGGTGAAGAGAATTGTGATGCTCTATAGCTTATCGCTACTCCAGACTACACAAGCTTCTGCTGATAGGAAGGGGCTATCATGGCAAACACAGCAGCAGTATCCTCTGTGTGTATTTCCATCCAGAGAGCAGACCCAATCTGAACTGAGTATCTAGTGTTGTCTGCAAAAATATCTCTAACTCGCTTACCCCTTTGACACAGATCTCAATGAGAAGCATCAGGGCTGGGCTGATTTGGTTTGATGAGCATATTGGCATATCTGCTCCAGACCCACTACTGACTACACCCTGCCCTGGAAACCCTCCTCTCACCTGTCAGTGGCTTCAATAGGGACTGCTTTGGAGAATTTCTGAAGCTGAACCCTGCCTTAAAGGCATCAGAAAAAAAATTTTATAATGCTACCTGCTTCCTGACCTGGTTCCAGCCCAGCTCTGCCTTCTCCAGGTGTAAAGCTTTATGTGACATGCTTTCTTGATTTTTGAATTGCAATTCCCTGTTCTGGTGAACATCCAATGATCTATCTCCCTTCCCTTTTGACCCCCCTCCTCCCCCTCCCTCCAACCCTGTCCCTTTTTGTTTTGCAGATTCTGTTTTATTTTGATATAGTTTTTACTACCATTTTCACCATTGAAATTGCTCTGAAGGTAAAGCCTCCATCACTTGCTCTCCTCCTCCTCATGCCTCCCTCCTGCCACCAGCACTAGCTCTCTCTGCCACTGTCTGTTGCTAACCCACATGCCCCTGGGGCTGTCTGGTTCACAATCAGAGCCACTAACCCAATTGTGCTTATTTTTCAGATCCTAGGCAATGCAGACTATGTCTTCACTAGTATCTTTACCTTAGAAATTATCCTTAAGGTAATGCAACATGAGCAAATGATACATCCTCACTGTCTTTGTCTCTCTCTTTTTCTCTACCTCTCCTGGACACCCTTATGGGTTTGTTTGTTTGTGTGTGTGTGTGTGTGTGTGTGTATGTGTGTGTGTGTGCGTGCGCACAAGCATGAGGGACTCTCTTGTTGTTTCTGTCTCTTTCTCTCTTTCTTCTGTTTCTTTCCTTCTCTTTCATTCTCCCTTAACCTTGTGATTGGAAGGAGCCTATAGTGGTTATCACTTTTGTGATGGGTACATTGTCCTCAGCCAAGAGCCATGCTGAGCCACCTCCTTCAGATATAGTCTTATTTCAAAGTGAGTTTTCCTGTTTTTCTTCCTCTAAATAGATCTGGCCTTCCATCACTGGGTCTGACAGAAAATGGGTTCAGATATGGAATTATATACAATAGGCAGTATCTCACCAATATATCTAAGCCCAAATCCAGCCCTTGGAATCCAGGTGTGGGCTAGGACATGCACCCATGTGTGACTGGGACAGGAAAACGGTTGGGTCCATATTTTTATTCTCAGTTATCTACTATGACCTTAACCTACAAAAGTTGTAGGTTACAAAGGTGCAAAGAAATTTTTTTTGTGTGTGATATATGGCCGGGGAGCATTTGGCATGGAAAGGCCAGCAGGAAAGCTGATCATGTAGTCATCTCAGTGGCATTAACACTGAGTCAACCCGAAGTTCGCCCCTTACCTCCCAAAAACACACT
Source organism: Vombatus ursinus (assembly GCF_900497805.2). Classification (NCBI taxonomy): domain Eukaryota; kingdom Metazoa; phylum Chordata; class Mammalia; order Diprotodontia; family Vombatidae; genus Vombatus; species Vombatus ursinus. Next base: position 3,099,105 of record NW_020951860.1, read on the forward strand.
CACACTATATTCCAAGAACCAGCCTTCTTTACCAAATATATATAATTCAGTGCTGCCTCACTCACACAAAGGACCTTTGCTCTGCCTCCTGGCTTCTGAGGGGGAGGTTCACCTTCCCTTCTGACCAGAGTCTTAACTAAAGTGAAACGTACAGGGCTTTTTTGCAGGGTGCTAAATTTAGAGGACACTCCTTAGAACTTGATTAGTAATAATTAGTTAAAGTAAAAAGCTACCATATGTGAAGCCCCCTCCTCCTCAAGGCAGCCTCAGCCTTATGGGTTGCATGGATATAGTTTGTGGTGATTTTCCTAGGCATAAAAATCACGGCTTATGACCACCAAGAGTAGGAAACAAGTGGCTGGAAAGAAAAAGAAGCTGTCCTCGTCCCTTGTCCCTTCCCACACGTGTCAAGTCTGGATCCCAAGGCCCATGCCATAGTCCTAGAAGTTATCCTGAAGATGTGAACAGTGTGGCTATGCCTCTAATCCAATGAAAAGGATGTGAGTCAGTCCTAAATCTGGGGGCTTCCAAAATGTATACATAGCTTTATTGAGTCCTTTATAGCTCAATGCTAAGAGAATTTTTTTTAAATTTGGAGTTGGAGCTTAAGTACAAGAAACAAGAATTTAGCTGTCAGCAAAGGGGCTCAGAAATATAGCCTCCAAACCACAGGCTTCAGTCTACATAGGCACAAACCTGAATGCCCCTGGCCCTGGGGGCTAATAGCTCTGTGGCTCGATCCTCCTAAAACTTTATTTCCCAGGCAAAACCAAATCACTGATTTCAACTAACCACTGAATACATCAGCAAAGCAGCACTTGTCAAGTGGTTTTCAGAGCTCTTGTGAATCATGATACCCTCAAAACTAGCTCCTCTGAGTTTTATCAAAAGAGACCTTATCCCTAAAATGAAATACATTTCAAAAGCCAAAGGTAAAAATTCCTATAATTTAGACCTTCTGAATAAGAAGGTATAACTTACTTATATAAAATGTATTTATTTAATAATCATTTAATAAATGCCTACCATGTACAAAGAACTGAACTAAATATAAGGAGTCCAGGGAAGGTAATACAAAGACAAAGCATGATGCCTGACCTAGTAGAGCTGAAAGGCATGAGGATATCCACTTCAGATTTAGTCTTATTTCAGAGTGAGTTTTCCTGTTTTTCTTCCTCTAAATAGATCTGGCCTTCCCTCACTGGGTCTGACAGAAAATGGGTTCAGATATGGAATTGTATACAATAGGCAGTATCTCACCAATATATCTAAGCCCAAATCCAGCCCTTGGAATCCAGGTGTAGGCTAGGACATGCACCCATGTGTGACTGGGACAGGAAAATGGTTGGGTCCATATTTTTATTCTAGTTATCTACTATGACCTTAACCTACAAAAGTTGTTCATACCCTCAAACTATGTCCCTAGCTCCACCTCGACAAATGATATGCCCCATGGTGTTTCTGTGGTCAGAGTTTCTTTGCTCCACCCCATCCTCCTTGTGCAAGGGGAAGCCTGATGTATCTCCCCACCAGATCATGTGCCATGCCATAAGGCAAACCATGTGAGACTGTACTCAGTTTGGTATTAGAACGAACTGTTGTAGATGGCTATTGCTTATTAGGCCTTACATGTAAAAAGCATCACTGATCACACAAAAGTGTTCAAAGGCAGGGATGAGGGATGAGGCCCCTTCAAAAGAGGGCCCCAAGTGTGATGCTCACTCTCCACCACCCTCCTCTACAGAGCTTCCCACATTGATTTCAATGGTGCTGATTTTTGTTCAATGTTGCCATACAAGCTGAAAATAGTAAAGGACCCCTTTACAAGCTTTGTGATGGCAAGATCCTTTTTCTTCCCTCCCATCCCCTGTCCCTCTTCCTCCATCCTACACTCAGTGTGCTCCTAAGTATAAATTCAAAATCCTGGTTGGGAGTTTATACTTTTCTCCCTACTTTGAGGGGTATTTGCTCAGCCAGTAAATCAAATTCTATCTTTGTGGCAAGAAGCAATTAACAGCAGCAGTCCAGAAATGATCCAACGTGTCATTTAAAATCAGTTGACAGAATTGAGAATCTTTAGCCTAAAGAAAAGAAAACTTAATGGGGTCGTGATAACTGTCTTTTGAGTATTTAGAGGGCTGCCAGGTGGAAGTGGGAGTAGATTTATTCTGCTTAGCTGTAGAGGGAAGAAGGTAGAAGTTATAGGAATATTTTAACTTAATATAAATAACTTTCTAAGAACTAGAGCTGTCCAACAAAGGAACAGGCTGCCTCAGGGGGCATATAGCTCCCTCATACTGGAGGTATTCAAAAAGAGGTTGGACGGCCATCCTTTAGGGATGCTGCAAAAGGGACCCACATACTAGATGACCTCTAAGGTCCCTTCCAACTCTAAAGGTCTATGATTATACATCCTGCTATCTTGGTCTCTTCTAAGACTGTTCTTCATGAACAAGGGCTAGAAGTTTCCAGGAAATAGCAGCCTGAGCAGGCAGCTGGTAGCAAGGAATTGGGTTAAGGACAACCACCTTTGACTATGTTCTTAGACCCAGCATTGCTGGATGGCCCTACTACAAGCAGTCCTAAATTGTCCTTCCAGTGCTTCCAAAGCAGGTAGGGAGGCTTTTTCCCTTAGCCTACCTGCTTTGGAACACACACACACACACACACACACACACACACACACAGTATGACTACAATAATCCTGGTATAGCCTCTCTTTGGGGTTCGCTTATGTACAAGAACACAAACCAGCAAAGAGTCCAAAGGTTAACGTCTTGAACCTTGTATTTCCTCTAATCTTGAGGAAAATACACCTTTCCAAATAGAAGGAAAAAACTGCCAAGTCTCAGGAGTTTCCATGCAAGATACGAGCCTGCAGAGATAGGGGCAGAAGTGACATAGCTCTTTCCCTCAGTACTGAGAGTAGAAATGCTCAGTGTAGGGAGTTAGGCTTGTGAAGGAGAGAGCCCCCTTTTCAATATATGCTATCAAAACTTAGGTCCAGTCCCAGAGGTCCTCAGCATTTCAGAGGCCGAGGGAGTTGGGAAGGGGGCAGTCATACACTCCAGATGGTGGGGCTAATGGAACACTCCCAGTCTATTCCCTCACATCCTTTTATGTAATCCACCTACTTCCCAAAACTGTTTCAGAGCACAGGTGCCTGAATCCCCTGTGACCCCCTATTGCAAGAGACAAATGGAAAGAATTAGGTTGCAAGAGCTATTTTTGCCAGCTCCCCCTGTGTTTGCTTTTGAATTGCTCTGAAAACACCCTGTCCTAGGCATGCCCTGATTCCACAAAGAAAAGCCACACTCCAGTTGGTCAGGTGGCCGACTCCCCATTCTCACATCCACAACTCAACTGCTAGGCCATAACATTTTCCCCCTGGGTAACTCCACAGCCTATAATTCTTTCCCACCCTTAAATCGTCCCATGCTTCAATTCAATTAAATTTAACAAAATATTTTTGACCATAGAACTGATAAATAGGTGTCATTAGGGGATATACATAAGAAGTCAACTGTGTAGCTCCTATTGTCCAGGAGATGATACTTTAGTGGGGGGAGAGGTTGGAAAGCTTACACACATTGAAAATTAGGAACACAACATTCAACAAATTTAACAATCATATAGTAAGTACAGTACAAGACACATGTAGGTGCTAGAGGTAGAAAAATAAATTATATCAGGAACTTCCATTCTATGGAGGAGATACCACATTTATACAGATATGTAAATGCAGAGTAATTTGAGGAGGGAGACAGCACTGTCAGCCTGGGGTGGGGAAGAAAGGATGGAGTGAGAGAAGGAATCCCGAACTTTGTCTTGAAGCTAAGTCTTCTCCAGCAGGATAAGACAAGGAAGGAGTGTACTTCATGCATGGAGACACTTTAGGGAGACACAGAGACAAGAGATGGAATGTTGAGTTTGAGGTATGGCTACTAGAGTGATTTGCCAGAAATGGGAAATCATTCTAGAAAGACAGATTGTAGATAGATTCTAGAGGCTTAAAATGCCAACTGAGGAGTGTATATGCTAACCTCGAAGCAATAGGAAGCTATAGAAGAGACATGATCAGACCATCTTGGGAAGATGAATTTGAAAACTGAAAATAAATTAATTAATTAAAAATGTTAATTAAAAATAAATTTTAAAAAAAGATTAATTTGGCAGTTCTATAGACAGTGGATTAGAGAAGGTAGAGACTGGAACCATGGAGATCAATTAGAAAAGTATTGCAATAGTAAAAGTGAACGGGTTGTGCAGAAAGCTTAAACGACGTTAGAGGTCATGTGTATGGAGAAAAGAAGATCAATGTGTTATGGGGGTAAAAGTGATGAGAGAAAATAATTGGATGTCAGGGTGAGGGTCAGGAGAGAGTCAAAGATGGTTCTAAGGTTGTGAACTTGGGTGACTGGAATGATGATGGTGTCCTTAGCAAAAACAGGAAAGTTTAAAGAGAGGAAGCAGTTTTAGAGGAAAAGAGAAATAATTAGTTCAGTTTTGCACATGTTGAGTTTGAAATGCCAATAGGACATCCAGATGGAAAGCCACAGTCAGTTGGCAGGACTGAAATTCATGAGAGATACTGGGGTTAGACATATAGATTTGGCAGTCATTTATTTAGAGATAATAAATTGAGGTCACAGGAGTTGGTGAGATCAAGAAAGAGAGAAAGGGACAAAAGAAGATTGCCCAAGGACAAAACCTTAGGGATTACTCGTACTTTGTAGGTGGGAGATAGATGAAGATCCAGCAAAGGGACAAGAAAAGAAACAGTCACACAAATAAAGAAAAATCAGGGGAAAGTAATATCACACAGAAATCTATGAAGAGAATATCCCTGAGAATGGAGAAATCATCAAATGTCAAACAGGATGAACACTGGAAAAAGGCTTTCAGGTTTAGTAGTTATGAGACCTTTGGTAGAGAGCAATTTCAGTTAAGTGGTGGAGTCAGAAACGATTGCAAAGGCTGGATGAGGAAAGGAAGGAAATGAACGTAGAAAATTCTTTTTTGGTAATTCAGAAATGAAAGAAAGGAGAAATAAAGGATAATAATTCAAGAGGATGGCAGTCAAGTGAATGTGCTTGAAGGTATGGGGGGAAGGAGTTGGTTTTTTTATGGATGGGGAAAGCTAGTCATGTTTATAAGCAGCAGAAATCCAATTGATACAGTGAGACTGAAAATGAGCAGGAGGGAAAAAAGGAAGGAAGGAAAGAAGGAAGGAAGAGAGGGAGGGATCAGGGAGGCAAACTTCTAGAGAAGATGAGAGGCAACAAGACAAAAGACATGGTTGGTGTTGGCACCTCTTTGTCAAGACTGGGACAAACGAGAGAATGCAGGGCCCTGTAAAAGGTTTCTAACAGGGGCAGCTAGGAGGTGCAGTAGATAGAGCACTGACCCTGAAGTCAGGAGGACCGAAGTTCAAATCCGGCCTCACACCAAACACTTGACCCTTAATAGCTGTGTGATCCTGGGCAAGTCACTTAACCCCAATTGCCTTAAAAAAAAAAAAAAAAAAAAAACAAGGTTTCTAATCTATAGAGTAGAGGAGAAGAGGGTGCTAATAATCCTGATTTTCTTAATAAAATAGAAAATTATGTCCTCATTGATTGCAGGGCGGGTGGGGCACTGAGTATTAGGAAAATTGAGAAGTTTCAAAACACCTGTAAGGAGTGTACTGATCAGGAAAAGATAAAAGAATCACTATACAACAAAGGCTCTTAACATAAATTTGTGTGATTTCCTCTGGTGACATTTAGCAGCACTTGATTAGGAGTAAAGAAGGCAGATTATTGGGTTAATCCTAAAAAGCAAGAGATTGAAAGTTATGAGATTTATAGTTGAGCTCGTCAACTGCAGGGTCAAGACTATAAAGGCATAATCAACTACGAAAAGGGAAGGGACTAAGAGACTAGAAGTTGCAGTGAGGATCGATAGTTGTAAGAGGAATGAGATAGAGTATGAGAGGGAAGAACAGAATATTATTATTAGAGGAATTTCAGGGTTCAAGATCATGGAGATGGAATATGGGGTGGTCATGAGAGCTAAGATACAACCAATGTTTGATGAACTCAGAGTCCAGGTTCTTTTAGGGATCACTAAAACATATATTCAAATCTGATTATGAGGACAAAGGTTGAAGTGGAGGGAAGTCTGGGAGGTATTTTCTTGAGAAAGTAAAGAGAGGAACCTAGAGGCCAACAGATGACTGAAGCAAAGATATAGAAATGAATGCTGATTTATCTAGATGGAGTGAACTTCAAAAGAGGATAGAGAGCTAAGTGGCATGTCTAGAAAGTAGAGCATGGGGCAGTACCTACACGGTATGCCTACTTTGTCCTGGTTTATTGTTTCCAGGGCACAAATGAACAGCAGCATCTTCTACGGGATCCAGTTTTCCATAAGTGCAAGAAGATGATAAAAAGTGTGAAAAGAAGAGATCTAGGATTAAAAGGAAGTTAAAAACAGTATTGCAGTTTCAAAAAGGAAGTACCAGTTGACCAAGGCTCATAGCCTCCAGAGTCTGTTTTCACTTTAAACACCATGAAAGATGAAGCAGCAAAGATATTGAATAGGTTGAATTGAATTGAATAGATCTGTGTTGAATTGGAGAAAATATGAGATACAATCTCTGCCCTCAATAAGCTTATCATCTAGTTGTAGAGGAAAAGATTTAGATATATGAATTAAGGAACAAAACATTATGGTTAAATACAAAATATGTAATTCAAATATAAGAGTCATTGGAGGCCTAGAAAAGATCAGTGGAAGATCAGTCAGTTGTTTTATGAAGAATGATCAATTTGAGGGGCAGCTAGGTGGTGCAGTGGATAGAGCTTTGGCCTTGGAGTCAGGAGGACGTGAGTTCAAATCCAGTCTCAGACTCATGACACTTAATAGCTGTGAGACCCTGGGCAAGTCACTTAACCCCAATTGCCTCACCAAAAAGCAAAAAACAAAAACAAAAACAAAAAAGAATGATCAATTTGAGCTGGACCTTGAAAGATTAGGAGGATTTAAAGAGATGGAAAAAAGGAAAAAAGATTATTATATTGAGGGAGGGAGGCCCTGTAAAGCTGGAAAGGGTGAGAGTAACGGCAGAAATGAGCATGCGTGCAAGGAGCAGTCAGAGTAGAGAGGAGACACTGAGAAGTAGTAGGAGATGAGGTTGCATTGTTAAGGTGGGGCCAGATAATGGAGAGCTTTGAAAGCTGGGATGAGACATCATCTCAAAGGCATTATGGGGAACCATTATAGATTCTGGAGCAGGGGCATGAGTGAGAGTTGTGAAAACTAATGGCCAAAACACCTTTTCTGGCATTTCCTTTCCTTTTTTAATTCCTGCCCAATCTTGGGGTTCTCTTTGTCACCATTTTGCTTTTTAGAAAGAGCTCTTCCTGGAGCAGTCCAGGAGCATGCCCAATGTGATCTGGAGGGAGGGAAGGAGGATCTTTGAGATTCATCCAGTGTCGGAGTACACTTATGTCTCTCTCTGCATCCCCTGCAGATGACCGCCTATGGGGCTTTCCTCCACAAGGGCTCTTTCTGCAGAAACTACTTCAACATCTTGGACCTCCTCGTGGTCAGCGTGTCCCTGATCTCCTTCGGTATCCAGTGAGTAGGGGGTCCCTCTTAGCCCAAGAGAGAGAGTGGCTAATAGGAGGAAGGAGAAGGAAGGCCACTCCAAGGTCCAAGGGTTTTTTGGCTTTAATTATGACCTTTTGACTCTGCCAGTCCCTAAGATGCAGAAAGGCATGACATATCAAGGAGCTGTTTGAAGGTCTGGAAATAAGATAGCCCTTCCTGGACAAAACTGCCTCGTAGGCAAAGTTGGAAGACAAACTTTGTTTTAAGTGCCTTCAGCTTTTTATATTTTAAATATTACTCTTTCTTCTTCAAGTTTGCCTTATCAAAGTGCCCAGCACCCCCATGTAGCCCTTTCCAATGGTTAAGGCCTGCCACAGCAATATCCCCCTCAGTCCTCTATCCCAGGGCCTTGTAACCTATCTTTCCACCTTTCCTCTATTTAAATATTCCTGCCATTTAACTCTTTCCTGTAGAGAACTGCTTCCAACTAGATATCAAATTGGGATGGGTCTGATAAGTTAGTTTCCTCTGAGATGTTAAGAGCTGATAGCTTTACCTTTCCCAGAGATTCTGTTTCCATTCATCTATAAATCCAGATATTTCTATCCTTTGGCTACAAAGAAAATAAAATCAACAACAGTAACCCCTAGTGTGCTGTACGTTGTCATTACCATCAGATTCTAAGACTGGTGTACAGTAATTTAAGCCAGAATTGTTAGATGGGGAGAGAAGATAGTGGTGGGATGTATAGAGAGGTGAAATGGTAGAAAGAAATACCTCAAAAAGAAAGAGAAATGGCACACACAGCCCACTATCCATGAGGTTTTCATTATTTTCTAACAAACCCACACCTCCAGATATTCTGTGAGAACAGCCTCTCTACTGCTAAGATAGCTGCTTCTACTCCACCCTCTAAGACTGAGTAGGGTTTTTAAAAATAGATAATTAAAGCAAGAAGAAAACAATAAGCAAAGAAGGTATAAGATGACCCAGTTATAAGGACATAGCATTGTTAGTTCCATTAACCCTGGTCTAGCCCTAACCCTTTACCTAATATACCTTCCCCTTAATTCTTTTCCATCCTCCCATTCCAATTGATTGGGGTTTGGGGAAGGGGAAAGAAGAGAGATCGAGGTCACAGTAAATTCCTCTGGCCCCCATGGCACCTGGGACAATGAATGTTTTCGGTTCCTGATTGATTCTTTAGACATCAAAAAGGCTTTGAGAAGACCCAGCAGGGAAAGGAGCAAAACACAATGAAAAGAAAATTCATTTCTTTAGAAATGAGTCTCAAATTCAACAATTCTAGGGAGATGAACAATTTTGAACAGCTCTTGGAGATAGCCAACATTTGCCTGGTGGTCTTCTGGGGAAAGCGTCCACTGTTCCGTAAATGAAAAGGAAGGAGCAGCTGTGACCTAAGACTCTCAAAAGCTCTACATAGCAACTCAGGGTTCTGCTCATCCTGCCCAACCTTTATGCCAGGCCTGGTGATATGCATGACCTGAATGAATTCAGATCCTCTGCTGAGACAGGCTTGGCCATATGTGTAAATCCTAGAATCATAGACCCTTAGAATCTTAGAGATGAAAGGAACCTTAGACGTCATTTGGTTCATCATTCATCAGGCAGAGCAGGCTGCTGCCAGCATGGTAGATTTGATTTTGAGGGATCTATGCCCAAAACTTTCACCAACAAGTCAGTATGCTTAAATGCCTGAAACTCTACCATTAATGATTCATTCCTTTAGGTGAACATTACTATCAGTAGCCATCCTCTTTATTCATTCACTATACATTAGAGTGAATTTCTTCAGGCTACTTTGTTTTCCAAGAGGAGGTCCCCTAGGCTGACATAAGGAGCATTGGGGCTCCTGGGATATATAGGAGTGGTGGACTATGGGGGAGCGGGAGTGGAAGCAAAAAAAAAAAAATACTAGGGAGGGGAAAGGAAAGGAAAAAAAATCCCTGAAGATGAATTTTGTTTGCTTCCCAATTTTGCCAGGGGCAGGCCCTGTCCTGGAATCCCCTTCACGTGTACCCCCAGTGGGATACTGACAACCCCACCCCATTTTTCTTTCAGGTCCAGTGCCATCAATGTTGTCAAGATCCTGAGAGTTCTTCGAGTACTCAGACCCCTGAGAGCCATCAATAGGGCCAAGGGACTAAAGGTGAGAAATCCTAGCCCAAGGCTTAGCTGTCCTGCTGACTTAAAACTCTTCTTTGTTGGAGTGGGGAAGGACCATAAGTGTTGTCCTGTCAGATGGGCAATAGGAGCTAGGTATGACTGGTTATTGGTTATAATGAACAGTTGCCCTCAGACCTACTCCCAGATAAGCTCTCCCTATCTTTTCTATACCCTCTCCAGTTCTAAATGCGTATCCTGTCCATATGATTAAACGACTTAGAATACTTAAATTATTGGAAGGAATTATCGTGTGGTAAGACTGCCCTGGATTTAAAGGCAGAGAATGTGGGCTCAATGAGCAATTCACCATGAGCAATACAATTTACCTCTCTGAGGCTCAGCTTCCTCATCTGTAAAATGAAGTTGATGATTCTTCCAAGACTTGGGAAATGCAGTCATTGTGAGGAAAGCACTTTGTAAATTTCACAACACTATAGAAATAAAAACAGATATTATTGCAAACAGAAAGGTTGTTTTAAATGATTAGATCTCAAACAAAACTTAGCAAAGGGTCCCCTTCTTAGGCCATTGAGGCCCTCAACATAGTGGCTGAGAACTTAGGTGATCTAGCGGCCATTAGATGAAAATTCTCTATTTGGGGAGGTCGAGGATCTCCCTAACCAGATAGTCACGACACCAAAGTTTCTATCCTGTGGGGTTCCAACACTGACTCATGGTATAATTCTGGGAGAGTTACTCCATCTCTCCAAGACTAATGTTCCCTACTCATGGAGAATGGGAGTTACTGCTGCCTTTCCTCCTGGAGGCTCCTGAGGTTGAGGGGCTCAATAAAGGCTGGAACAGGGTGCTGATTCCAGACTGATTTCCCATTACTCCCCCTCACACACTGTACATCCCAGCCAAATGAGCTACTGCTGTTCCCCACATAAGACATTTTCCCTCTGTGTCTTTGCACAGGCTGTCCCCAATGCTCTTGTTCTTATCCCCACCTCTTGGCATCCTTAGCTCCCTTCAAAGCTTAGCTCATGTGACACCTCCTACATAAGACCTTTCCTGACCCTCCCCACCTCCCACTCCTTAGTGCTCTCCCCCTCAAAAAAGTGACTTTGCATTTACTTTGTATGTATCTCAGCTAAAATCCTGTCTTCTGCAAGAAGCCCTCCCCAGGCTCCTTGAATGCTAGTGCCTTTCCCCTGCTGATTATCTCCAATGTATCTTGGTCTTCCATAGTTATCTGTCTGTTGTCTCCTCCATTGGACTATAAGCCCTTGAGATCAGGGACTGTTCTTTACCTTTCTTTAATATCTCTAGTGCTTAGCATAATGTCTGGCACATAATAGGAGCTTAATAAAATTTTTTGTCTGATTGTTGTATTTATCAATAACATATCCCCCCAAATAGAATGTAAACTCCTGGAGAGGAAGCTTTACTTCATTTTTGTCTCTATACCTAGCATAACACCTTGTACATAGAATTTGCTTAGTGATTATTAAATTAAATTGAGATAGTCATTTGATCACAATTTTGAAGGGAGGAAGACTCTTGCTTCCAAGACCTCTCTGTTGCCCTGGGCCTTTCTCTCATTTCAATTCAACTCATGAATATTTATTAAAATCCTACTATGTGCCAAGCACTATGCTAGGGACTAGGGGAGATAAAAATATGAAATATAAAATGTGGTGATTTCCCTTAAGGAATTTACAATTTAATAGGGGGAAAAAAGCCATGTACACACCCAAAAATAATTTGCTCTTTTCTTTTTCCTACAGCATGTGGTCCAGTGTGTGTTTGTTGCTATCCGAACCATAGGGAACATTGTGATTGTCACCACACTTCTGCAATTCATGTTTGCCTGCATCGGGGTACAGCTGTTCAAGGTAAAACTTTGTCTTTGAGTCAAACTTGTGTAGATGTAGCCCCTAAAAACAACAGATCAGACCTGGAATGGAAGTGAGTGTCTCTGTTCCTCTTTCCCCTGCATTCTAGACCAGTGAAATAACCTGATGGAAAGAATGGTTCACCTAGAGTCTAGGTGCTCTAGGGGTGGGGAACCTGCAGCCTCAAGGCCACATGTGGCCTTCTAGGTCCTTGGGCGTGGCCTTTTGATTGAGTCTAAGTTTTACAGAACAAATCCTTTTATTAAGGGGATTTGTTCTGTGAAGTTTGGATTCAGTCAAAGGGCTACACTTGAGGACCTAAAGGGCCATATATGGCCTTGAGGCTGCAGGTCCCCCATCCCCTGCCTCCTACCCAGGAGTCAGGTTAGAGCCATTCTGTACAGCTCTCTTTCTGTGTCCCTGCCCCCTGCCTCCTACCAGATATTCTCTAAGTCATGAGAGTGCAAAAATTCTTCTCATGGTGGGAAAAAGGGAAGTACAGCTCTTTAAAAATATTTCACTCTTCTCAAGACAGTATCTCTATTGCCTTTTTCAGACCGAAGTACCTCTCTCTGCCTAACTTCTACAACCTACTATGATCTATCCCCAACTACTCTCTAGGACACAGCTTTTATTCTAGTCAGGTCATTTTCTTCAGGCCTCTGAACATGCCATGCTAATTCTAATCTCCTTCCCCTTACTCATTCTATTCCTCCACCTGAGATTTCCTTGCCTCCCTGCCCCTTCTAAAGGGAAGAGAGAGGAGATGGGAAGATCTGAAATTGTCTACACAGGGGTTCATTAACCTTAGATTTTTTTTTTAATATTTTTTTTTTATTTTTTAAGACCCTTTCTCACCAGCTTGGAAGTACACCAGTCATTCATGGGCTTAATCCTTTCAAACCTGGACTGGTTCACCCCCTCCTTAGGCAATATGGTGGCCCCTTGCTCCCAGAGACTCACCATATTGATGCCAGACTTATTGTAGACAGTTATTCAACTTTAGTCCACCGTAGCTCAGAACTCCTGAGTATAAGTAATCCACTGTCCTCAGCCTCACCAGGAGCAGGGAGTACAGGTATATACCTCATGGCTGGCTAACCTACTTAGATTTTAAAAGCAGTCACATATAAAAGGCTGAAGAATAGATTACTGAAAATGAATTAAAAAATAAGGTATAGTCATGTAAGAAGAGTATCATGAGTTCAAAAGCTTAGAATGGGGTAAAGTGGATAAGGAAGGAAAGCTGAACAAAACAAAAAGAGGATTGGGCTTTATTGTAGGAGAAAGGGAGGATCAGTGAAAAGACAGGACTGCTGTTTGGCACGATTAGACTAATGATAAGAGATAGCAGAGAGAAGGCAAGAGTCATATAATAGAGTGTTGGACCTGGGGTCAGGAAGGCTGGGGTTCAAATCCAGTCCCTTCATACTTACTAGCTGTGAAACCAGGGGGAAAGCACTTAGTTTCCTCATTTGTAAAATGGATGATAAGTATTAATTAATACTTATTATTAGTAGTAATTACTTCGCAGGGTTATTATAAGGCTCAAAAGAGATGATGTATGCAAAACACTTTGGAAAGTTTAAAATGCTATAAAATGTCAGCTGTTATAAATTCAATTCTTATCTTGATTCTGTTATTTTTTTTCCTGCCAAGAAGAATAATCTTTTGATTGTAAAGGAATAGGATAAAAATGGCTAATAGGGAGTTGAAACCCAGGATTTCAAAAGAGCATTTAACTGTTAATGATAATTTTGAGTCTCTAGACCAGGTTCCTGAAAGAACTAGCAGATGAAATTGCTGTGATCTTTGGAAGATCAGGAGAGGAGCCACAGTACTGTAGAGGGCAAATGTTCTCCCAATTTTCGAAAAAAGGAAAGTAAATCTGCAATCTATATAGGCCAGCGAGTTTGATTTCAATTATGGGCAAAATTTGAAAATGTGTTATTAAGAAGATGGTAGTGACATCAAGGCAAGAAAACAGTGGTGACAAAGAGCCAGCATGGCTTCATCAAGACAGGTCACATCAGACTCACTTGATTTCCTTTTTTTTTAATTATCTAGATTTTAACAAAACATTTTGAGAAATTCGCTACTCATTTTTTTTATAGAGAAGGAGAAATGTGGGCTACACAAAAGTACAGTTATTTGAATTCAGAGCTATTAAACGGCCGGACCTAAGAAGAGTAAGTCATTAGTATCTGGATCTTAACTTGGAAGGAGGTCTGTAGTAAAGTGCCCTGAGGATCTGTGTGACCCTTTGCTGTTTTTTTTTTCCCAGTTACTTGGATAGATGTATGGATGACATATTTATCAAATTTACAGAAAAATTGGAGGCAAAGGAATCCATGCTTTTTCCCATGTCTAATGAGTAAATCAGGAGACAAAAAAATTTTGACCACCTAGATTGTTCAATAAAATCTAATAAGATGAAGTGTGATAGGGACAAATGTTAAAGTCTTATGCTTGAGTTCAAAAAATAAACTTTATGTTGTAAGTGTAAGTGGGGAAGGCATGATCAGATACCACTGCATCTGAAAACACCTTGAGGACTTCAATAAATTTTACTGTCAACATGAGTCAGTAGTTTGATATGGCAGTCAAAAGTGCTAATACAATCTTCAGCTACATAATCTATAGCATAAACATGAAAAATGACAGCCCAACTCTACTCCACCCTAGTCAAACCACATCCATAGGGTTATTTTCTATTACTGTCAATATCACCACCATCATCTGAGTAACTTTGGCCTCATCCACAATTCTTCATTCTCATTTATTCCACATATCCAATCTGCTGTCAAGTCTTATCATTTCTACCTTGACAACATTCTCTTGTTTATGTCCCCTTCTCTCCATTTACATAGCCATCCCCTAGTTCAGACCTTCAAGTTTCTTACCTGCACGATTACAATAGCCTTCAAATTGATATCTCTGCCAAGTCTTTCCCCACTCCAGTTCATTCTCCATACAACTACCAAGGTGATGTTCCTGAAATATAGTTCTGACCATGTTGTTTCCCTGCTCAATAAACTCCAGTGGCTCCCTGTTTCCTCAAGAATCAAAAATAATCTCCTTTTTTTGACATTTAAAGCTCCTCATAATCTGACTCTGTCCCATATTACTGATGTTCTCACACATGATGTCCCTCCACACACCCTCCAATCCAGCCATCCTGATCTCCTTGCTATATTCTTCACACAGAACAGTCCCTCCCTTGTCTCTGGACCTCTGCATTAATATCCTCCATGCTTAGGATTCTATCCCTGCTCACTTCCCCATTTCAGAGTCCCTGATTTCATTTAAGACTCAGCTTAGGGCAGCTAGGTGGTACAGCCAATAGAGCGCTGGCCCTGGAGTCAGGAGAACCTGAGTTCAAATATGACCTCAGATACTTACCAGCTATGTGACCTGGGCAAGTCACTTCACCCTGATTGCCTCAAAAAAAAAAAAAAGACAGCTTAAATGCCACCTTTTGCAGGAAACTATTCCCAGTCCCCCAGTTTCCAGTGCCTTCCCCTCTAAGGTAACCTTCCATTCCTTTTGCATATATCTTGTATCCCCCAGGTGTATGATAATATAAGTACCATAAAAATGATAGTATAAGTACCTTGAGGGCAGGGGCTGACTTTCCTTTTTCTTTAAATCTCCAGCACTTAGTACAGTGACTGGCACTTTAGAAAATATTTAATAAATGCTTGTTGATTGATTGAAGAAACAGGAAATGTTTAGTCTGAAGAAAAGCAGCCTCAGGAGGAGAGAGGTTGAGACATGAGAGCTGTCTTCAAGTATTTG
Organism: Vombatus ursinus; assembly: GCF_900497805.2. Classification (NCBI taxonomy): domain Eukaryota; kingdom Metazoa; phylum Chordata; class Mammalia; order Diprotodontia; family Vombatidae; genus Vombatus; species Vombatus ursinus. Next base: position 3,114,524 of record NW_020951860.1, read on the forward strand.
AAGGACTGTCATGGGGAAGAGAGATTTCAATTATTCTATTTGTCCCCAGAGGGCAGAACTAGGAATGGTGGGTTGGAAGTTGAAGAGAGACACATTTAATCTTGATAAAAGGAAAAAACTTCCTAATAATAACAGCTTTCCAAAGGCTATAGTTTACACTCACCAGAGATCTTGGAATGAAGGCTGCTTGATCTCTTCTTGGTGATGTTGTAGAGAGGATTCTTATTCAGTTATGGGCTTTTATTTTCTTGCATCATGGAACCCCTAGAAGCAGCCTGAGTAACACAGTGAAAAGGCCACTGGACCCTGAATTCAAATCTGGCCTTGCTGGGTGACCCTGAGTAAATCACTTCACTTAACCTCTGTTTACCTCAGTTTCTTCATCTGTAAAATAAGGCATAACAATAACACCTACCATTCAGGGTTGTTGTGAGGATTAAATGAGATATATTCATAAAACACTTGGCAAAACTTAAAACATTATATAAGTTCTAGCTAGCTATTTATGGTTGTCTATGGACACCTCAGAATGATGATTTTAAATGCATAAAATAAAATAGATTTGCAAGGAAACCAATTATATTGAAATATACTCATCAAAATATTTTAGGCATAAGTTCAAAGCCTCTGTGTTAGGAACTCTTGGACTAGGTGGTGTCTAAAATCCTTTTCAACTCTAAGATTCTGTGACTCTATAATCCTTTCATCTTAATCCTCCATCCAAAAATCACTTCTATCCAAATCTTACTTATGTTTTGAGGCCCAGTACAAGTAACTTCTCCATGAAGGCTTCCTTACTGGGCCAGCCTACCCTGATCATCTTTCTCTTCCTGAATTCCTTCTGTATTTATAGTTCTGATTTATTTTGAATCTCCATGGTACTGAAAACTATGTATCAGCATATCTCAATAAATACCTGTGGATTGATTAAAATCTCCGTTGATCCTCTAGGGCAAACTCTACACCTGTACAGACAGTTCCAAACAGACCGAGGCCGAATGCAAGTGAGTACAATCTAGTATGGAGGCCACTCAAAGGTCAGTGTGCCCTAGAAGATGTGCCTGATAGCCTAGGATGGGAGACTGGGGAAAGAACATGCTGTTCTTTCTCCAGGAGCAATTTGGCTTGCAATAGACCTCTTCCTTTTCCCTATTTGGGAATCTGTCCCTAGTGACATCACATGGAACCACATTGACTACTGTATGTCCCACCCACAGAAGTTTTGCTGTTTGATCTGGCGTTTTAGGAATTTGCATAGCCTGCTGGGCAGAGGTATAGATGCCTAACATGCTTTTGTTACAAACCCACTCACATGCACTTTCAAGTTCAACTGCTTGCCAAGTTTGGGGTCTGAATGCATCACCCCCAAATCATTTTTCCTACGTAGAAACTACTGGGTTCTCAGGACTGTGATATTGAGATATCACAATAGTCAGAACTATGTCATCAGTGTCCCCAGATGCTGATATCACTGCATGTGGAGACTCAAAGCCACATATAGTCTCAAGGCGCAGCAGATGGCACCACCTTCCAACTAGCCCTAATATCTACTTGTTCTATGCTTCCAAAATTAAGGCACACTATAGGGACAAACCCAAGCCCCCAGGGATTTGTGCCAGAAGAATCACCTTTGACACTAACACTCACTCTTAGTTCCCATACAATCCTCTCTTTTTATTCACTCTACTTCCTGTTACAGCCTCACACCACTAGTGACTTCACTCTTTCCATTAATATTGTATTCTCATTCATTTCATACACTTAACAAATGCTCTAGGCTCCAACACAAACAACCAGGAGCCAGGTCTTAAACCACAATGACAAGCAACAATCACACAGTTCCAGAGAATATAGTAACACTTTTATAACTTGTAAAGTAATCACCAATTATGGGCAGCTACAAGCCTCTTTTGCCTCTCATGCACAGCTGTCTCTTTTTAAACTCAGCTTTGTTCATTGCCCAGGGCTCATTGACAAAGATGGTGGGGAAGGATGAGGTATCTCCCCAAGTCACTTGTCTCAAGTATGGTCATTGTGGTTTTTTCTTTTGTCATTGTATCCCCATCTCCTACTACTTAGTAGATACTTAGTATTTGTTGATTGAATAAACTAACTTATCCTTCCTTTCTCAGGGGCAACTATATCACATACAAAGATGGTGAGGTTGATCATCCCATCATTCAGCCTCGAAGTTGGGAAAATAGCAAATTTGACTTTGACAATGTCCTGACTGCCATGATGGCCCTCTTCACTGTCTCCACCTTTGAGGGGTGGCCAGAGTGAGTATGAAAACCAATGTGCCCACAGCTTTGATGCCCAGAGATGAAATTGGGTCTTAGTCCACTGACCACACCATTTCCTGGGCCATGCATACTCATACCCTTTGTAGATCATCTACTCTACAGTAGGGACCCTATCCTAGCACTTCCCTGAGCAATGCCTCAGGTATACAAATTGTCTATGGTAAGAGGCATAGCATAGTAGAAAGTGTACCAGACTTGGAGTCAGGACACCTGGGTTCCAGTCTCAGCTCTGCCATGAAAAAGCTTGTGTTTGGACAAATCACTTGACCTCTCTAAACTTCATCCCTTAAATAAGGGGACTGGATGAGTCCTCATAGATCCCTTTTAATTTCAACACTTCCTAAGTTTCTGTGACAAGTCAGTAATTAGTTGATGATCCAGGAAGGTGGTTACTATCCTAGATATAACCTTAGTTTTTATCAGACCCTCGCCCCAATCTGGGATGTAATTTTAAGATGTCCGTAGATCAGAGATCATGGATAACCATGCCCTCTGGGTAGAAACTTCATTAGATTGTAAATCCTTTGGTATTCAAAGACACCATGATTAACAGGAGATCCTTCAATGGGTTACCATGATAAGGGTTGAAATGTTATTTCACTAAAATAATGTACCTCTGAGCCTCCCCACCTTCTACACTAGCTGTATCTACACTAGCAACAGAAGAGAAGTGGTATTCAAACACTTTTAGGATAACAGTGTACCAAACAGACTTTGTATCTTTTTCTATCAGCTTTTCCATTAAAGTGCTTAACAGAATGTCTGAATAAGACCCATTTGACCACCTGTCTTTTTTATTCTAATATTAACCCCCTCAAAACTCTCCAAATTGACTCTTTTAACAAATACGCAGATATTTTATGGTAAAAAAAGTAGTTTTTGGATGAAAAGTTAGCATTATTTGTGTGGTGAGATTAGGGTGTGGTCTAAGAGATTCTTCCTACTTTTTTAGAATTAGCCCACATATCCCACCACCACCACCCCCATGTCTCTCACTTAGGGGATAGCAGCTCAGGTAGTGGTGAAACCAATAGTTGGCATCATCAACTGTATGCCCACTGTTTACAGAGTATAAGGTACTGTGATAAGCTACAAAGGAAGTAGGGGGCAAAGTCCCAACTCTTATAAAATTTAGAGTTAAATCAAGGTGATAACACAGATGCAATGTAACATAAAACACATAAAAAGATAAGAGCATAAGGCAGCACTTCCCTTATTTGATAACTCATATTTATGTAGTACTTCTAGCTAATAATGCACATTTCTCACAACACCCCTGTGAAATAGGTACTATTATCCCCATTTTATAGATGAAGGAACTGAAGTTCAGAGAGATTAAATGATTTGCCTGAAGACATATAGCTAGTGTCAGAGGGCCAAAAACCCAAGTAGGCTGACTCCAAATCAAATACTCATTCTTCTATACCATGCTGCTTTCCTGGGACTTAAAATATATTTACACAAAAAAAAAAAATGCTGGTCCAGGAAGCCTGAGTTTATGAAATGTCCCCAGGATAAAGAGAAGTTTAAAGAACTTTTAAACAAAAGAAAGGGAATTAAACCTATTTTCATGATGTAAATTGCACAGGAAAAAATCTTTTTTACATATACATAATTTCCTCATTGATATTTTAGAAAGGGAAATGCTGCTAGCATCAATATTTTCTTATGGAAACCCTATTCATACTCCATAGGATACTATTTAGAAAGCATTGACATAAAGCATAACAACAACTCCATAGTTAGCATTCTAAAGAAGTACGATATAAGCATTCAAGATCACATTATCATTTTTATGTAAATCCTTATTTGTGCACAAGCTGATTTCTTTTAGACTCAGCCTCATTCCTTTCAAGTTGTAGGCCTATGGGCTCATACCAGTTTTCAAGAAGTTTCCTTCAATACTTACAAAACTTTGGAGTCAATGTCCACAAGTCCAATTCCAAGGTGTCCCTAGAACCAAGGACATCATAAGTGCCCAGAGAGATACTGTCTTTCCATTTCACTCTATGGGATCCATCTCTCCCTCTAGGCTTCTATACCGATCCATCGACTCACACACTGAAGATAAGGGACCCATCTACAACTACCGAGTAGAGATCTCCATCTTCTTCATCATCTACATCATCATCATCGCCTTCTTTATGATGAATATCTTTGTGGGTTTCGTCATTGTCACCTTCCAGGAACAGGGAGAACAGGAGTACAAGAACTGTGAACTGGACAAGAACCAGGTAGCTTCCTAAGGGAGAAGGGAAGAAGAAGAGAGCAGGAGAGGGAAGGAAAGTGCAGTTAATAGTTCAAGTCAAGAAGCAAGAGAGGCTGCTAAGAAGGAAAAGATACAGTAGGGTGGGCAACACCACACAGTGGAGAAAGCATTGAGCTTGGAGTCAGGATCTGGGTTCTTATTTCCTACATGCGAGACCTTGTACAGATTACTTAACCTCTCTTAGCCTCAGGATGTGCATCTGTAAATTGTGAAGGCTAAATAGATGATCTCTAAAGTACCTCCCATACTCAATCCCATGACCCTACTTCCAATCTGAGAAGTGACAGAAGAGAGAAACGATAGCACTAAAATAACCTCTCCTATTTTCTATTATGAAAAGAGCTAAAGTTTTCTTTTTTTTGGTGGGGGGTTCCCTTTGAGAAGCAATATGCAAAGGAATTGCAAACTCCTACAAGTCACCAAATTTGCCACTTAACTGTCAGCTCTGTCTTGGAGTAGATACAGATGGGAAGGAGAAGGGAGTCACAGAAGCAATTATTAAGGAAAAACTTTGTACACCAGAAAATAAAGGGAAACAAAATCTTTGTGGGAAGGAAAGAGTTACCAAATAACTGTCAAATAACAACAAATTAACATTTACTAAGGAACTTGATCACAAAACACTATACCAAGCACTAAGCAAGATGTACAGTTTAGGTAAGACTTTGTCCATTCCCTCAAGGAACTTACAGTCTAGTGGAGGAATGAGACATTAGATAAGTAAAGAAATAGATAGATAGATAGATGGATAAATAAATAAACATATATGCAGACATATATACATATGCATATATATATTTTAAAAGATTACATTGTAAGATTTCTTTTTGTAATAAAATGGAAGAAAACTGAACAAAAACAGAGTATTTATGGTAGAAATATACCTTAACACTAATGAAGTGTACTTCATGACAAAGATTAACTGAACAACTGATGAAATTTAAAATAGTCAAGCAATCATACTTATATTTAAACAAAATTGCAAAACTTCTTGGGTTAAGCTAAACATACTAAGTGAACTGAACATTCATGTTTTTTTAAAGTCAAGTTCTTTTACCCAGTGTACTTAAATTAGACTCCTTTCCCAGAATAACTCCAATATTATAAAGTCATAGCGCAGATGGATTTATTTTTAAATTTTCAAATTTAAGGTGTCTAATTTGAAACATATGACATGAGAAAATGAAGCATATCTATATCTAGGTCTTTTGACATGTGTTTTGAACATGTTTATAAGTGGAAAAAATTAATAAATAGTGAAAAATGCTGATCATATGGAAAGAAATACTCCTAGCCAGAATCCTAAAAAGTGTGACCTGTGCAGCCTCTGTGGTCTCTTTGGGATGTTTCATCTTTAGTACACCCAACTATTTTGGAGGGAATCTGATTTCCAAGCTGGTGACTCTCACCTTCAATAGCACAAGCATTTTCATCAGAAATATACACTGTACTACCCAACAAGTGCATTAGAGAGTTACAAAATAAAATATGATGTGATGTGAGCTCTGAATGAGAAGATCTTTGCCAGTTGAAGTAGTCAAGGATGGCTTTCTGGAGTAAGCGGTTTTTGAAAGATGGAAATAATAATTCAGCCAGTTATGAGAGAAATGTTGCTACTATCAAGTAAAAATACCAATGAGTAGAGGTGGGGGAGAAAAGAGAGAAATTGTGTCTCTTAGCAGGAAAGAGGCTTTAAGAAACCTTTGCCCAAGACCAAGAAGAAAGAGTTTCAACTTGAGCATATGATATTCCAGTCCCAAAGACTGAGATAGAAACTCTTCCATTGGGGATGGTTGGGAGAATAAGAGCTGTGTGCTGACCAAGAAACATGGAACTTCTCCAGGGAGAGGAGCAGGAGTGGGAAGGAGGGGAAAGTAGAGAGATTAAATTAAGCAACTAATGTTGGTAAGAATTCAACTGGCTGAAGAAATATTACTTGATATTAGGGGCTGAGTGGGGAGGTTAAAAAAATGAAAAACAGCAGTCTTGCCACAGGTTCAGAATTATGGCATAGAAATGAAAATGAAAATCTATTTGTGCAGAGGTGCCAAAGATCTTGCTAACTACAGTAACAAAGATTTAGTCCCAAAGTAATCTCTTCTCATCACCCATCAATGGTTTGGGAGTGTTTCCTTGGGTTGCAGACTCTAGAAAACAGGAAAGATTTAAAAAAAAGAAAGGAAGGAAAAGGGTCTGGATGCCCTTGGAAGAGACTATCAGAACAATTAACAAGGAGGCTATTACTTTTGTCTTTTTGGTCTTATCAAACAGTATCTTAGCTTGTTTTATTTCATAAATTAAAAATAAAATGAAACTTTAAAAAAGAAAAAATTAAATCTTAAAGATGCTAGAAAAATAAAGATTGCACATATGAAAGAAAGAAAGAAACTAGGAGCAAAAGGTTCAACTTACTGTCACTTCTGACAGCAGGACTAGTCAGTGATGGTTTCCCATATAACCTGGGGATTTGAACACATGCCCAATCCCCAATTCCTCTCCTATCACTCCATGCCTCACTGACTGACCTCTCTTTTCCTTTCTTCTCCCACCTCTTGTCCCTTCCATCCCCCTACCCCTACTCCTAACAGCGACAGTGCGTAGAGTATGCTCTCAAGGCTCGACCCTTGAGGAGGTACATCCCCAAGAACCAGCACCAGTACAAAGTGTGGTATGTGGTCAATTCCACCTATTTTGAGTACTTGATGTTCGTCCTCATCCTTCTCAACACCATCTGCTTGGCCATGCAGGTAAGTGTAGGGTGGGGGGTGCTGAAAACCTGAAGGGGCTGTGGACTATTCCCTGAGGCTAGGGAAGAGACAGAAATGAGAAAGCTATGTGTATCTCACCAGCTAGTTTTACAATTGATAGCCAAAAAGGAAGAATGGAGAACAACAGCTCTCTTACCCACAGCCCTGACTGTTCCATTGAAAAGGATATGACCCTTACCCAAGGTGTGTCCCACTGAAGGACCCCTAGTTTGACAAAAGACAGGGAAAACAGAGAGATTATTAATTTAGCCCATACATTCATTGCTATTAACAAGGCATGGAATATAGATGCCATTTTGAAAGAAGTCAGACTCTGGAGTTGGAGATCCTGGGTTCAAATCCCACCTCTACTGTTTACCGCCTTGTGACTTTGGGCAAGTCTGTAAGCTTCAGTTCCCTCATCTATAAAATGAGGAGTTTAGACTAGGTGACATCTGAGGTCCTTTCCAGCTGTCAAGCTGTGGTACTATAAGCCTATGAGCCAACAACCCCTCTTTCTAGCCAGAACACAGAGTCCTGTGTTAAGGCTCTCTCTGATATTAGGGAAATAGTTGCCGGGATCTCCATCATATTTTTCCTTGCCAGTCTAAGAAGGAAAGCTGTGACCCAAGTCCACTAAGGCCTTCAGGTTTTTCAGTGGTATCAGAGACAGAAAGGAGCTCTGAGATTTACCTGTAAACTAGAAGATACAGTGTATACAGGACCAGCCCTTTGGGAGTGTGAAAATGGTGTGAGAGGGTTTTTTTAAATGTTGTTTGGGGTAAGGGTCAAACTCTGAAAAGGCTAGGCTAAAGAATGGGTGAGGCAAAGACTCCACCCATAGAATCTCAGTCCCATTCTCACTGTACACCGGAAATTCCTTCCTCCCAGCACTACGGTCAGAGCTGTCTTTTCAAAATCGCTATGAACATTCTCAACATGCTCTTCACCGGCCTCTTCACCGTGGAGATGATCCTGAAGCTCATTGCGTTCAAACCCAAGGTAGGTAGGCCTTTGAAAAAGGTCATCTAATTTCAGATCATATGCCTAGAGGAAAGGGATAGAGGGGAAATAGGTGTGATGAGGCAGAAGGGAGGCAGAAATATGCAGTGAAAGGACCACCCAAACAGCCACCCCTAAATTTACCTAAATTTGGAACAGGACCATGGGGTCCCTGGAATGGAATCTTAGCTAATGCCTGCAGTGTTCCTGAACTGGGATGCAAAAGGGACAAGTTCCTCCTGTAAAGAGCTACTTCTTACAAGGGAGACACAAAATTCGTCTTTCTATACCCGTTTTCTACCATGCAAACTAGGGGCCTCTACTCATGTTAAAACATGACTATAGCAGGTCTTTGCCTAGAGATTAGCAAGTCAACACTCTCCACCTCAATCACCTCAGGCCTCCCTGAACCCATGGCATTCCCCGTACATCAATTACACATAGACATACAGCAAACTCTTAATTGTCAGAAAGACTTGATTTTGTTTGGCTGTGTTTTCATTCTACTACTGTTGCCGCTGCCCACCTTCAGACCACTCAAGAGCTCCTTAACACCCTGTACAACCAGGAAAGCAAATGATTCTCAAATCTTTCCATTTGGCTCCTTGTTCACAGCTCTCTGGTAAAAAGGCTTGGTTAGATGAGAGTTATAATTATTGATTAAAATGGAGGACAGAAGAGTGAATGACCATGGATTTTAATTATCTGTGTCTCCACTCTGCCCATACTTTCTTCTTTCTCCCCATTGCCCTTATAACAGAGAACTGAGAGGTGACTATAATTCCAGATGTCTTCCATCTCCAAGTACCATGGTCAACTCTATCTAGATGATAATATTTGGCCTTTGATGCTCCATACCAAGCAGCATAAAGCTACTTCCAAGAAAAAGCACTGACTTAACAGTAGCCACAATCAAATGAAGGAACTTTGAGGAATAATGTGGGGGCCAGATTGTACCTAGGACAGTAATTCAAGCTGACCTGACACAGTCTCTTCAAGCTTATGAAGCTACCAGCCTACCCAATGTTTCCTACCTGTGCCAGCATTAGCTGAAATAAGCAAATGTCCCAACTGGATTTTCTGTTTCTATCCACATTTTCAATTACCCATTTATTTTGCATCCTAGAGACCCATACTGATAAGTAGACTGAAAAATGTTTCTAGGATGGCAGAATGTCCATCGTCATCCTCATCTTCATCATTACTCAAAGCAATTGTCAAACTTTTTCTATTCATATTATGACCCAGAGGAAGCTATATTAACATGGTTTCTGCCTTTAAGGAATTTACAATGTAAAATAACAAAAAGTCATCCAGAACACAGACGAGGTATTCAGGGATCTCGCTTAATCATAGAGGAACAAGATTTGGGAGGGGAGAACCTAATGTATGATTTTATTGATGTAGGAAAAACCCAGTGAGCAAACTTCACCCACCAAATAGTCTTACTTAGCTTATAGCCGGGGTACTGAGAAGTTAAGTGGCTTGCCAAGTTACAAAACTAGCATATGTCAAAGGAGAGACTTGAACCGATTCCAAGACCAGCAATTTATCCATTGTGCTAAGTTGCTTCTCCCATACAGGAATAAGATGCTTAATAGATATGAGTTGAGAGTGGCTTTTTTCCTGACTCCTCCAGAGAAGCTTTCCACCCTTACGCTCCCCCTCAGCTCCAAAACCCTGGGGGGAGAGAGTCTTTCCTGACTCAGAATGAGGGCACACACTAAACTACCCTGGCCACTTTCTACCTCACTTTAGGTTTTCCTCAGTCATTTGGAGAGCCAATCAAAGTCTAAGGAGCTGAGTAATGCTGGAAGGCTCCAAATAACAGAATTTCTGATTCATGCCCCACTTGTACAGAAGACTTCCACTAAAGGTTTACCTTGCTGTCTCAGCATAACATGGAGGTAACCCTGGGTCATCTTTCATGATGTTTAAACCATATGTCCCTTAAATACTATAAATTACTACGCAATTCAAAATACAAAATGCCATTGAACTAAGTCTGAATGCCTAACACAATAATGCTTTGACTTCTATGATCTGAGTTAGTCTCATTCTCTCAAGTGGTAATAAGTAAGAGTAGTAATAGATAAGAATAATAACTATAGCACTTACGTAGTTCTTTAAGATTTACAAAATACAATTTGATCCTTACAACAAACCTATGAGTGGATGTTATTGTTATCTTCATTTTACATATGGGGAAACTGAGGCTAACAGTGACTTGTCCAGGGTCAAACAGCTATTAAGCATCTGAAACAAGATCTGAAATCCAGTGCCTTATCTACTACCGCACCTAGCTGCCATTAGGTGAGTAGCTAGCCAATTTGGTGAAACTCTGTCCCCAGAGGAAATAATGCATAGGACAGACAATTGGATAGGGTTCCTAAAGAGTGCCAATCCTAACAGAAATAAAGACAAAGGGGAAAGAGCAGCATACACATCTTTCAAGAATGCTCAAGCCAACCCAAAGAAAACTTCAAACAAATGCAACTGAGGGCCTACAAAACACCCTGGGAGAACTGAACCAAATATCAGTCAACTGAGAAGAAAGTTAGTAGCAACATAACCCTAAATGCATCAGTTGGGGGTACTACAAATATGCAGAAGAGACTTTCAGAAAAGAATGGTAAAATAGCAATTTGCCTTAAACATGCCCCACCCCTCCTTTCTATCAACTTTCAGCAATATCCCTCCAAGAATGTAGTTCTTATGCTTCCTTGTTCTTTCTCAGCACTGATATACGAAAGTACTGGTGACAATGTGACTATTAAAATAGGTCATGGGAGAAGGTAATGCATAGCTAAAGAGAATAGCTTTCATGAAATTTAGGGTACCCATGAAGAACAAATTTTGAAGGGGGAGAGGTTGAGCTTCCCAATGCCCCATAAACCAGAAATAATCCCCCTGAAGAGCCTGCCATAGAGTAAATGTTTAATAAATGCTCTAAGGTTTCACCTGGGTATGAAAGGCATTATAGATTGAGGAGTTGTGGCACTGATGATGTGGAAGCCTAATCCTTAGGTAAAAAGCCTTCCATTATTCTCAGACAAAGACTTGGGCTGAATAGTATATGAATGGCATATACCTTTGGTATATGAATGTTCTACTGAGCAAAGCAGGCTGAATTGTCAATGTATTGGTAGGGAGAAACTCCCTCCTTTTGTGGAGGCTCTGCTGGCTTTTAGCTCTCTCTGCCCTCAGGGGTGTACGGCTTTCCTTTAAAACCAAGCCAACCAACATGACTGACCCCGGCAATACAAAATGCCAGAGATTTGCCTGCTTGCAGCTGAGGGCTTCTTATCTGCTCTTGTTTTAGGAAGAATTGCACCCTGAATAGTATTGTCTTTCTCTCTCTGATGTATTGTACCTTCATTGAAATAGCTAGCTTGAACCCAAAGTAAGTTTCATAACATCTCAATACTTTAAATCTGCTTCCTTATCTTCCTTATCCATTGTTTCCAGTCTGACCATTTGTACTCAGGTGCTAAGCAGAATTAGCAGAGATTTGAATGATCAGTTTTAACACATTTTTCACATTTATACTGAGAAAATACTTAAAACAATGCCCTTTACAAAGATAGCAGTTTTAAAAGCAGCAGTCACAGTCTGTAACCACCAGGAGGAGAAAGGACTTCTAGAAGGGAAGAGCAGGGCAGGGTTCACCACAGACATGGTTCATGCTTGCATTGTCCTCAACGTCCTGGCTCTTGACCTCTCATATGCTTACCACATCATCTATTTTCTCCTCCTTGCCACTTGCTTCTTTGTACCTCTTTGCTCAGCTTAGTTTCTGCCTCTCTTACCTATAGGCCCCATGCCCAAGATCAGGGTCCAAAGCCCTCAAGGTGATTTGCCTTTAAATAAATAAGGTCCCCTCAGAGGACCCTGAAAATGGAACTGACCACTAGCAAGCAGCTTGATCCCCGTCACCCTCTGCTGCACGTCCAAACCTTTTGGCAGGCCTTTGAAAAATCAGCTAAGGTATATTTGACACTAGCAAATATACAGCACAAGCACCAAAGTAAAATATCAGCACTTAAACATTGAAGATTTTTCCCAGCATCCCAGAAAATCTCAGGATGCTGTTCATAGCAAATATTCAGAGTATATGCAATAGGAACATGTGTGTGTTCAATCATAACCAACTCTTCCATTTGAAGTTTTCTTGGCAAAGACAGTGGGTTTGTTATTTCCTTTTCTGGCTCATTTTATAGATGAGGAAACTGAGGCAAACAGGATAAAGTGACTTTCCCAGGGTCATACAGCTAGTGTTTGAGGCTGGATTTAAACTCAGGAAACTTGGATCTTCCTGACTCCAAGCGCTGATGGGAAGGCTGCTTCAGTGACGACATGTCTAAATTACATTCAAGCATGGTGCTTGCTCTTATCACAGCAGTGAGAGCAACATAATATCATTAGTCCTACAAAATAACAGAACATGCTTTGGCATTAATGTATAAATGAATAAAGAAACAGTATTACAATACATAATAGAAAAATATAGCTATAATACTTAATAAATACACCTATAATACTTGCCTGCCACTGCTGTATAATCTAATAAACAGCAAAATAATTGAAAGAAAAACATAATTCAGGACATGCAATAATTAATAGTATATCAATGAACATGCAAATTACATATAAGGCACTTATTACATGGGTAAACATTAATGTAACCACTTCTTCAGTTTTACCTGCAGCATCATAGGTTAATCTGGACACAGGCTGGATAAATCTCACTGCCTTGTGCCCAGCTGATCTATTTGCCCCTGGATGAATTGATGATATGGGTTGCCAGGTACATAGTAAGCACTTAATAAATGCCTGTTGATTGATTGATCATAGTCCTAATTAGAACTATAGTCTGGAACTTCTGGAGGGACCAGGCTGGCTACCTGTGTTCCCAAGTTTTTTGGAACCTAGGAGTCTTTATTTTCTACTTTATTGGAGTATTTATATAGAGAGTCATTACCCTAGGAGTCGCTATGGCTAACGTTCTAGGCACAAAAGGTGTTGCCTCTGAGTTCAGATGAGATATGACCAGACTACTCAAGGAGTTCAGGCTACTCTTATTTATTGGGTTGCAATATACAGTTTTCTTCACTAGACATGTCATTTTCTTGAACCAGTGTCTGGTTCAGATAGTCTCTGTATAACAAGTGGGCTATATCTTTTATTTAGACTGCAGAAATGAATGTCTGTCACTTGTCTCCACTTGTGCATCAGGGAGTGGGGTGTATGAGGTGTTAAGAGAAGACTAGCACCGCTGGTGTGAGGGCTGCTCATCCACCTTTGGTGGAAACCTTCACCTAACTCTCACCTGTGGCTTCAAGGAGCTGTAGCATGTGCAGTGGTCACCCCCAGCAAGCCATCTTGGCAGATGGCCTGCCAAAAGGTTTGGACGTGCAGCAGAGGGTAATGGGGATCAAGCTGCTTGCTAGTGGTTAGTTCCATTTTCAGGGTCCTCTGAGGGGACCTTATTTATTTAAAGGCAAATCACCTTGAGGGCTTTGGACCCTGATCTTGGGCATGGGGCCTATAGGTAAGAGAGGCTGAAACCAGATTGAGGGCAGCCAACAGGCCCCAAACCTGTCAGTGAGTTAGGAGGATGTCTACTCAAAGCTGATGTGAAAACTCCCTGGCAGAATGGGCAGATGAGAATAATTTGGTCCAGTGGCCATGAAGGCATCTAAAACAGGTGCAGTGGAGCTCTTAGAGCTCAGTGAGGCATCAAAGATGCCAAGGTCATCTACTGCTTCCCAGGCCTTCACCAGTTATGTTGACTTTTGTCCTGCCTCTGAACTTCAACCATCTTAGAAGAGAGAGTGACTCTGGAAGGGACAACTTTGCATAACTCTGCCTCCCTTAAATCCAATTCACACACAAGTCATCACCCATGATATTGTTGGTCCTCTTCAAAAATGAAAGACAAACAACAATAACAGCATCTGGGAGTCCAACTAACTCTTTTATGGGCAATAAACAGTTGCCATTGCACATTTCATTAATTGTTTTTCTAAAGCCCCACCAATCTCTTAGGTCTATTCTGTAAATAGGCAAGTTGTCCAGTCTTTCTACGACTAAGCATGAGGAAGCTTTCCATCTGGTAACCTGTGTGTCCCCTGAATACCCAAGTTTCTCAGCAATACTCTTTTTTGCTGGTGGTCTTCTCACAACAAACCCGGGCATCAGACTGTTTTTTTTTATTCAGAGCTCTTCTGAGCTGAAGACATGACTAGTTGTTAGGCATCTCTTAGCCTCTAATCCAGGAGGTGTATTGGTTGTGAGTGTCTTCATTCTTTCCATCCTCAGAGACTCCAAAGCACGTCTAGGTGTGTCTAGATGTGGCTGTTATCCAAACATCAGTAAGAATAGTGTAAAGCCTGTGATATCATTCCTGGTGGAGCTGTACAATTGTTCTAGAAATACCATCTGTTAACTACACTGAGATTGTTCTAGTCTCAGTGTTCCTTAACTGTGTGTCCAACAATATGTGACTGAAATACTCAGGCTGGGGGGTCACTAATGGAGATAATAAAATTGGTTTCATACTTCTTGATGCCAATCAAAGCTTTCATTTACTTGAGTAACTTCATCTCAGAGTTTCTGCTTTGGTCAGTAGGAATCCTAGAAGGGAATTCATACACTGAGAAATACTTTTGCCACAAGAGTTTAACAACCATGGGTGCTTTCTGGTTCCTGCTAGAATGTGCTTATGCATACCTGTTGAAATGATCAGTCTCTACTAAAATATGACTTCTCACTTTCTCTTTCCAGAGATAAAAAGCCAATGCAGACAAGTTCTAAAGGTTTTTCTAGTGCTTATATTCTCTAAATTTGCAGCACAAGTTGGCAGTGCCTTTCTTTAAACACACCACAAGTCTCACACTACTGAGTGAAATCTGCTGTCATATTAGGCCAGTAAAACCTGCTTCACTTTGGTTGACATGTCCAAAACTATCATGCAAGTGATTTCATAGCTGTAATACAATACATGTTGATCAGTATCAACTGCTTCCTTGTACCATGTGTGGGATCAGTCATATTCAAGTACAACAGTCCTTTTGAGCAGCTCCAACTTCTGCCATTGCTTTAATAGTAAGCAATTTCTCAAAAATAAGAATTTGAGTTTCTTAGTTAGTAGCATTTCCTTTTTTCTTGGTTAATCAGCCATATGCTCTTGCCACCCATTACCCACAGGCAACTTACTGAGGCAGAGAAGATTGGTTAAATGAAAGGAGCTGCCTGTATGTTGCTACTCTCTGGCAGAAGTCCCAAGCTCTCAGTTACACTTCTATTTGATGGTGGCCCAGCTCCCTGAATGTCCTACATGGCTTTCACATCATAGCTTTGGTGTCATGTGACTGTCAGCCCAGAGCAACTACATCCACATTAGTCTTTCCCAGGCAATAATGAATGCTGAATGGTTAGGTAGTGATGCTACCCATATTGGGCAAGCAACATTAAACTTGACACTGATCAAAAGATGTCAATGGATTGTTTTAGTCTCTTGCTCTAAATACATAGTCTTCTCAGTAATAGCCCACTTCGAAGCCAAAAACTCCAGTGTGGAATCTATGCAAATCCAAACAAATCATTTTTCCTGTATACAGATGCTAGCCTGGAAAGCTTGAGGGCAGTCACATTATAAGAGAATAATGGTTACCAGAAACCAATGTGTCAGGAGAGGACTTGTTTGGATCTACATACACTCCACATTGGTATATATGTGACCAAGTCTTTGAAAATTGGTTCACATCTGTGCATCCACTGATCTCTAAATAGCTTTATGTGTTTAACACAACTCAGCTTTCTTATCCTTCAGTTTTTGGTTCTCTTAAATCACATAAGCACAAGTGAGGTTTAGCAGTGATTTTGCTGTGGAAACGTAGCTCTTAGCAAATGTGTGATAATAGTCAACAAATCCCATAAAAGTCTTTTGGTCTCAAAGGTTCTTTCAATGTGGCCATTTTGGAATTCCTTTCTGTCCTCCCTGGTCAATGCTCACACCTTGCCGTGACACTGAATGACCTACATACTTGACCAAGACTCTGAAAAACTGGCATTTGTCATTTTTCTGCTAACATATCACTTAGCTTCCGATCATTTCCCTCTGGTTGATCAAACATTTTCAATAGTTTCTCCTCATAGTTTTTTCTAAGATCTCAGTTTCTACAGTATTCACATGGTCTTCTTATCCAGAATGCTGCCAAAAAAACAAAACAAAGAGGGGCAGCTAGGTGACTCAGTGGTTAGAGCACTGGTTCTGGAGCCAGGAGGATCCGAGTTCAAATTCAGCCTCAGACACTTAGTAGTTGTGTGACTCTGGGCAAGTCACTTAATCCGATTTTCTCAACAAAAAAGAAAAAAAATAGAAGAAAAATATGAAAAAGAGTACAGCTAACCTGTCAAATTGGACACTTTGGGCCTCTAATCAGTCCTTTATTCTATTTCCTTGGCATTTATATATTTAATTGGTACTCTATTTTCAGTGCATATGTTAAATTGTTATTTTGTAATTCCTATGTTTTATTTATATATTTTAGTTTTCCAATAGATTATAAGTTCCTTGATTAAAAAAAATACATCCAATATGTGTATAGGGAAGGAAAGGGAAGGCGTGAAGGGAATAAGCATTTATATAGTGCCCAGTACATGGCACTATAGCAAGCACTTTATAAATATTACTTCATTTGTGGTATATGGCCATCTTTTCTGCAGAAGGTAATTAGTTTTACTTTCTGATTATCTCCTGATGGTGGTGTTCATGCGTCAGGTTGTCATGGTCTCCATTCCCTTTATCTTTCCAAGAACAGCTTGATCCACAAGGCTACCTCTCACCAGATTTTCTGTGAATTTGCTATATTTACTTCATCTACATTTGTAGTACAGTTGCCTGGCTTAGGTTCCATGGTCCATATAATATGAAGATACCACCCTGAAGTGATTAAAATCAGAATTTATGAAGTAGACTATCAGGTATGACCTTTCCCAACTGCTTATAGGCTCTAACTTAGTCTATCTATATTAGAAAAAACCCATGGCTTTTTCTGTGCTACATATCCTTTAGGGATATCCTTAAATTGACCCATCCCCATTATCATTTGGTCACTTGAGTAGTCTGGTCATGTCCCATCTTTCAGAGGGTACCACTCCTCTTCCCACCAGTCTGAATAGATGGCTGTCCACCTGCATCACACATTTACACAGCAATTTCCCTTTGTGCTAAATGGAATCACCAAATTTAGAAAATGCCATCTCAGCAGTTAGACCAGAGCATTCTTCACATGTGAGTTTGGTATTTCTTTTCCTCAGAGACTGTCTGTTTTCAAAAGTGATTCCTCTGACACCTTCCATCAAACAATTTATCATGTCCCTCTTAGGTGCCTGCAAGTTCCATTGTGGTAGTTCTGTTGTACATTAAGCACAGACTCCTGACAAGATTTCTTAAGTTGAGCCTCTAAGGTTTTTCTGCAGTAAGATATTATCTAGTCATGGTCCTCCCCTCAGCCAAGGCTTCTCTGTATGATTCATGGAATTTGGCGCTTATGTTCCCTATAGGTGATATGCCTCTATTTATTTCTGACCTAGACAATCTGATTTCTACCTCCCCTCCCACCTACCCCCAAATAAGAAAGAATCTTGCCTCAGCCTCACCTATATATGAGATATCTAGTTCTTACTAAATCTGCTAAAGTAACTCCTTTGCTCATTAAAGTTGAAAATAAGATTTGCAAGCTAATTCCCTGATACTGTTTCCTACTGAGATTTTTTCTTTGAATGATCAAATGGGTCTGATAATTCATAGAGTATATCCTTAATGGACTCTTCTGGCCTGGTCCTGCTACTGTCCACCAACTCTTTTCATAATTTCCTTTAAAATTTTTGAAATATTCATAGTTTTCTATTTCAGATATTAGTAACCCACAACCTTAATGCATGACAATACATTTCACATGCAATTTCTGTATTTGTAAAAGATTGATCAATAATAAGAGTATTTAGGCAACAAACAAGACTGAGTTAAATGCCAAACTAGCAATATGACATGATCAGTTACATTGAAATGACAAATATAAATATGAAGTACCCACTTCAGTGCTGCTAATAGATGAATTAAGGTTTTGATGAGAATTTGAAAACACTCTCGATTCATTCAGTGAATTCAATTAGTAAATAGGCATTTACTAATTGAATAAAGAGCTGCCACTCTCACATTGCTATTAAATTGCATATTCACTAGCTAAGTAAATTGCAAATTATTTAAATGTAATATACAAATATGTCAATTAGTAAATAGTAAATTATAAAGTAAATTTTCTATATAGAAGTTATAAAATAAAAATACCAATTTTCATATTCACTTTCTTGTTTTAAAATAAATATGAGAATAAGTAGCACTTTAACAGTGACAGAGGGGGTGGAGCCAAGATGGCAGAGGGAAAGCAATGACTTACTAGAGCTCTCCCCCAAACCCCTCCAAATACCTATAAAAAATGGCTCTAAACAAATTCTAAAGCAGCAGAACCCACAAAAAAACAGAGTAAAACAAATTTCCAGCCCAAGACAGCCTGGATGGTTGATCAGAAAGGTATATCGCACCGGGTGGGGAAAGGAGCGCAGTTCAGAGTGGGCGCGCAGGCCACAGTGACCCTGAGGGCTGAATCGCGGGCAGCTGTGGCAGTTTCCAGACTTCTCAACCCACAAATGCCAAGGACAATTTAGAAGGTCAGTGGGAAAAGTCTATGTCTGCGGTGAGAGAAGAAGCTAGGTCTCAGCCGCAAGTCCAGAGAGTGACCCCAGGCAGCGGCTGCCTCCTGAGCTTCTGGCCCACAGACTGAGGGGGAATTGAGTGGCTGATTATAGGGGGATTGCAAGGATCTCTTTGCCAGTGCTGAGGCAGGAATCTCTTGCTTTGCCTGTGCTTGGATCTGGGTCACAGTTCTGAGAGGCTGGTATGGTGGAGAGGAAATACCTGGCCCCTTATCATACCATCTTGGAAGAACTGAAAATTAACAGGTCCCTAGAAGTACCTCTGAAAACAGCTGTACAACCCCTCAAAGCTTGGGACAGCACATTCTCCACATTGGAAACAGACTCTTACCTTAACAAAGAGTTTAAAACTCAAGTAATTGGTTGGGATCATGAGCAAGCAGCGCAAAAAGAGTCAGACTATATTATCTTACTTTGGTGACAAAGAAGATCAAAACATACAGCCAGAAGAAGAAAACAAAGTCAAAGCGCCTACATCCAAAACTTCCAAGAAAAATATGAATCAGTCCCAGGCCTTGGAAGAGATCAAAAGGGATTTTGAGAAGCAAGTAAGAGAAGTAGAGGAAAAACTGGGAAGAGAAATGAGAGTGATGCAAGAAAATCATGAAAAGCAAGTTAACAGCTTGCTAAAGGAGACCCAAAAAAATACTGAAGAAAATAACACCTTAAAAAATAGCCTAACCCAAATGGCAAAAGAGGTCCAAAAAGCCAATGAAGAGAAGAATGCCCTAAAGAGCAAAATTGGACAAATGGAAAAGGAAGTCCAAAAGATTACTGAAGAAAATACTTCCTTAAAAATTAGAATAGAGCAATTGGAAGCTAGTGACTTTTTGAGAAATCAAGACACTGTAAAACAAATCCAAAAGAATGAAAAATTAGAAAACAATGTGAAATATCTCATTGGAAAAACAACTGACCTGGAAAATAGATCCAGGAGAGAGAATCTAAAAATTATTGGACTATCTGAAAGCCATGACCAAAAAAAAGAGCCTAGACATCATCTTTCAAGAAATTATCCAGGAAAACTGCCCTGATATTTTAGAACCAGAGGGCAAAATAGAAATGGAAAGAATCCACCGATCTCCTCCTGAAAGAGATCCCCAAAGGAAAACTCCTAGGAATATTGTAGCCAAATTCCAGAGCTCCCAGGTCAAGGAGAAAATATTACAAGCAGCCAGAAAGAAACAATTCAAGTATTGTGGAAACACAATCAGGATAACACAAGATTTAGCAGCTTCTACATTAAGGGACCACAGGGCATGGAATATAAAATTCCGGAGGGCAAGGAGATAGGATTACAACCAAGAATCACCTACCCAGCAAAACTGAGTATAATTCTTCAGGGGGGAAAATGGTCATTCTGAAATAGAGGGCTTTCAAGCATTCTTGATGAAAAGACCAGAGCTGAATAGAAAATCTGACTTTCCAATACAAGACTCAAGTGGAACATGAAGAGGTAAACAGGAAAGAGAAATCATAAGAGACTTATTAAGTTTGAACTGTTTATATTCTTGCATGGAAAGATGACATTTGTAACTCATAAGACCTTTGTCAGTATTAGAGTAGTTGGAGGGAAAAATTATATGTATGTAGACAGACAGATAGATAGATAGATAGATAGATAAAGGGCACAGGGTGAGTTGAAGATGAAGTGGTCATATCTGGAGAATAAAATTAAGGGGTGAGAGAGGATTATACTAGGAGGAGAAAGGGAAAGGTAGAATGGGGTAAATTATCTCACAAAAAAACAGAAAAGAAAAGGCTCTTACAGTGGAGGGGAAACAGGGGAAGGTGAGAGGGAATGAGTGAATCTTATTCTCATAGGATTTGACTTAAGGAGGGAATAACATACACTCTCAATTCGGTGGAAATCTGTCTTACCCTACAGGAAAATAGGAGGGGAAAGGGACAAAAGAGTAGGGGGATGATAGAGAGGAGGGCAGATTGGGAAAGGGAGTAATCAGAAGCAAATACTTCTGAGGAGGGACAGGGTCAAAAGAAAGAATAGAATAAATGGAGGGGGCGGGATAGGATTAAGGGAAATAGTGTTAGTTTTTCACTGCATGTCTATTATGGAAGTGTTTTGCATAACTGCACATGTATAGCCTATATTGAGTTGCTTGCCTTTTCAATGAGGTTGGGTGGGGAGGGAGGAAGGGAGAAAAATTGGAACCCAAAGTTTTAAAAACACATGTTTAAAAAAATGTTTTCACATGCAACTGGGAAGTAAGAAATACAGGAAATGGGGTACAGAAATCTATCCTGCCCTACAAGAAAATAGAAGGGGAAGGGGGGTTAGAGATAGCAGGGAAAGCAGACTAGGGGAAGGGGTATTCAGAATACATGCCATCTTTGGGTGGGGGGAGGGGCGAGATGGGGTGAAAATTTGGAACTCAAAATCTTGTGGAAGTAAATGTTGAAAACTAAAAATAAAAAAAGAATAAAAAAAAAACCAGTGACAGACCTTCATTCAACTGGTAAATGACTGTGTAACATTGAACAAATCATGAATAGTTTTAAATTCCCATATTCTCAACAAAACCAGACCTAATTCATCTTTTAGCAGCATTGAAACAGGTACTTCACATTTATGTTTGTCATTTGAATATAACTGATTGTGCTAGAGACAAAGATCAATGAGGTACTAGAACAAATGTAAAATGAAACAAAAATAATATATACTTATATCTGTATGTTTAATAAGATTTTTAAAACCAGATTGTAATATTTAAGTAAATACATTTTTGTTTTGTAAGGGAAAAGTCTATCAAAATTATACCATAAAGAAGATTCTTCAAAAACAGTAAAAGTTAAAAAAGAAAAAAGCACATAAAGCTAAATTCCATTCAAAGCTCAAAAGCATCCAAGGAGAATTTAAAGCAACCACATGTAGTTCAAATGTACAAGCATCAGGTGGTACTAGTGAGCAAGATAACCTGAGTTGTCCAATGTCTTGAGAGGAAAAAGTTCTTCCTCCCTTTTTGGAGGTGAAACCTGCTTTCATCTCCCTCCTCCATGAACAACATGGTTTTCCTTTCAAACTCAACCGATCTTTTTGGCTGACCCAGGGAAAAGAAAAATGGCTGTGCTTTGCCCAGGCACAGCCTGGGACTTTTTACTGGTTCTTGCATCAGGAAGAATCTGACCCTGAATATTATTCTCTTCTTCCCTCTAATACATTCTACTTTCAATGAAATATGCAGCTCAAACCCCCAGCCAGTTTGCACTGACAAAATCCAAACTGAGTTTATAAAACCTCAAAATATTAAATCTGCTTCCTTTCCAGGCGTCCTCCTCCAGTCTCATCACTAGCATTCAAGTAAGCAGAATTGGCCCAGATTTAAATGACCAGCTGGATTTTAATGCATTATCACAGGCATACTGACAGGACACTTAAAACAATATCATTTACAAAGATGGCAGCTTTAAAAGTAGATTGGGGGGAGGGTGGGGAAGGGAGAAAGGTCACTACTCACTGATCCCAGCCTACATTCAAAACAATTCAGGGCTTACCATTCACCTGACATGCTTCATACTTGCATTGTCCCCAACTCCTTGCCTCAAGACTTCCTGCAGTTGCTCCTGAGGCGCCCATCTGCTTTCTCTTCCCTGCTTGTCTTTCTGTCTCCTTACTCAACTTGACTTCTGCCTTTCTTACTGAGAGGCCCCTGCCCAAGGTTACGGTTTGAGGCTCTCTAGGTAGTTTGCCCTCAGATAAAGTCTAAAATTCCCTCAGAGCTTAGAAAATGCTGGAAGTGGAACTTTGCTAGCCAGTTGCCCAACCACCATCTTGCACCACGATGATGACTTTTTGATGAATTTCAAAAAGTGAAACAGACTAAATTTGTCTTGATCAAAAGCAGGACCACAGTGACCTTACATCTACCCAGCAGCAGCCTTCATGAGGAGTCATTCCCACCTAAGCCTGAAGCTCTCAGTTTTTATGTTGCCCAATAGAGTCATTGGATAGAATTTCTTTCACATGGAGATTCTGGATTCATCCTGCTCCCTTCCCATTGTGAAGAGAAAGGGAGAGGTTGCTTTCTTGCAAAAATAAAAACTTCTGAAACAAAATCTAAAAAGCAGAGGACTAACCCTAACAAAACAGAACAAAAGTGAAGCCTTCTTAGTTTCTCTGCTGGAAGGGTAAGTTCCACAATTGTGGGATTTGCCTATTTCTCCAGAGAGAAGGTCACTTTCTCAGGTGCAGAAGGTCAGATATGAAAACTCTAAGGTACATTCCCTGAAATCAGAAGAGAGAGATTTAAACCTCTCTGATTGGGCTATTGTCTTTTCATTGAAAATCCAGGATCTTAACAGTCAGCTGGTTTGCTTTTATATTGTCAGATTTCTTTCCTGATTGGCTTCACCACTTCAGTGTTTTCCAGTCTCTTGTTCCAAGCCCTCTTCCTCCCCCACTCCCAACCAGCCCTTAGCAAAGTGTTCTGTACAGAGTAGGTGTTTAATAAGTGTTTGCTGAATTGAATTGAGTGTTGTCCTTTCCCTAACAATTGAGTTAGCAGTGACTTTCCCCTAGAACTAGATTTCTGTAATGGTTGTTTTGTTCTCCAAAATATAACTTTATTTTGTTTCTTTCATCGGTTTTCTAACAAATCCTGCATCCCTCCAAAGAGGCAGAGAGTTGTCATGGATTATCTCAAGTATGCTGGGCGGCCTCTTCGCCCTTTTGATGCCTCAATTTCTTTCTGTGTAAAATAAGAGTAGTTGTGTAACAGGCTTGCAGTGAGATTGAATGAGATTATGCTTGGAGGGTATCTGGACTTTTCAAAGAGCTAGTGCTCCTGTGTCTCTGGGATGTGAATGATACAACCCATGCTCAATTGCCAAGGAGATTCGGAATCATGTCCTTATTGAACTATTTTCCCAGATCATAAGAAATTCTTTTAAAAGTGAAATAGACTGCCTCAGGTTCCTCTTGGAGGCTTTGTTGAATGCCTTAAGCAGAAGCTGGATGACCACTTGTGGGCTCTGTTTAAAGGACTATTTTTCAGGGATGGACTAGGTGGCCTTTAGTCTAGGGTCCCCTTCTAATGTTGTGATTTTATGATCATTCAAAATGAAACCTAAAGTAGATCCTACTGACTTGTCAGCCCTCTCAGCTGCCAGCTCAGTTGATTATTCTTCAGTCAGTTTTTAATCTCCCTGACTTCAAAATCCATTTTATTTCATTTATAAGAGACATGGTATCAGCCATACTACTAAAGACAGCCATCTACATTGTAACAGCAACCAACATCATTACAACCATCTACATTGCAACTACAACTAACAACATTACAACATTATCTAAGCTGCTAATTAGCCACTAGTTGGTACAGTGCAGAGAGTGCTGGACCTGAGTTCTAATGTTGCTTCAGATACATACTAATTAGATGATGAACCTTGGAAAGTCACTTAGCTCCTCTAGGACTCAGTTTCTTCATCTATAAATTGAGGAGAATGGAATTAATGACTTCCAGTGCCAAATCTGTGACCATACAAGTTAGCATTTTTAAATTTGGAATTAAGTTTGTCATGGTATCTCCAGCCTCCATCCATGATGTTGCTTGGTGTTTTTTGTTCTCCCTGTTACTCAGTGTCTAAATTTCTTGTTCATATTTACCTGTTATTGCTGCAGGGTAGGGTACTTAAACTAGATAGAAAAGAGCTAATAGCATTCCTTTATTTGGCATTTTAAAGGGAAAAACCACATCCACATTGACCCAGTGCTCAATGGGTTCTCCAGTTATCTAGAATTTTCCTGAAATCTGTGTTCAACCCTTAGCCTTGAAGCAGTTTGACAAAGTAGACTTGGAGTCAGAAATATCTGGATTCCAAACCTGCCTCAGACACTAACTGTGTAACTTGGGGCAAACTATTTAACATCCCTAAGCCTCTGTTTCCTCATCTGTAAAATAATGATAATAATAGCAACCTGAGATCATGGATACAATGCATAAACCTTCAAGCCCTACGCAAACATGGGCAGCATTTTGGCTGACCTCTCATCTATGCCTTCCATTTTGTTTGCCCTTCACTTTTTAAAAATCAATTAGTTAATTACCCAAGTTTGAGTTAGCCCCTATACATGAATATCTCTTTTTTGATCATTGTTAATGTTATTACAAAATAAGCATAAGCCAAACTCTGCTTTGTCCCAGCAATGCCTGAGTAATTAGTAGGGCTGCCTCCCTTTTTAATTTTATACCTCCCCCCCAAAAAAATATCCCTTTTAAGTTCCTCTGCCATTTGTTCATTCTGCTCATGTACTAAGTTACAATAGAGGCTCCAATGACTGTTTAATTTTCCAGGTCTGAAGCTCAGGTTTTTATTGCAGAGAAATCAACTAATAGTTTTAGAAAAATAAGCTGAACTCCACAACACAGTGCACAGTTGCACTAATGTCGTAGTGGGAAAGAGTATTTTAAAGGTATGGGAGAGCAATTGGCCCGTGAAGGAAAGGGAAGAAGAAACACAGAATCTTCATTAAAAAGAACTTTAGAGGCCATTCCAGAAAAGTGAAGGTTTTCCAGAGCAGATATTATCTCACAAAACTTCTCTTAAAAATAGGATTTTTTCAAATGGAGGGGTGTAGTAAAGGGAAAGAAATATATAACCCAGCTTTTAGCTAAAAAATGCTATCTTTCCCCTCTTTGGGCATGGATGATCCTGCCCCTTGAAATCAGATGGCTAGGTAGTTCAAGCTTCCATTTTCTGGGTGATTTTCTGGAGAGCCTCAGGGCAATTATTACTATGCTCTTCAAAGTCTTGGTTTCTCTCATTAAGCACTGTGGGAATAGTGTTACTCTACAAAGCACCTAGACCTCTTCTAATTCTAATGTATGCCTTGGGGCTCCCTCATAAATGTTTAGTATTAGGCCTCCACAACTGTTTGGTGTTTAGTAGTGGTATCCCTCCCCAAATGTTTAGTTTTAGGCAAAACACCATCAAGTCTGTCCTAGTTAGCAAGATGTTGCTATGTGCCTGATAATTAAGCATATGGCTATAAGTGGCCCCAGAGGGTCACTAGAAAAGAAGAAGGTAATGTTGTATTAGCAGCAGGGTAAGGATTTGGAATGAAAAGACAAGAATTAGCAGAACTGGGTAACTGCCAAGTCTTTTCTGTAGCCTTTCTTTATATACCTTTTGCTCTTGTTTTTTCTTATTCTTACTATTACCAGTCTAGTTCAGGTCCTTATTATCTCTTGCCTAGACTATTGGAAAAAAACATTTTGAGGATCAGCCCTGATTATTCCTTTCATTGTTGGACACAAGTAGGGCCTTAGAAAATTCTCTGACATGAGTCTCTAGTCTAAGCTGAAATCAACTTTCCTCAGCAATCACTAACCCCTGCTGAAGCTCAGAATCCAACTGCGAATGCCTTTACACAGACACACAGACAAACAGACCCACAGAGGTATTCTACTGCCCCAAAGACCCAAAGGACCAAATCCCAAGACTTTGGTTGAGAGATCAAAGAAACCTTCCTTTCCAGAAGGAAACCCAGAGACTTACAATACAAGAAAAAGAGACACTGGATTCTGCAGGGTGGATTTCAGTGATAACGAGATCCAAACTTGAAGTGCCCCAGTGTTTCTCTCTCAGCAGGAAAGGAGCCAAACTCCTTATAACTAACACAGAAGAGCATCTTGTGCTGGTTCTCAAAGTTGCCACATTCCTGGAGTTTGGGGATTGGAAAGTAACATGAGCTTGGGATATTGTAGAACCAACAAGAAAAGAGACAAAAATATATGTCTTGGAGAGGTAAATAAAAGTAGGTGCCTACAATTTCATGACAAGTATTTAAGAGCATTAGAGCATAAGGCCCTACTTGTGTCCAACATTGAGAAGTCTCCAGAGGTCATTTGGTGGTTGAGAGCATGGAAAGAGTGAATATGGTAGCATGGAATGAAATTCAGTGATTATGTTGAGTATGAGTACTCCAATGAGTATGCATTGGTCGTACATTGGAGAAAGCAGTACATTCAGGGAGTAATTTCAGAATAAAGGTTGTTTCAGTGGTTATATGTTTAGTATTAGCTAAGGAAAACCTGATGGTATGAGCTTGGGAATCTTGGAACTATGTTTGAGATTTGATGGGAAAGATAACAGAATGATAGAGACCAAGGGAGTAGGAAGGTGACTTGGTTGCTGGTGCTGCCTCCACCACAAAGTATATTCAAGACCGGAATGAGCTGGGATGAAAGATTGTAAGAGGCAGTCTCATACAACATCTGAATCACAGGCTTCTGAGCTTCCCTTAGGTTCTGTTTCAGAATGGCAGAGCAATTAATAGCCCATACAGGTCTTTTTGCTTCCTGAAGCTTCTGTATTCTCCTAGTTATAAAGCTACTCATTAGAGCCATAGCCATTATGACAAAGACCATATTGTTAACATACCTAAAATGCATCCCCTTCATTCAATCAACAAACATTCATTGAGCACTATACTTAACTGGGCAAGATACAAAGATAAGGCATTTATGCCCTAAAGTAGCTTACAATTTAATAAATAAGCTGTGAATGGTATGTGGCCATGCCCCTCAGAAAACTACAGCCCAGCCTACTGTGATATTGTGAGCCTACTGAACAACAGACTGGAGGGATAGGAAAAGTCAGTATTCTATTTCCTTTTCCTCATTCCCTCAAATGTTCTCCAAAACCTGGTACTGATTCACGAGGGTCAAGATTACACTGTTGGAGAAGAACAGGGAAGGGAGGAAAAGGTGAAACCTTCTTAATCTTCTCTTGGGTCCAGTTTGATCTGAGTAATGGTCAGTAATTGGCTACTGTACAACATTTTCCTGAAGACCTAGTTAATATTCGATGTTCATAATAGCTCAGAATATCTTCATTTAACAAATATCTAGGACATGCAAGATAGCGTAATAGGGGAACCACGTTCATGTTATCATAGGTTTAGAGTTGGAAAGGACCACAGAAGCAATCTAGTCCAACTTTTCATTTTACAGATGAGGAAACTGAGGCCCAGTGAAGTTAGGTGAATTGCCCAAGATCACACAGGTGGAGTGAGTATCAGAGAGCAAATCTCAATCCAGGTCCTCTGACTCCAGAGCCTCTTTCCACAGTACAGTACTTCCCACCCCAATTCAATTGATCCAGCATTTATAAAGCACCTAGAATATGCCAGGCACTATTCTAGTCTCTGGGGATATAAAGACAAAAACCCAAAAAGTCCATGATTTAAATGAACTTATATTCTACCTGAAGAAGATAACATTTATATACACACACACACACACACACACACACACACACACACACTACTGGTTGTTGTCCTTAGTTCTCAAAGAGGACCAAAATGACATCACTATGCTAGGGTCAAGTTTCAGAGTACTCAACTGTGAACTGTGGCTGATCAGACCAATATAAGTTTGGAATGCTCTGCCACAGGTTGGGCACAAACAGTCTGTGGGGACATTTGGGGTGGATTCTCTAAATTTGCACATCTTGCATTTCCTTTGAGCTGTTTCGATTATGCTCTGCTCTTAGAGCACAGCACCTTCTCTGATGTGGGCATCAGAGCAATCCTGTGCCAGTGTCTCCCATGTCACACAATCAATTCCAAAGTTCTTAAGAGAGACCTCGAGAGTGTCCTTGTATCACTTCTTCTGACCATCGTGTGAATGTTTGCCCTGTGTGAGTTCTCCATAAAATAGTCTTTTTGGCAAGTGTATGTTTTGCATTCAAACAATGTGGCCGGCCCATCAGAGTTTTGCTCTCTGAAGCAAAGTTTGAAAGCTTGGCAGTCTAGTTTGAGAAAGGACCTCAGTGTCTGGTATCTTATCCTGCCAGGTGATCTTCAGAATCTTCCTAAGACAATTCAAATGGAAGCCATTCAGTTTCCTGGCATAGCACTGGTAGACTGTCCAGGTTTCACAGGCATACAACAATGAGGTCAGTTCAATGGCTCTGTAGACCTACAGTTTGGTAGCCAGTCTAATACATACATTCATTTCAAGGGAAAATGGGGACTACTAACAACTGAGGAAATAGATAAAGGCCACTTATAGGGAAGGGAACAATCATGTATTAAGTACCTACTATGTGTTGAGCACTTTATAAGTATGATTTTATTTGATCCTCATAACAATCCTGAGAGGTAGATGCTGTTATTATCCCCATTTTACAGTTGAGGAAACTGAGGTAGACAGAGTTAAGTGCCTTGCTCAGGGTCACACAGCTAGTAAGTGTCTGAGGCTGAATTTGAACTCAGATCTTCCTGACACAAGACCCAGTGAGCCACCCAACTGACTTCCATAGGAAGTAACCTTGAAAGGAGCTAGGGATTTCTAGTAGCTGTGTGAGGCATGGGTAATAAATAATCCATGAAAAGGCACAAGAGGCAGGAAGAAAATGCCGTGTATGAGTAACATCAAGTATGTCATTTTGACTGGAATGTGGAGCTCATGAAGGAAAAGATGTGAAATCCATCTGGAAACATAAGTCGGAGCTTAACTTTGGTGGACTTTAAATGCCTAATAGAGAAATATGTTTGGTTTTTTTATATTGACAGTAGGAAGCCTCTGAATTCTTGAACAGAGGAGTAACATGGTCAGACCTGTGCTTTAGAAATATCACTTTGGGGGGCAACTAGGTGGTGCAGTGGATAGAGTACTGGCCCTGGAGTCAGGAGGACCTGAGTTCAAATCTGGCCTCAGACATTTAACTAGCTGTGTGACCCTGGGCAAGTCAATTAAACCTGATATATAGGGTGTGGGTGTGTGTGTGAGACTTTGGGAGCTGTATGGAGTGTAGACTGGAGAAGAGAGCATTGACTCAAGGAGACCACTTAAGATACTGTTGCAATAGTTATAGTCAAAAGGTGATTAGGTACCTGACTAGGAGGTGTCTTATGAGTAGAGAGCAGACAGATGGGAGAGGTGTGATAGAGATAGAACTAACAAGAATTGGTAATCATTGGAAATAATGAGTGGAGGGATAGGGTAGAATGAGGAAAATTGAAGAGGGTGACTAAGAAGTTGTGAACCTGAAAGGACAGTAGTACCCTCAAGAGACACTGGGAAGTCAAAAAGAGGGCTGAGTTTAGGAGAAAGGAAGAATATACCATACAGTTCATGGTGTTGTGGCCCTGTCATAAATTGATGAGTGTCTTTTCTCTTTCACCTAAATTTAACATTTTTCCCATCAAGAAATAAAGAATCCTATAGCAAGAGGGGAACGGGCTTCCATCGAGGATTACTCAGACCATTAACCAGTGAACATTAGCTGAAGTGGGGAGTGTCCGATTTGATCTTGCTGTTGCCCTCAACACTATCTATACACTCACATATACATATATACACACACACAGATAAATGTATTACATATACATATGTATAAATACATACACACGTGTGTGTACCCATACATACATATGTTTGTGTGTTTATTTATTTATTTTAAAAACAAACCAGTGGCTCCTCAGGACTTCAATCTGACTTGTCTCCGGAGACTCAGCAGCATAGTCTAAAAGAAATAGGCAAGAAAAAGATTTGGAGATGGAAGGGAGGAGTGTAGGAGGATGAAATGTAGTAACCCTCCTCTCCACCATCACACACACACACACACACTGCCTAGAGGTCTGATTAGTGGGCTACAATTACCATGATTATTATTTATTTATGGCATGACAACAGGGTACCTGGTGCTTTCAGTACAAGACTGACAGGCATGAATGGTAATAGTAGGGGCTTTGTTAAGGAGGGGCCTGCCTATCACAGCTTCTGTACCCAGGAAATTTGCTTATTGTTGCAACATTGTGACAGGCTTCTTTCCTGCCTGGCTCTTAAAAGCTGGAACATTGCTATGAATGATTTTTTTAAATTATGTGACTTACCAAAAAGCTGCGGTGTGGGAAGGGTAGTATTAGCTATTACATTTAATTATTTAATAGGCAAAATTATTCCCACCATGAGAAAAGCCCAGTGGGATGGTACACTTCGGTTTTCAGTCACAATCTTATGAACAAGAGAACAGGCACAGAAAAATTCCGCCTGATGTAGAGACAGTGAATTTCCAAAAGTCAATCAACCCAGGAAGGCTTGTTCTGAGCAATTCAGATTCACAGTTGATGAGGGAACTCAAAGTCCATTATAAGATGCTGTGAAATAGGGGGAATACTTAAGACAATTGCCCTTTAGAGGACCCTTCCCAGTATGATTAGGTTGCTGGGCAAAGATTTAGAGGCAAAACTCATTTAAATTGATAACGACTTTACTAGTACTAAAAAAAAAAATCTGGAGTTCTTCTATTTCCTGCAGTTTAGCTCATAAGCTTCCAAACCTTCCACAAAGACCTCTAAGACTGCATGTTTTTATAATGTCTTTGTGACCTCTGCAAGGTTGCTGTTGATGTAGCACAGTGCAATGTGACCCATCTTATTCCTTCAAAGACTGTAACTATTTAACACATTTGCTTAAGGCTGAGGAGCCCTAAGCACTTCAGAGATAAAGCTCTTTTGTCCCAGCAGCAAGGCTATGTATGAGGAATGAGGGAAATTATTTTTCTATTATATAAATAACGTATGATTAAATTAGGATTTAGGCTTTTACTCTTTATTTCCTCATTCAGGAACCAGCCCCTGTAGGTCAGTCAGCCAGTCTCTGAAGGACAAGGCTGACACATGAGACTGACCAAATCTTCCAGGAAAGATCTTGGGCGGGACCCCACCCAACTAGAAGACCTTACTTCTGTCTAAACAGAATCTAATCTAGGTAGATTCCAGCCTTAAAGCATTAGGCCTATGCCCATGCCACCTCTCCATTAGAGTGATCCAACTTATGAAGGAAAAAACCAACCAAAGTGGTCTGGGTGAAGATGGATTCATCTGTCCAGAGTGCTGGAGGCGGCTGAGTCTCATGACTCAGGAAGAGTCACTTCATCACACTTCAGGAGGAGCTGAAGACTTTTAGCCACCTCTTCGTTTAAATGCCCACTCCCTCATTAATTGTTTATCAGTCAGGGCTGATTTGTCCTGCCAGGGGCATTCCCTTTAAAAAAAAAAAGTTAAGGCATTCAGTGTCTCCATTAGGTGTCTTTGGTTACTGACCACCAATGTATTGATTATCAGCTAGGTTAATTAATACATAGGTTATTAATTATCCAGAAATGGTCTCTCAGGTTTTTCTTTCATCTCAGGAAGCTACTGGAGGCCTCTATTTTAAAGAAGTGCAAAATGAGTCACAGAAAAGCTTCCTGCTTCCCTTTTAAAAGATTTGACCCACTTGCATACTTTTCTGTTTCATCTTAAGACACTATCCATCGATAGATTGGGATATTTCTGCCTGCCCCAATTCTCTCCCATGCTCTTGTTCAACAGGTTTCAGTCTCTTATTAACTAGGTTTGCCTTTGGTGTTTCCTGATAAGGAAAAAGAAAGTGGAAGCTCAGAGCTAAATGGAAGGCAAGAATGCAATCAATTCCCATTACTTCCGCCTTCTGTTCAAGCAAAAGGCAGATTTCTCCTCTATACCCTTTAAGAAACTCGAGTATCCTTCTATCAGTGGGAAAAGATACCCTCAAAAAGAAGGAAAGACAGCACCATGTAGCACACCAACTGGCCCCTTCCTCCAATCCATGACCCTTCATCTCTCCACCACACAGTATTTCACTGATCTCTAATGAACAGATATATCACAAGGTAAGAACATAAATGTAAAAGTCTTCACAATTTCCTTCAGGCTCTCAGGAATCCTGGGACAGCTATGTGCTCCGATTATTCTTCCTCTATTAGATTCCACTAATTTCCCTGATTACTGTAATGTCTAAGTGGCATCTTCTAATGTAATAGAATTTATATTATCTCTGCTTGGTGTCATTTACCATTGTCATGTTGATATTCCCTGGGATCAACCCTTCCCAGACATACAATGAGAATTGCCACTGCTGCCACTTCTCATTTGGCACCTCTTCCCTTCCAGGGCTCACTCAATTTAATTTTCCAGGGCCTTGATAAGAAAAGGAAGGAAACCGGTGAGGGATCCTACTTCTAAAAAGCATCTTCAAACTCCTTCATCCCTAACCCCTTTCAGCGGCATATCTTCCAAAATGCCTTACTCATTTCTATTCAGAGAAGAGAAAATTTGTGGGTGGAAAGAGTAAAAGAGGCTTGGGTCATAATAGTTATCTTCAGGCATTTTAAATGCCTTTAAGGTTTCTCACATGGAAAAGGGTTTAAACTTGTTCTGCTTATCCCCAGAACTAGGGATGAAACTAGGAGGAATACATGGAAATTGCAGAGACAAGACGTTGGCTTAATGTAAAGGAAGGAACTGTCCAAATGTGTGTGAAATGAGTTTTCTTCTTGATGGAGATAGTAGGTTCTTCATCACTAGATATTTTCAAGAGGAGGTTGAATATCCTTTTGTTGAGGATGTTGTAAAAAGGATTTCTGTTCAGGTACAGTTTAGACCAGACGACCCTCCAAAGACCCTTCCAACTTGAAAGTTCTATAATTTGACAACTATTTATTAAGTATCTGTCACATGCAAGGCACTGAATTAGGTTCAAGCAATAAAGATTCTTCAGGGAGCCAGCCTATCCTAGAAGTTCACAAATGTCTGCTTTTGTGCCTTCCCTCCTCTTTCCTGCCCTGCCTCTATCTTATTCCTCTTTTTCTGCTTCATGACTAATGCTTCTTTACTTTGTCTATGCCTGCAGGTTTACTTCAGAGACACTGAGACCTGACTGTCTGGTGAATTTTCATTTCTATTACTTTCCCAGTTTCTTATTCTCTAACCCCTCTTCCCATTTGTCTTATTCTCTCAATTATTTGTTCCCCATCCAGACATCCTCTTTCAATATATGCCTATTCAGTATTCCTCTTCATCTTTAACTTTTGTTGTTTCTCTTCCAATACTACCTTTTTCTTCTTTTTCCTCTTCTTTTTCTTCTTCCTCTTTCCCTTCTTCCTTTTTTCTTCTCTTCCTCTTCTTTTTCTTCTTCCTCTTTCCCTTCTTCCTTTTTTCTTCTCTTCCTCTTTCTCCTCTTCCTTTTCTATGTATCTGCCTCTCTCTCTCCTCTTTCTCCTCTCATCTCTTTTCTTTCTCTCCTGTTTTTCCTCTCTCCACTTCTCCCCTCTCCTTTTCTTTTCTCCCTTTCATCTCTCTCCCTTAACTAGTATCTACAACGACATGCTTTTCCAATTATTTTCACTTTTTAGCTGTCACTTCTCTTTTACTTTCATGCAGTCACTTCAAATTGTGCTGCCTCTTTTCTTTGCTTCAGCTCTCTCATTTTAGCAGTTCCGCAGGGACTTGGCTTCCAACAGGAATCATCTGACTTCAATTCAGGTCTACCTATACCCAACTAATGGATAATCACAACTCCCTAGTGTGCCTTTATCTATTGGTTTCTTGCTTAGTATCACTTGAAAAGAGCAGTTTTTAGGGGTAGATGGATCTGAATTGGTAGAGGAATTTATACCAACATTCTAAACACCAAAGACATCAATGACCAAACAAAGTTTTATAGTCATCATCCCCATACCATTGAACTTTTACCTCTTCCCTGCTGGTGCTTTCCTATGTAGGTATGTGAAAAAAGTGAATAATCAGGTAATGATTTCCTACAATGGAATAAGTCATAACTTGAAAATTGCCTAAGAATTAACAACATGATCTCAGGGAGTCCATGAAAACGTATGCAAGTGCATCTGTGGTGGCTTAATTCCTATTTGAAATACCACTATAAGGCTGTGGGGAAAATTCCAGTGGATACCACTACTGTGGGTACACCACAGGAATGAGAAGGGGCTAAGGCTTCAAGAACAAAGGTAATACTTCAGTACTCAAAGGATTGGTGTCAGCATGGACACCTCCTCCACTGAAATAGGTCGTGGCCACTCCATGGTTTAATAGACAGTCTTCATATGGTATGAGTATGAGTGTGGCAGAAAAAAATACCATCCTGGCATCAACATGGTGGTAAGAAGGATCCTTGTATTAGTCTAGTTCTCAAATAACAGATATGGGTCTTGTTCTCTAAGTTTTTTGAAGGAGGTAAGACCTTTTAAGAGTTTACATTCTTTTGACATAGCCTTCTAGAAGCCCTGATTATCTCCAGACATGCTACAGTAGATTCCTAATAAAACAGTCTAGGTCTAGGACATAGTAAACTCATAACAGTCAACCCAGTTAGTTCTAAACCACTATATACAGAAAGTCTTCTCATTCTCTAATCTCTGATCAAAAGAATACCAGTAATCTGATAATAGTGATAGTGGCTGCTGAGTATTCTACAGTCATCTCTTCACTAGAACTAGAACCCATGGAGTCATGGGTAGGGTTTAGCCATATTTCACCCCACCATACTATATGGGGCAGTTAGGTGGTGAAATGGATAGAATGCTGAGCCTACAGCCAGGAAAACTCATCTTCCTGAATTCAAATCTGGCTTCAGATACTTACTAGCTGTGTGACCCTGAACAAGTCACTTAACCCTGTTTGCCTCAGTTTCCTCACCTGTAAAATGAGCTGGAGAAGAAAATGTCAAACCACTCTAGTATCTCTGCCCAAAAAAACCCAAATGGGGTCACGAAGAGTTGGACACAACTGAACAACAATAAAATCCCACCATACATCCTTTCACCATCCCCATATTAGCTTCAACATCCTCACCTACTTCCACATTAGAACTGATAAAATTCCTTTCCAGTCACTGCATATTACTGACCTTTGGGGGAGGGCAAAGAAGACAATATAGAAGAATTAAATTGAGTATAAGGGCAGGAGGGTGGGCAGGGAGAGGGCCTTTGAATCCGAAATTCCCAAATCAACCAACCCTCAGTTATCTTCACTGAGATATCATTATCTTCACAAAGATAATTCAAAACAATGATTAACCTAAAAATCCTATAGATTTGGATTTGGAAGTGTTTTATACAATGTTTTTTTAAGCCAGTTTATCTTAATAATGATGTTTTGCTCAAAATAATCTGAATTCTCTCAGGATGTGTGGGTTGGGATGGGGCAGGGAATAAGGGAAAACAATTCTAAGGTCTTCTGACAGAGGAAAATAGGTTAAAAGTTTTGGGGCTTTTTTTTAATGGTGTGGATCATTAAAGGTTAACTTTATATCCCTGGACCTGGACTCAAAGGTACAATTCCAATCCAGTATGAAAAAAGAGAGACATCTTGTCTCCTGGCTCCATATCCTGAGGATTAAGAGGATGAAAAAGGATGGAGAAAAACGAATTGTCTCCCAAAACCTCATAATTGGAGTGGGGGGTGGGGACTGGAAAGAAGATAAAAGAAGGGAGTATGTATAGCTAGCCATCTGAGCAACCCTTCTTGGCTCTGTGAAGGTGAACAAAGAGAGATCTAGTGGAATCAAAATCAACAAATTCCACCACATTCTCCATCATGGCACAATTTTTAAGCTTTAATTTAAAGACCATTGTGCCCCCACCCCCAATAAAATAAAATAAAAATTTTAAATTAAAAAAAATTTAAGACCAACTGGTCTTAAATTAAGACCATCACCCCACCCCACCCCCCAGGGAAGGAAGGATGATGAATATAATTTAGTTCCAAATGAAAAGCATTTTTTAAGGAAAGTACCTATGATGCTTTCATACTATAGCCCCCCCCCCAAAAAAGAATACCTTCAATACCTCATTCTTCTATTCCCGTCCAACATTTCCAAATAGACATTGGGAAAGCAGAAGGGGATATTTGTCAGAGAAAATTTGGTGAATTAGACTCTCCCGGGCTTCATATACCACAGGGTCCTCTATTGCCCAGGGACTGCTAATTTAGGAGGCTGGCCAAGTAGCTTCCATGAACAACCTGAGCAACGGGTTGGGGAGTGGGGCAGGGAGGGTGGCCCTGGTATCTAGGAATAAGAAAGAGAAATGGAAAGGAGATAAGAGAGAACTGGCTTGGCCTGAAGATAATCATGGTCAGCTGGCTAGGAAGATAGGGGCTGAAAATGGAAAGGGTGTGGGAAGGGAGTTTGGTTGGGGACTAGGTCATCAAGATAAACTGCTACTTAAAGGGGCTCTGTCAACATTCCCTTCTCCTTTACCCTCCCTCCCACTCCCCCACTTTCAAGCTGTGTTTGTGAGGGCTGGGTCCAAAGAATCATGGTATTGTTTGGTAAAAAGCCTCCAATGACAGGAAAAAAATGATAAAGGTCCTTGGAGCAGTAAGTCAGCAGAAGCCCTCTGCTCAAGTGGCCTAGCACAAACCAGGAAAATCCAACTCGGGAGCCAGCTAGCTCCTGCCATTCCAAGAAACACAGCCTAGTGGGGATGG
Source organism: Vombatus ursinus (assembly GCF_900497805.2). Lineage (NCBI taxonomy): Eukaryota > Metazoa > Chordata > Mammalia > Diprotodontia > Vombatidae > Vombatus > Vombatus ursinus. Next base: position 3,151,904 of record NW_020951860.1, read on the forward strand.
GGCAGGAGGCATTGCCCCAAGAACAGTCAGGCCAAACTAGAGGAAAAGGAAGAGGGGAGAATTGGCACGTTTTTCTTTGAGCTCCATGACCCTGAACCCCACTCCAAAGTCCAAGGATAATACAGACAATTGATGGTAAACCAGGAGGTTGACAGAGTCGCTTTAAGTTTCATCCGCTCTCCTGGCACAAGGCAGCTATTCTGATTAACCTTTCCTTGTTTGTCTGGTTTTCAACATCTTTCCTGTGTCTTGTTATCTACCTCTCTTCCTCCCTCTCCCTCTTTCCCTCTTTCAGTGATATGGCAAACCAGGGCCCATCTCACCATTTTTGTTTCAGGTCCCTCAGATGGATGCAGAGATTCCAGTTCATTCCTCTTTCAACACCATGGTTCCCCTCCACTCACATATCTCAATCCCTCTCCCCCATCCCCTTCAACCATGTAATGTTTTGTTACCAAGTGTTCTGATCTAGCTCCTATTTCTCCATTCTTTTCTTCCCTTCCCCTTCCCCTCTAACAGAATTTGAATTAACAGATTATAAAACTTAATGTGTGGGTAGGGTGGTGGGGATCCCCCTGGGCTGAGTCAGACCCTGTTCTGCCCACAATGATGGCATTTGTATTCAGAGATACTTGATAGTATTTTCAAAAATCCAATCTTAAGAGTAGGGAAAAAAGTAGCATAAGTACTGAGTCTTCCTTTTCTATGTCTCTCAGCTCCCCTCCATGAAATAAAAAGCTCTTGATATTTCCCCCCAGAGGAAAAATTAGGGGATCAAGAGGGGATTTGTTTTGTGTTTCCTGCTCTAGGTGTGTAGAGAAGACTTTTTTCTATCTCAGAGGCTCTGGCTTTTTCTGAGATGCTCCAGAGAGCCAGTAAGGAAGTCATGACACAATCTGACCTTCACCTAACCCCTGTCCCCATCAACCTCTGCTCCGCCATCTGGCTCTTCCCAAACCCCTTTGGAGGCTGTGCTTTACTTCCCCTTGGCAGAACTGCCTGGGAATGGAGGCTCACCCTTTCCCCATGACCTGACTTTCCACGTTAAGAATAGCAGCCGCCTAGGACAACATGTCTTTTCATTCCCTCTGGAAACAGGGCACAGCTGGGAAGTTAGGAGGTTAAAGGAGCTGGATATAGCCAGGCGGAGATAAAAGAACCCAAGTTCTTGCCTTATGAAAATACATATACCTATATATAACATAAATATATATGATATACATATTTATTAAATGACTGAGGAAGTGATGGAAATGGTGAAAATATCTTGTAGTCTGTGGTAAAGAGATGTTTATTCATGAAGAATTTGTGGATCAGACGCCTGGGTTTCCTATTACCCAAAGGACCTCTCTAATGCCTAGCACCTGCTAATTTAGAGGTTGGTCAGGGGGCCCTGTGTTCAGCCTGAGGAGTGGGATGGGGAGAGGCTGTCCTTTACCAAGTAACACACCTCGAAGAGCTAACTTAAAAATTACATGGGGTTGTTCCATGAAAGGCTAATAAGCTCAAGTCATGGAGAAGCAGCTCTTAGCCTCAACCCAACTACAACTGTCCTGGGAGACATCCAGGTATTTCCCTCAAGGCCTGCTGCCACACATCTGAGATAAGCACAGGGAAAATGAATAGTGCAGCCTGAGCCTCTGACCCTACCTCTGAGTAGCATTACATCCACCATCACTAATTCCTAGAATTCCCACCCCTAGAAGCTCCACCTGTGGGGGAAGGGGGGATTCAGAGGGTGCAATTTAATACACACACTCCTTCAGTAACATAAAAGAAGGTGAGGGGACCAGGGGCCTGTTAAAGTGTAAGGAAGAAGTTTGGGCTCTAAACAGCTGTGGGGAACTTCCTTCCATCCTCCCTCCATACCATAAAGAAATCTGGAACTTGTCTGCCCAGTCCCCTCCCTAAGGAATCCCCTCTCTTCTCTCCTTTTCTAGGCAGACAAGTCTCTCTCTGGCCTACCTTTCACAAACTGCAATACTTCCCCTCAGCAGGTTCAAGTAATGATTCGAGTGTAACCTTCTAAAGCCCTCTCTAATGGAATAGAAAAAGCATAGAATCCATAGACAGTAGCCAGGTGTGTTCTGGGACATCCTTGAGGAGCATTCTCATTTGGCCACTGGGGAATGACAAACAGGATTCTCTCCCCCACCCCCCACCCCCAGCCACCATTTGCCAGCATACTTGATATGTGCTTGCTCTATGCGTGCCTATGATGGGATCCCAAATTCCCAAAGGTTGGAGTAGGATCCCTCTGAGGTCCCTTCCAAGTCTATCCCTGTACCACTGTAGAAATTAATTCTCAAGCTCAACCTACTGATTTTGTCTTAATTGCATTATTTTTATTCCATGAAATTCAAAATTGATTTGTGGGCACTTTTCATGTTACTCACCCTAGCTAGTAGGGTGACGCTAATGGGTCTGCTAGTCACAAGCCATTGTTACCTGGAGCACCAAGCACCAAACTTTTGGATTGTGGCTCTCAGGGTATCCTCCCAAATGCTACCTTGAGGGTGCAAAAGGGAAAATCATAGTCTAACGGGATAGACTACATAGTATTGTAGGTACCCATCACTTGTAGATAATGGGAAAGGCCCAGGTACCTGGTAGGAAACCATGAGTTTGCTGCTCTGAGGATAGAGTCTTGAGACAATGGGACCACCTTCCCTCTGTTGTCAGGCTATCCTCAGGTATCATCTGGGGACATAGAGATGCCTCCCTTTTCTAGATCTAAAATATAAAACCCATATCCAAATTCATATGCTGTACAGCATCAACCAGATAAAATTCTGAGGTAGGTGAGTTTTTATAGGCATCCTCAGCTTCCCTTCCCCCTTTTCTGTGCCCCCCTTTTTTTTGCAGTTGGGATTAAGTGACTTGCCCAGGGTCACACAGCTAGTACGTGTCAAGTGTTTGGTCTGAGGCCAGATTTGAACTCAGGTCCTCCTGACTTCAGGGCTAGTGCTCTATCCACTGCACCACCTAGCTGCCCCTGCCCTTTTCCTTCTTAACTACACCTCCTCTTTCCCTTTACCATCTCTAGAAGTCCAATGACCTGCTCTTTCCCTCACTTTTATCCCTAAGGAAACCTAGTCTCTGGAAAGAATCTGATAAATTCATTCACACTAAAAGTGTTTAATATGTTACCTCTCCCCAGGAATCAATATCTGACTGTGGAATTCCAGGCATCAACAGATGCTGAGTGGGGATCAGGAGGAGGGATATTTATTAGCCCTGAAATACCCACATTCTGCCTACACAAGAGGCTAACTGGAACTATTTCCTTTCAATAGCAAAGCCTGTGAAGGCTGGGACTTGTATTTGATGTGAATAGGGTCTGGCTCATTGTGGATGTTTTCTTCATCTAAACCATCATTTATTTTATCCACCTACCCTCTGTGTGAGCTACCTCAGAGCTAAGTAGAGTAGATATCCCATTTGGGTGCAGTTATCTTGGTTTTTAGTGCTTCTCTTAACCTCTAGCAACATCCATGGGGCCACAGCCCCATTGATCATGATTGCCAGTTCCCTTTCACTGCAGTCTCTGAGATGGGCCCTGCTAACCACTAAGAATTGGAGTAAGGGTTGGTAGAGTGAAGGCCAGGGAGATGCTGAACTGAGTGGAGAATAGAGACCCTGGACAATCTCAACTTAAACTTTCCACTCCCCTTATTCCTCACCTCTTTCCCTTGACTCCCCTGAAAAGGAAGTCCCCGGCCTTTCTCCTGCCTGCCCTTAGGTAGGGTGGATTAGGAGGGATGCTGGGATTAGGTAGGATGACCAGGAAAAGGGAGAGGGCTTAGACTAGATACCTCACCACCACCCTCTTTCCCTTCCCTTGCGCTCCTGGCCACACAATTTTGAGGTATGAAACTCCAGCAGCAGAAGGTGATGCTAATGGTGATGTTACACTGTTTTTGTCTGTCTAACATTCCTTTTTAATCCCCATCCTGCCTGCCCCTCCCTTATGTAGGGTTACTTTAGTGATCCTTGGAATGTTTTTGACTTCCTGATCGTAATTGGCAGCATTATTGACGTCATTCTCAGTGAGACTAATGTGAGTATTACTCTACCCTTCCCAGGATACCACCTTCTCCTACCTCCTCCTCCTCCTTTTCTTCCTCTGTTTCCCTTTCTCTCTCTCTCTTTTTATTTCCTGTATTCCCCCACTCCCACCCTCTAGTCATTGCTTTTGTTGAAGCCGCCGTACTTTCTCCTGGGGGAAAAAAGCAGGAATTTCTCCTCCTTTTTTTCCTCCCACATGTCCCAGCTCTGCCCTGCTGTGATGGGCCCCAAGTGCACAGAAATGAGTTGGAAGGGAGCGGGTGGGCTCCCTTCCCACCAGCCCGCAGGGGCCTACCCATCTGAGTGTATGTAACCATTGAACTAACCCACCTTTTGTCAGTCCTCTCCGCCTGCCCTTCGAACCGAACGTGACACAGGTTTCAGCTGCCAGACTTATAGAGTGGTTTAAAAAAAGAAAAAGAAAAAGGTGATTGGAGATGCCCACCGTAACCTCTTTCTTTTCTTATTTTTTTCTCTTCTCTCCCTTTCATGCTTTTTTTTATTTTTTTTATTTTCTTTTCTTCCTTTGTTGTTGGTTTCTTTTGTTGTTTTTTTTTTCCTCTTCTCTTTTTTCTCCTGGCTTCTCTGCCTCATGCAGCACTATTTCTGTGATGCATGGAATACATTTGACGCCTTGATTGTTGTGGGTAGCATTGTTGATATAGCAATCACCGAGGTAAACGTAAGTAAATGGCGTCTGTACCTAACTGTCCGTGCCTGCTCTAACACTCATTTGTCTTTAGCAATTTTTCCTCCCCTCCCCCCCATGTTCTTTTTTTTTTTTAAAGGGGATTTGGTTTGTTTGGGTTTTGTTTTTGTTGTTATTCATTTAAATGATTCTTTTTTGTTGTTTCTTTCATTTATTTTCCCCCCCTTATTTAAGAATGAGTTAAGATTTTCTCCCCTTTCCTTATTTTGTTTTTTTAACTGTTGCATCTTTTCCTTTCCTCTCCCCTCCTTCATAATCAGCCTGGCATGAATCAAAACTGTATGGCAGGAAGTAGCCAGGGGCATGTGGAATGAGAAAGAGGTGGGAGTTTTCCAACTGCTGGGCAGCTGCTGGGGCAAGGATCTGTACCCAATCTGACCCTCCTTCTTCAGAGGAAGGCCAGGACTGCCTGGGCACCCCAGCCCTTTCCGCCCCACAGCCTGCTGAGCACCAACTCTTTCGAGGTGGGCCAAGCAAGGAATCAAAGCTGGAATCCTCACTTCCTTTAGCTTTCCATAAGCCAAGGAGCATCATGAATAGAGTCTCCCTTAATTTAAGCCTTTGAAGTGGAAAGCTTGACTGGCTCCTCTTCCTGGAACCCTTCCTCAAGTTGGGGAGCCTTGATTCTTTATCCTCTGGATCAACTGATGATTTGAGTGGTCAGATACCACACTCAGATCTCTGTTTGGTCCATTGCAAAAACACTTTGCTAGATCCTTAATAAAACCATGTGACTCTGACTGTAAAACCAGGCAGCTGGTTCCTTGGCACTTTTCACAGTTCTGTCCCCATTCGCCCTAGCCTCAGATGGAAGATGACCCTGGCACCCCATACTCTGCGGCCGTCTGCCGCATCCCCTCTAAAGAGTTCCCTCCTACTATACAGTTCCTATCGATTTCTGCACATGTCTCTTTGTTACCTGGCATGTTTAAATCTCTCTTTATAGGCAAGTCTTTCTTAATGTGTGGTTTTTTTGTTATTATTTTTCTTTAATTAAGAAGCTTAATAATGTATGCTCACTCCTCTGATCCAGTGAGTGGTTGAATAACAGCATCAAGCAGTAGTTTTAGAATGAGTTTTGATCTAAGATATTTGAAAGTACCCCAACCACCCAGTACAATCCCTACCATCTCCCATCCTACTATAATTGGTTCTCATACTCCCAGCCAAGTTGAAAAAAATACCTGCCTTGTTTCCCTGCCTACGATTCTGTTCCACCTCTAGCAGGTGAACTTTGGGAGGAGCAGGAATGCCCTTCAACACCTGCTCATCTTTTACCTTTCTTCTCCTACTCTGCTTCCCTTCCCATGCCTGCCCGCCTCGATTTTGTCACCTCTCTTAACAGCTGTGATAGATCTTTGAGGAGTCAACCCTGTTCCTCTGACCCAAAAGAGCTGTCTATGTCTGGGGACCCCATGTGTCTTGTCGTGTGTGTGTGTCTGTGTGTGTGTGTGTGCATGTGTGTGTCCTTTGGCTGTAGATCCTCAGATAATTTTAAAATTTCTCTTCTACCCTACCTAATCCCCTGCCTAGTATCATTGATATTGTCTGCTGGGGAATCCTGAATTATTTCCAAAGTCTCTGGTGCCCTCAGATCCTCTGACATCTATATCTCTATTCTATATCTCTAACTGTATTGGCTTAATAACAGCCCTAGAGATATTATTCTAAACATAACACTAGCCCTCAGTAATGACCTGTTAGCTTATTACAGGTAAAACTTCTTGCCTAAGTTGTTGTGATGAGGAGTTGAGGTATGGGGTTGGGGGGAAGGGGATACTATGTTTATGTATACATTTATAGGCACATAGGTGGCATTGCCTATGGCTAGTATTTGAGCTGGGCCTATTTACCAAGTCTATACTTGGGCTGCCTGACTATGAACTCTAGGGAGAGAACTCCTGGGGTAGGCCCTTTCTATGAAATATCTGAGGTTTATCCCTGCCCTGTTGTGAAAGGAAAGGAATCCTGAGTCTGGCTGTGTCTGCATGACTGTTAAGTGGGGCTTGGGTAAGTTCATTTAAAGGAGGAACCATATCTTAAACCTCTTTGAATGCATCCGAGATGGTGCTGGGGACACCAGAGATGCTTAGTTGATTAAGATGATTATTATGAGGACTATGTCAGATAGTGGAGGAAAAAGATTTGCCCCCTGAGTGCTTCAGTGTTTATTTGAATGTGTGTATACAATGCCAGTCACTCAGTGAACAAGTGTGAAAAAATCACCTACTATGTGCAGAGATCCTTGAGCTTACTACTATAAGAAGAAAACATAAGCCCCTTGAAGGCAGGGATCATTTTCATTTTTGTCTTTGTATCTTCAATGCCTGGCCCTTAGTAGTTGCTTATTAAATGGCTTATTGAACAGTAATAGAAATAGCAAATGGAACTCCTGTCTTCAAAAAGCTTATAGTCTTTAACCAGGAATTAGACAAACATAGGGAAAAAAGCAAGAGATATAAAAAATCGGCCAAGTGTACGTGGCATGGCTGGGAGAGTACAAATACAGGTCCCCATAATTCAAAGCATCCAACTCCTGAGAAGACGATGAACAGTGGAACTCATTCACATCGCACCTTAGGGTGGACCAATGCCTTTCTCAGAAAGAGTTAGATAGTACAAGTATTATTATCCCCATTCTATAGGTGAGGAAAGAGGTTCAAGGAGACTTGACCATGATTACACAGCTAATAATGTCAAGGCTGGGATTTGAACTCAAGTCTCCTGACCCCAACTCCTGAGTCCATTCCACTACTCCAGGCTGCCTCTCGTCATACTATGGGCACATTGTTCATAATCAGTAAGGTGAGCAGCATTGCCCATCCTCCAGTTCCTCTGCTTACTGTATGTGTTTAAAAACACACACACATACACACACCTCTACCTGAAGGTAGAGAGGGAGCTGCAGGATTTTATAAGAGGTTTAGGTAAAGAAAGAGATCCAGAGGAGACAAGTGACTCACCCACAATCCCATTCCTGTCTATCTGTTCCTCTTACCCAATCCTTCCTAAGCCCCTGAATAGATGGGCTAGGCTAGGGGAAGGGGAATTGACAGGTGTTCTATCTTTGTGGACCTACCTCCCTATGTACATATGAGGGAGAGCGAAGGAACAGGTAGAAGTTAATTCAAAATGGCCTAATCTGTGACCATGGTCCACAAGGAGTCACCTTCCCTACACATAAGTGTCCTCCCTTCCCCCACCTCTCCTTCTCAGATCCCACTTTCTACTCAGAGTCCAGGAGTCCCACCCTTTCCATACTCAAGATCCCTCACAGTTACCATTCTGATAATTCAGCAAGATGCCTCTACCCACTCAGCAGGTATATTTGGAAGCAGATCAAAAGTCTGGCTTCTGTGTAATTATTCTGACTTCACCCATAGAGTTCCAGTTACACATAGTTAATCACACATATCAGGTAAGTTGAACTGCTACTGCTTTCAGGACCTTTCCCCCATGACAGTCCTCACTCAAAAATCTAGGCTTCTCTCCCAGTAATAATGATCAATGAATAGAGTGCTGGGCCTGTAGTCAGGAAGACTCATCTTCCTGAATTCAAATCTGGCCTCAGACACTTACTAGCTATGTGACCCTGGGCAAGTCACTTAACCCTGTTTGCCTCAGTTTCCTTATCTGTAAAAAAATGAGCTGGAGAAGGAAATGGCAAACCACTCCAGGATCTTTGCCAAGAAACCCCACATGGGGTCACAAAGAGTTGAATATGACTGAGACAACTGAACAGCGATAACAATGCTATAAAGCTTTCAAGACAATGTACAAATCAAGACAAGAATCAAGTCCCTGGCCTGGCCCCTTCTTCCCCCTGAATCTGTAATTATATTTTTCAAGGGTGATACCCAAGGAATTTAGCCTTCTGGCTGAATGGAAGTGTCCAAGGCTCCCAAAACTCCTTCCCTAGGATCCCCACTTTTAGTTTAATTATGTGATCCAAGTGGATGGTGGAGCTTAGAGGTTGTAAATGAGGGCAGAAGCTTGTGCAGGCCTGAATGGCTGCTCCTGAGGGAAAAGAACATTAGACTTGGAGTCCAATGACCTCCATCTTGGAGCAATGGAGTGTTGGATTTAGAGTCAGGAGACATGCGTTCAAATTACAGCTCTCCCGGGTGCTTACTTAATATCTTGTGTGATTTTGAGCAGCTTTCTAAAACCTCTTGGGGTCCTCAGTTTCCTCATCTGTAAAATGAGGGAATTTGACTAGATGATCTATGAAGACCCTTCCCACTCTAATTCTATGATCCTCTTAACTCTCTCAGCCATGACATAGACACAATCCCATATGTTCTTTGTTTTAATTCAACAAAGATTTATTAAGCATTAAACATTATTCTATATTCTATGTGCTAAGTGCTAGGGTGGAGGTTTGTATTCATAGGTACTAACTTGGATATGACTTGTTTACTACAGTTAGGAAGGTCAGTCAGCTAAGGTGATAACACACAAACTCAGATGACTATAACACACAATATTATATAAGTTCATAAGCAAGTTATGTTATGTGAGGTTTGAGGAGAAGTTTCCTAAGTTTGATCTTTTCAGTTTGTAGCCCCAGCACTTAGCACAGTGCTTTGTATGAGGTAAGGACTTAATAAATGCTTTGTCTTTCATTCATTCATTCATTCATTCATTCATTCATTCATTCCTCATTGGGAGGGATCAGGAGAGGACACATCCCAGAGCATTTGGCTGGCAATCTGACCCAAGGGATATTGATTTTTTCCACCCTCAAGATCCTCCTGATCTAAACATAGCCTCTAAGATGCCTTCCAGCTCTCAATCCTTGACTATGACTATAAGCAATAGAAGTGAATACTCCAGAGGTAGTACTTTCCCTACAGGATTCTACAACAGCATGTGAAGATAAAGTGTTGGAGACACCTTGGTTGGTGGAGGGGAGGGAGGGAGGGAGAATTTGGACTTTGGAAAAAGAAGAATGGTTCTAGCCTTGAGAAACCCCTGAAGAAGGAACGTCATAGTCAGTTGCCAAGGTTTCCATCTCAGCTAGGTGGTGCAGTGGATAGAGCACCAGCCTTGGAGTCAGGAGAACCTGAGTTCAAATCTGGCTTCAGATACTTGATCACTTGATACTTACCAACCATGTGACCCTGGGCAAGTCACTTAACCCCAGCTGCCTTGCCAAAAAAATAAATAAATAAAATAGCTGTATGACAACTTGTTGGGAATGTGGCAGAGGAGATTCCAGTTCAGGTTCAGGGTAGACTAAGTGATCTCTGATTTCCCTTCTTATACTTTTGATACAGTAACCTGAACACACAGCCATGGCTAAGCCAAAAAGAACCCAGAATGGGGGCTTCACCTTTCGGAGTGACACCTGAATTCCCTGGAACCTCTTCAATAAATCACTAAATTATGACTAGTTTCTGCATAAACTCTTCTATAGCTCTGGAATGGAAAAGACCAACATGCCTTACATGTCTCTCGAAAGGCAATAGAACCAGTCCCCAACTTGTGAAGGTTATATTCCAAAACTTCATAAACAAAGATGTTGTTTGGAACTTGGACCACATTTCCCCACAGTAACAATGTTATAAATGATGGTTGCTAGGCTGGCCCACAAAAGTCTTCTTAACTCATAACATAACTGAGGTCTACTTCCAGACTGGCAGTACCATAGAACATAATCATAATATACAAGAATGTTTCTATGAGTCATGTCTGACTCTTTGTGACCCTATTTGGGGTTTTCTTGGCAAAGATACTGGAGTGGTTTGCCATTTCCTTCTGCAACTTATTTTACAGATGAGGACACTGAGGCAAACGGGGTTAAATGACCTGCCCAGGGTCACATAGTAGGTGTCTGAGGCCAGATTTGAGCTCAGGTCTGCCTGATTCCAGGCCCAGCACTCTATCCACTGTGTCACCTGACTGCTCCTAGTATTTCTGTAGGAGAACCATTAAAGTCTCAGTTTGGGACATGAGGAACATATTCCTCTTCTCCTGCCAAGTAATGGGAAAAAGGATAAGCCACTATTCCAAGCCCTAGAGCATCAAGGTAGGGTCAGGGGTTCAGAGATTAAGAATTGCAAGAAGTGGGCTAAGGATTCCAGGACTTCCATTACTTTTTTTTGCTTACACCATTAAAATGTTGATAATCATTCGTCAACTAGCAGAAGGGAGAGAAAATCCAGATATAAATTTGGGTGATTTGGCCTCAATCTCTTCAGCTCAGGTCCTCTAGCACAAGCATTTATAAGAAGAAACCAAGGCCCAGAGAACTTAAGTTGCTTGTCCCAAGTGTAAAGGGTTCACTTCTCAGTCCTTGCCTGTTTCCTCCAAGCACCTCTTTTGTTTCCTTTAATGGGCTTTACCCAAGCCTACCTGCAAGTCTGTCTGCAATCACCACCAGCTGAGTCTACCCAGAGCAATAAAATGCAGACTTCTATGTCCTGGAATCAAATAAAGAGCCCCTAAGATGTTTCCTAAGAGCTTTCAACACTGATAACAACGAGAAACAGAGGATTCACTTAGATTCCTTGGGAAAAGCTGTAGGTAGAAATGAGACTGATCATCTGTCTTTCAGGTCAAAAGGAGATTCAGACTAACTTTGGGTATTTTATCACGTAAACTAGGAAGGGCTGGGACCAAGGATGCTGTCAATTAGATAGGGGAGGCATTATGATGAAGTAGATAGAAAATTGAACTAAGAGTGAAGAAACATGTTCCAGTCTTATTTTTGCTATGATTGTGCTAACATTGATCACCTTCCTGGGCCCATTCCCTCTTCTCTGTAATGAAGGGGGTCAGCTCTGTGGAGCTGTAAGTTCCCTTCTAGCTCTAGCAATCTATGAGTCTGTTTAGACTCGGACAAGACTAGTGCTGAGGCTAGGAGAGGAGCAGTGCTGAAAAGGAAGGAAGACCAGTTCTGTCTAAGCCAAGAATTCCTAAATTATCACATTGAAGAAGAAACAGAGGTTTGTGGGAACCACCACGGTAGAGTAGCAGTAAGGTACAGATGGATCTAAAGTAGGCATTTATTAGTGGAGAATTGTCTGTTCTATTTAGGCTTTCAACAAGCCTCAGGACTTTCTAAGTCGTTTGCCACGTGCCCTGAGACAGTTACTTAACCCCTCAATGCCTATCAACCCTGTTCAGTAAGGAAAAACCATAAGAAAAATACAGTGAGTAGAGCACCAGCCCTGGAGTCAGGAGGACCTGAGTGCAAATCCAGCCTCAGATACTTACTACCTGTGTGACCCTGGGCAAGTCACTTAAACCCTATTGCCTCCCCCCAGAAAGATAAAAAGAAAAGCCATAATAAGCTCTTGAAGATGTCCAAATAATAGGTGTTCCATGAACACGGGATCAGTTTCTCCATCAAATGGCATTTGAGCATGAAGGATGAGGGAAGCATGCCAGCTATCTATAGCCCTATTGACATGCCTGATACCTCTGTGGTTTGGGAAAGAAAGTAGGAAAAGGAGGAAACCAAGGAGAAAACTGCATGTCAGAAAGGAAACAGGTACAGCTGTCAGAAGATAGTCTCCAAAAGAGAAAAACATCCCCATCAGATTCTACAGAAATAGCTCTTTATTCTATCTCCAGTCCCTGGGGTCAGCCCCATATTTCTGGCCTAGATGGGCAGGAACTATGTCCTCTACCAGTCCTCTGCACTACCTTTGCTGTCTGATCCCTTCTAAACACACACACAAAGCAGGGAAGAATGAAGTTTGGTCCCTACTCTGGGCATCTGCTTCTAGAGTGTTGGGAGAAAGACAGCCTGAGTCAGAGAAAGAGCAGCCGACAGCATCCACCCACCCACCCAGAGTTGAGTCAGAGAAGACAGCTCCAGTCTGAGGACCCTTCCTTCCTCCTGGGGAGGGAACTGAAGAGAGGGCACAGCTGTGGCCAGCCCCGACTTTATCTTCCTTGGTGGCCAAAGCTGCTTTAAGGAAAAAGATTGAGCAACTGAGTTCGTGTTTAGTTTGAGGACTAGCATGCCAGTGGAGTGGGTGAAATTAGAAAGTGTTAGTAGTTTGTATCGTAGAATCATAGAACCTCAAGTGGAAGAACCCTAGAGATCCTCTTAATCAAACTCACTTATTTTGTAGCTAAGAAAATGGAGGCCTGAAGAGATAAATGTAACATTTGTTAATGGCAGTGCTAAGACTCTGACTCCCAACTCCCAAGTCTAGCATTCTCACTATTTTTTTCATGTGCCACTTGTTTTTGCATGAATTACAGATAAGAGGAAGAGTTTACTTAGCTAAGGAAGTTAGTCACGAGTTAAGGAAGACAGGTCCAGTCCATGAAAAAATGTGAAGAAAGGAATGATTACCTTTGTCATCCTCTTCCCTATCCCTTTTGGAAATTCTTTTCCTGGTGCTCTTTTCATTGCCAGTTTCTATCTCAGGAAAATAATGATATCATTATTTAAGTCAGGCATAAGCTTGATGGAATCTAAACTGATGATAAATGGTAATTTGGCAATTGGGTTTGATCTAGTTTGTATAACTATTGAAATTTTGGATGCTTATACAGGCAGCTTCTTAGAAAGCTGAGTCTTCAGGCTTATTTTAGCAAATGTATACAAAATCAATAGTTTCTCTTCAGGGGTCTTTAATATTTATAAGTGAAAGAGATCAGTTTGATCCTTCCTGTAAGAGTTCCAGTATTATTTTTTAGATAAATGTTTTATTGGTGGAAAAAATAATGTGAGAAACTTATTCATATAAAGGAGGTTAGTGACAATACAGGGTGTTAGTGACACTGCAGAACTCAGGTTTCTGACTCCAGGCCCAGCGTTCTGTCCACTGTACCACGTAGCTGCCTATATTTGAAAATCACTGGTTTCCTTTATAATTTTACATATTTTATTTTATGTTCTTAAAACTCTTATTCTGAGGGGTCCATATGTCTCAGAAGACTGTTAAAGCAAGGTGTCTACCTAGAGGCACAGAATAATAATTCATATTTATAAAGCACTTTAAGGTTTAGAAAGAACTCAGCCTTATGAGGTAGCTGGTATGAGTATTTGGTTTCTGAAGATCATGCAGCTAGTTTTACAGACTCCAAACTAACCAGGCTCATTAAGGTCAAATACAGTTGGAGAATATAGAAGTAAGCCAAATAAGTTACAAGAAGTCTTCTCCAAATCCTTTGCTTTAGAAAGTGAACTGCTGCCTTTGATCCCAAGTTTACAGGGCCCCCTCCTTTTTTGAGAATATCTTAAATTTAATTTTTAATTTGCTGGAGTTCTGTAGCACCTCCATTCCAACTTTTATCTCTGGATAAGTTTGTTTCCTTTTTATTTTTCCTATATCATCTCCTTTATCACATTCTCTCTCTCTCTCTCTCTCTCTCTCTCTCTCTCTCTCT